>NC_080788.1:135108758-135430425 GCF_028018385.1 Neofelis nebulosa
AGGACTGTAGGAAGAGGGGAAAGAAAAATGTAAAAACACATTCTACTTACCATTGATTCACTGATCAGCAGTAACAACAGGGCTTCTTCAGTATTTTCTTGAGGACAAAAAATGCTGTGTAAAGAAAATCAAATGTTATACATGGCACCTTCAAAATAATATAATGAACGGAACTGATTATTAAAAGCTTTTAGATTTTTTATATAGAATCCACACAAAAAAATACTGTATCATCTGGACACTTGAATTAATTTGCTTATTTCTATGGTAATCTATGGAAGTTTTAACTAGATTTTAACTATGCATTTTAATAGCAGACAGCAGAGTGAAGTAAAGCTGTAAAAACCACATTCAAAGCCCAAATAACAGATATGCCAATTACAGAGGCAGAAATTTGCTACAAACTGACATTACCTCCATGATAAAGCTCTCTCTTAAACCCATTATGGGGTATCGATTATAGGCATTTTACTAAGCAGGTGTCTGCTTACCTATTTCTTGCTAACTGCCGTATCTTATATTGTCCATTAGATGAAATAAGAGATTGGAAGCAATTTTAGAGTTTGAATCATTTCTAGAATACTGTAAGAATTTGGCGAGCCACCTTAGTTAAACACACATGTTCATTACAGGGTGGCCCGCAAGAGCTAGCTGTCTTATTAATCTTTTTTATGGAAGTTGGCTGAGCTATACAACATCTTGGATTGAAAGAAAAAGCTTTTAAGCTCAATGTTGCTCCTCGAGATTAGAGAACAAAAAAACCCAAACATACCTCCAATCTCCATTCTTTATAGCCTATAGCCTTGCGCTTTGAGCATTTTTAAAGACTTATAGCATTTTTTCCCTCTGTTCTAAAAGCTCTAGAATCCTTTGAGTAGAATTGGAAGTGTTATCACCAACTGAGCCAAACTCGACTCTTTCACGGAAAGGAAGGGGAGTGCAATAAAAATGAACTTGGTTAAAAACACACAAACAAGGGGCGCCTGGGTGGCTCAGTCGTTTAAGCGTCCGACTTTGGCTCAGGTCATGATCTCACAGTTTGTGAGTTCGAGACTTGTGTCAGGCTCTGTGCTGACAGCTCAGAGCCTGGAGCCTGCTTTGGATTCCGTCTGTCTGTCTGTCTCTCTCTCTCCTTCTGCCCCGCCCCCACTTGTGCTCTGTTTCTCTCTCTCTCTCTCTCAAAAATAAATAAAGCATAAAAAAATTTTTTTAAACAAACAATCCCCCCCCCCCGAAACAAAACAAAACAAATCTCCTGGACGTTTTGGAGACGATTAAAAAAGAATAAATCTTCCCAGTGATAACATCACAATCATTTCAGAGATGGGATGATTCCCCCACCAAAATGGTGAAAAAAATGTCTTCCACATCATTATAGATCCTTGTTTTCTCTGAAGTGCTGGCAACTTTTGTATGGCGACAAAGGACCGTGAAGAGCAAGACAGAAAAAGCACAGGGCCTGGTTCTCTTTTTACAACTCTGACGTCCCTAGAGGTAAGGAAACCACCTGTGGATGGTTCCCGTTGCTCTTGTGGGCTAAAATTTCACGAAAAGGCTGGCCTGTAAATGATGAGCAAGATTCTGGGATTTGCAGTGAATTTCCTAAAGGAGGTAGCTTGAGGTGAGCTGGGTTTTTCAGAGACGGAACTCTTCTTTCTCCTTAAATTCAGAAATAGAGCCTACAGAATTTGAATGAAGAGTGCTCGTGTGTGTGTGTGTGTGTGTGTGTGTGTGTGTGTGTGCGTGTGTGTGTGTCCACCCAGCAATCATTTCCTGATATTCTAGCTCCAGCTTACATACAACTGGGACCTTACAAATAAAGCAGTAGCATTAACCTTTTTTCTCATGGCTAGCCAGTTCTGCATTGTCCAGACTAACTGAAAAGAAGAGAGAGCCCATGCTAATTGTGACTTAACACCAGCCAATTCAGTCCATGGATAATCCCTAAGTTCCATGTGAGCCATCCAGCCTGCTTAAATGCTAAGTTGTGTTATTTTTACCAGAGCTGCTAACAAGTAACACATTAACTGATTCTAATTCCACTTCCTCTACCCTTCCTTTCGAGGCAGGCGAGATGGGTACTCAGGAGCACTGCAAAGCTCTCAGAGCTGGCAGGAGGAAATGGGGGGTGAGAGAAGGAGGAAGGGTAGTTTTAAGGGGCATGTTGAAAAACTATATATCAGAATGCACCCCTTCCAGTACTTATGGATTCTCTAGACCCATTTCTGTCCATTCCTCCCTTCTTCTCTGTTGAACCTGATGTGGAGCTCAGGGTAGATGTCGGAATTGTGACAGTCTCCTGGTGGGGACCAAGAGCCTCAGGGGAGGTCTCAGGGTGCTTGGGTCTCAGCCTTGTGGAGTGGGAAAGCTGGGGCTCTAGACCCACAGGACATTGACTAAAGGGTAGGGTGCAGGATTAAAAGGAGCAGAGAGAAAACAGGGCCCGTGGGGGGTGAGGACAAGCTCCTGGGGGACAGACTGGTGGCCAGCGGTGGGGGTGGAAGCACAGTGCTGCTGGGTAAGATGGAAGGACTGCACTGAAAGCCCAGCCACATTACTAACTCACGGGCTGACCTGCAGGCAAGCCACTCATTTTCTGACTTTGGATGAAATTTACCACTCACTGTCTGACTCTACACAAAAGAAACAAGGACAAGAAGCTTCACTTATAAATAGTGATCGTGACCTTGCTGAGGTTCCCAGATAACAGCCCTTTCTTAAAATTTTCCCAGATAGGTGAAAAATGTCACTGTATATGGTAGAAACCATCATACAAAAGAAATCAATCCAATTTTATCCAACTGCCGTTCATCTTTCTGTCATCTTTAGCCATTACACAACTAATGACGAGTCAGATGTCTGGAAGTCAACGGCACCATCTGGGAGTCAAAGCAGACCCTATTTAGGTACAAAGATGGCCCTGAGCACCTCCAACCTGTAAGAAAGTTATGTGTAAGTAATGACGACATCAACTCCAAGGCCCAGCAATGGTGCCTTTTATTTTGACTATGTCTTGCCTGATTGTGATACTACTAGGGAATCTCTGGACAAATACAGCCTCTGAACCACAGCCAGTGGAGAAGAGCTAAAGAATCAAAGCCAACAGGGCTGCAGCCCCACCCCATCCCCAAGTCACACTGTTAAAGATGCTGAGACAGAAAACACATCAGTCCCAGGTTTGTGTGGAAGGACAAGGATTCCAAGAAAGAAAAACTAACCATTAAGAGTACCTGCTGATTATGAGGGATCAGCTAGCCTGATGTGAGGATCAACCAGGCACACAATTCCATACAGGTCAACATCCCCTCATGACAAAGAAAGAAGGGTCCTTCGTTTGGATCAAGTCCCCTGAGCTATACTCTGGAGTGGACTGGGTGAGTCCCACAAAGCATACGGCCTTGGACGAGGCCTTCTGCATTCTTGATGAGAAGACAGGCCCTCCACCATGACTGGAAGGTGGGCCATGTACACTAGAGGTGAGCCCAGGGCAGGAACCGGGGGCACAGGGGGTTGCTCACACGGCTTCAGTTCTGCCATCAGGTGGTTTTCCTGACCCTTCAAGCCACATCTTCACACTTTAAACAGTGTCCTCATCTTTACCCAAAGCCTGTGCACTGGCTCTGGGAGGTTCAGACGTATATTTAGAACTCCATGATAGTCACTCTCTCCTCCTGGGCCTACAAAGGAGTTCAGCACATCTGGCTCCAGGCTTTCAATAAATGTTCTCATCAACCACTTTCTGGCACAAAAGTAGTTTTTAATCTCCCTCCTTACTTTGCATAAATCACGAAGTCGAATATGCATTTAATGATCTAAGCCACCTCAAGTGTTCTTTACAAGGAGGAATACAATAGAAGGAAGATATACCTGACGTGTGTACACTAAAGGAACATGTGTAAGAATGTTCATTGTAGCACATTCTAGAAGGAGGAGTCAGATAAACACATGAACCAAAAAAATCAGATATTTTGAGTGCTATGATGAAAAATAAAGGAGCTAATGTGATAGAATATGCTCGGAAAGGACAGTTAGATACAGTGACTGGGAATCCTTTCTGAGAAGATAACAGTTAAGCTATTTGGGCCAAGGCCTGGATGAGATGGAACCAGCCCCAACTGAGAAACAACTCCGACATACATCATGAGCAGAACGGATCAATATATTAGAATACCTATGGAATACTGTGCAATAATGAAAACAGACTCCAACTGCATGCAAAAATATGGGTGAATCTCTCAAACATAATGTTAGAAGAAGTTAAACAGAAGAGTTCTTCATGTATTATTCCGTTTACGTAAATTAAAAAAAATGGGCCAAACTAATTATTGGGACAGAACTCAGGATGGTTTCCCTTGGATAGGGAACTTGGTAAAAAGTCATCAAGTTTTATACTTCTGGTTTATTTCTCTCAATGTGTGTCATGTATCAGTAAAAAGCTTACTTAAAAAATAAATAAGCAAAGATAAAAAAAAATTCCACATGGAAAGACCTAGAAGGAAGGAAGTAAAGAAGCCAATAGCATGTGCTCCCTCCCCTCTTTTCTATCTAGGATTGTCAACATCTGCTTTCCTTTCAAAATTCAAGATGGGGAGAGAATGAGCATCCTGTTTCCACTTCACATGCAGGCCACATTGACAAGGAGTGGAGTTTTCTGACAGAGCTCACTTTTCCATTATGACCAACTATTCTGAAGGATTCTTACGATTTGCTGGAGCTAGAAGGCTCTGTGCCTCCTAAAGTCTGCTCTGTGCTCATATTTCTCATAAGAGACTGAGAAGGGGGAAGCATTTGGGACTATTGGCCAAGATGGGGTTTAATCATTATCTGTGGATTTCCTTTTTCACCTCCCAACTACCACAAATGAATTGGTGGTAATGCCCTTCTCGCCACAGGGTTGACCAATCAGATAGTCCTGGTGACTAGGAAGCGCCAACACACGTGTAATCCCAACAGGCTTTCTCTGTTTACTAATAAACCAGGAATATCCCTGGGAACACACAAAACTAGAAACCTAAAAAATGATAGTAATGACTGAAGGAAATAAGGACCGTGTGGAAATTAATGAAATAGTGAATAGAGGGGCGCCTGGGTGGCGCAGTCGGTTAAGTGTCCGACTTCAGCCAGGTCACGATCTTGCGGTCCGTGAGTTCGAGCCCCGCGTCAGGCTCTGGGCTGATGGCTCGGAGCCTGGAGCCTGTTTCCGAGTCTGTGTCTCCCTCTCTCTCTGCCCCTCCCCCGTTCATGCTCTGTCTCTCTCTGTCCCAAAAATAAATAAAAAACGTTGAAAAAAAAAATTAAAAAAAAAAAGAAATAGTGAATAGAGACACAATTAAAAAAAAGGAACAAAACTAAAATCTGGTTCTTTGAAAAGATCAATGAAATCTGATGAAGTCTGGCTTAGCATCTGAAAATTAATTAATGTAATACATTACATCAATAAAGAAAAAATGTACATGATCATTTTGATAGATGCAGAAAAGACATTTGACAAAATTAAATACCCTTTCACAAAAAAATTACTCAACAAACTAGTGATAGAAGGGATCTTTCTCAACCTAATAAAAAGTATATATGAAAACCCACAGCTAACCGCACACTTAATGGTGAAAGACTAGATGCTTTTCCCTCGTAAAATCAGGAATAAGACAAGGATGTCCGCCACTCTTGCCACTTCTATTCAACGTTATACCAGAGGTTCTAGCCAAGGCTATTAGGGAAGAAAATGAAATAAAAGTCACTTAAGTTGGAAAGTTAGACGTAAATCACCTCTATTTGCAGATGACATGATCTGGTATGTGGAAAATACTAAGGAATCTAAAAAACTATTTGAACTAATGAACTAGTTGGGCAAGATTGCAGTATAAAAGATCGATATAGAAAATCAATTGTATTCTATATATTTGTAATGAACAAACCAAAGACGAAATGAAGAAAACAATTCCACCTATGATATCATCCAAAAGAATAGCACACACAATAAGTTTCACAAAATAAGTGTAAAACTTTAACCCTAACAATAACAAATCACTGCTGAAAGAAATCAAACAAAACCTAAATAAATGAAAAGACATCCCATGTTCATGGATCAGAAGACTTAATATTGTTAAGATGGCAACACTCCTCAAATTGATCTATGGGTTCAATGTAATTCCTATCAAAATCCTAGCTGCCTTTTTCCCCCCCAGAAATGGACAAAAACTGATCTTAAAATTTATATGAAAATGCAAGGAACTGGGGGATGGGGGTGACAGCAGCTAAGAGGTACTGAGTTTATTTTTGGGGTAATGAAAATGTTCTAAAGTTGATTATGGTGATGGAAGCACAATTATATGACCATATTAAAAGCCACTGAACTATATACTTTAAATGAGTAAATTGTAAAGTATGTGAATCATATCTCAACAAAACGGTTAAAAAAAACCCCAACTGACTGTATCTGTGCAAAATGAAATTGTGACTTAGCAATCAGCCCTGGTATGGGAATCCTCTGGTGAACCAGTAATTGCATTTTCTAGATCTGCATGTTGCCTCCATAATTCTCCTTGGACAGATGGGGAAGTTGACGTCAGAACAGTGACAAAGTCTGAGTGGTTCACAAAATAAAGGAGAAGTGGCCGGCTCTATGAGCTTTTTTGCCTTCAAGAGGTGAGGCCACATTGGAATAACACGCAAAGAGACAGAGAGCTCTATCTATGTGTCCAGCTTGATCAGGGGAGGGAGTAAGAGCTGAGTTTCTCAATATACCTGGCATCTTATATACCTGTCAATTAAGAAACATAGAAAGCACACACACAAACACACACAAAAATCTCAGGTCTATTTTTAGGATGTAAGTTTCACTTTAAAAATGAACCCCAACCCTGCTTCTAAATAGTTCATAATGAGGAGTCAGCATTTTTAAAGTGAGAGTTTGGGAATTGTTAGGACAGATGTTCTGTGAATCCAGATAAGGACTAAGGAGTGAACACAGGCCATGAATTAAGCAAACTCATGGTTCAACGAGGCCATAAAAAGGGGGGATTAAATTAAAAGGGGATTAAACACAAATTAAAATAAGCCTAGGGAAAAAGTTAAGAATATGCTCACTCTGAATCCATACAAGAAATACAGTCTGAACAGGAAGATGATGAGGGAGAGAAAAGCCAGGGTCAACATAAGAGGATTAAGAGAGGCTGCCTGGAGAAATGCTGTCCCCTTTGAAAATGCGACAATCATTTTCAGAAGTCACACATGTAGTATCTAGCAATACAGCAGCCTGCAGTCTCTCTGCCATTTTCCCGATTTGATTAACAACCGTGGAGGCTTCCATATGCATTCATACACGCCACCTTTCCCTCATGGAGAGATTCTGAAAAGCCATCATGCCTTGTCCTCGCAGGGACAGGCAAAGATGGGAAGGTGAGGCTCTAAGGGGAGGAATCAAGAGTGAGTCAATAACTGTCCCTGTCTCCTGGCCCTCTTCATGGTCTCTCCCTGCCACGTCCCCCTCCCCCAAATGGGGAGGGCCCACACGGAGACTGCAGTGGTTCCCTAGCCCACCTTCCTCAAACGTGGTTAAGTCCCAGATTTAAAACTTAAAAAAATTAAGAGGATCTAAAAATGACATCATCTTCCAATCACTTACAAATTATTTAATTCTCCTTCTTCTTATAGATAATTCAGTTTAAAACAAATTTTTATTCATTTTTTTAATGTTTATTTTTATTTTTATTTTTGAGAGAGGGAGAGGGTGCGTGAGAGATGGGCAGAGGGGTGGGGGGGACAGAGGATCTGAAGTGGGCTCTGCGCTGAGAGCAGAGAGCAGAGAGCCCAACGCAGGGCTTGAACTCACAAATGGTGAGATCACGACCTCAGCCGAAGTTCGGATGCTTAACCAACTGAGCCACCTGGGCACCCCTAAAACAAATTTTTAAACAAAAAGATCAAGGAATTGCTGAAGAAAAGAAAAAAAGGTTAGCTCTGGCTTACAAACAGATTTGTCGCTAATTGCTGGATAATGCTAGGTTTCTTACAATAAATAGAATGAGAATCCCAAAGACCAACAGTGATGGCTGAAAACGGTGGCCAACCACCGAAATGAGAGAATTTTCCTACTTAAAATGCCCCACTGGTGCATAGATATTTGTAGAAGTTATGAAAAATAATGAGGTATATCTATTAAATTGGCAAATGAGACTTGTTGTCTGGTTCTCTTTTCGGGGAAGAATCTGCCCTTGAACTTCTACTCATCCTTGAGTTTTCCCCCAATCCCCTAACCTACAAATGAGGACATCAACTGCCATACTTCTCTCCTGAGTAGACGCGGGCTTTCCGAGGCAGGGTGTAGGTTTTGGTGTTTGCTCCTTTCCGGAGAGGATCGTCCAGAGGTGACTGGCAGGGTGGATCCTCCAGGGGGTTCCAGTAGCTCTGTTCACACATACCCCGCAACAAGATCTCCGCCAACTGCCTGGCTATTGTCTGGAAACACAAAGGAGGAAAGGCATAGCTATGAATCAATTTTGTATCATTCATTCACTCGTTCACTCATTCAATAAATATTTTTCAGTCATCATTTTGTGCTAGGCACAATTCCAAGACTCATGCTTAAAATTTTTTTACTTCTCTGATGAAAATTATATCAGTTGGTGACAAAAAATAAAATACAATACAGCAAGATAGTTGAACCATTTTGAAACACAAGTTCATGTCCTTTGAATGCCACCCTGCCTCTGAAACGCTAAACGTGTTTTATGCCTAAAGCAACTGAAACTTTGAGTTAAGTTCTCTCCCAAAAGCTCTTGTAACAGGTGAACTGCAAATATTTTCATCACCTCCCAACAGATCCCTGCTGAAACCCAAACTTGGCATCAACCTAGATGATGTTATTCCTGAAAAAAAAAAAAAAAATCTCTTTGTTGATGGTAAGATGACAATCAGGGCAGATTTTTAGAATGCCTTCCCTCTTTGAAGTGCCACAGGCCAGTCCCATGGTGGCCCCATCCTGGGACTCAGCACCTGGGCACCTCGTTCGGGCGCACCCTGGGCCTTGCGGCCCAAAGGCTCCTGCTGACCTTGTGCAACAGAGAAAGCAAGGTGGGGAGCGTGGCTGCTGATCAAGAGAGACCTCTTTTCAAAGCTGGATAGGTATCTCTTTTCTCACTGTGAAAACCCAGACATATCTGGGTCTTGCCATCCTGAGTTAGAAACAGATTTACTATGCTTTCCAAGCCCTCTGTCATGGAACATATAGAACAGTACCACGTAGGATGAATGGGAAGAGGGTGTGTGTGGCATCTACTAAGAAATAGTTCGTTGGCTGATGCGTATCAGTTCATTTACCTCATAATCTTCCAGAGATAAAGGAGAGGAGAAGTAAAAACGAACACACAAACAAACAAACCCACAAAATCTCTCTGAAAACAGAAGCATTGCACCTGAGGGTGGTCCAGGCTACCCCATGATCAGCCAAAGGTGGCAAAATAAAACTTCAACCATTAGGTTTTCCCACAAGGTTTTAGCATTCTTCAGAACACGCAGAGAATGCTGATCTTCCCTGAGGGCGAGACTTTTTTTTTTTTTTTAATAAATATGTTCCAGGAGAGAACTCTGCTAGGTTTTCATCCACATGAAATCTCCTAAAACACCACAAGGAAACTTAAAAGCAACCAAATCACTAGCTTAGTGGTTTCTGATGACCACTGGGTAAAGGCAAATTTTCTTAATTATTCCCAAGTAAGACCCACTGGCTTTAAATGTCTACAAAAATGTGAAATTAAACGCACTCCTATCATCCCCAACTGAGCCATCTGTAAAGATCTCATAAGCACACAATTTTCAGGACCTGAACAGCTCCCGAACTGTTTTCTTAAACCTTCCATTATAGTGCCATTTCCATCTCATTGCAGTCATATACATTAACGACTTCTGCTGGAAGCACCAACTGGCAGAAATAACCTCCACTCGCTATAGCTGAGGGGAAAAAAAACGTCAAAGGAGAAAAAATGAACGAGGAACTTCATTTTCTGGATATATCTGCCATGGAGGGATTCTGAAGTTATAAAAATCTCTGTCCTAAAAAACAGTTTGCTTGTCCACTACTAGACAGCTCATGTGAGAGCTCACTTTACCTCAGGGTATTAACCTTCCAGAGAGACCTTGAAAATAAGGTTTTGATGTGATTGCATATTTTAAGGGTGTCACTTCACCACTGCACTGCCGACTAGTTTGGTTGTGGGCACTGAGAGCCCACATGAAGTTCAGAACAGGAGATTAAATATGAGAAATTACCAGCAACATTACCAATGTCAATCAGACCTTCTACTTTTTTACACTCAGGTTTCATTTGCTTGCAGTTGAAAAGTTAACAAATTATTAGTAGCTATCAAAGTCAGAAGGAAAGAAAGGAGAGGAAGGGAGCCAGAAGCAAGTCAGGTTTTTATGTACAAATCCGTTTTGTAAATCCATTATGTAAATCCGTTTTGTATGTGTTTTTTAAATTGTGGTAAAATTCGCATAACATAAAATTTACTATTTTAACCATTTTGGTGTATAATCCAATGGCACTTAGTACCTTCAGTGCTATACAATCATCACCTCTATCTGGTTCCAGAATATCACCCCAAAAGGAAAGCCTGTACCCTTCTACATTCCCCCCTTCCAGACCCTGGGAACAACTAATCTGCTTTTTGTCTCTGTAGATTTGCCCGTTTGGGACATTTCATAAAAATGGAATCACACAATTTGTGGCCTTTTCGTATCTGGCTTTTTCACTCAGCGTAATGTTTCCAAGGCTCACTTATGTTGTAGCCTGGGTCAGTCTTCACTCTTTTTGTGGCTGAATAATACTCCGTTGTGTGGACATACCACATTCTGTTTATCTAATCGTCAGCGGATAGACATTTGGATCGCTTCCATCTTTTGGCAATCATAAATAGTGCTGCTACGAACATTAACGTTCAAGTTTTTGTTTGAACACCTGCTTTCAGTTCCTTGGAGTGTTTCCCTAACAGTGGGGTTGCTGTAAATGTACTGTTAAGTCCTCAGCTATGGTCTCACCCCATAGAGCTTACAAAGCAACGTTTGCATCTCCTAAGTGTGTCATGAATTTGCAATGATCAGCTGATCCTTGAGGAATCCTATGGTTATGAGCGGTATTAACTGGACAAGCTTTCTGATGTCTGGTACAGACCAAGATACCAGTGAATAAGCCCACCAAACACAAAGTGCTTCTCAGCTGGGGAAGGCAAAGAATCCCTTGTGGAAATGAGAAAATAAAATTCTCAGGTCCTGCCCCAAACCTACTCAGTTGACATTTCTGAGGTCAGGATTAGGGATGTGTACTTGTTCAAAAATGTTGCTCACATAATTCTGATGCACACCTTTGGTTCAGCCCTCAAGGAATTGGAAGCAGTTCAACCTAGGTCACGTGAGCCTCATCAACCAAGACCACAGGTCTACTCGCGCCTCAAGTCCAACACAGACAGGAAGTGACTCCTCTCGCGTCAGCATCAACCAGTTAGCAGCTGAAAATGCCCAGGGGCAACTCCAGTCTATCCAGACTTCTTTAGGAGCCTCTTCACGGTACTTCTCAGAAAAAAAAGGAAAACTAATTGAAAAAACTTCTCTCCCTTCCTGACATATCTTTATTCAGAATCCCACCTCATAGGATTTTTATAAGTTAAAGTACATTGATTTCAATACCACAAACCTTAGGCAATAGTGGAAGATATTCTCTAATTCTGTGAAAAATAATGTTGAAGTAAACAGCAGGCAGATCCCCACAGTGCACTCAATGCACTCGCATCTTCTAGTGGGGGAAAACCATTAATCTCCTTAATATATATGCTTCTGCGTCAACAATATGAACAAATGCATCATATTTAAGCAATCTTGAAAGACTGGATTTTTAATCAGCTCTTAAAACAATTATAAGAACACTTGCCAGTATAATCAGTTACTTTAATTGTGTTTCCAAATCTTAAAAGAACCTGTTCGTGCTGACCAGGCAAGGAGTGTTATGAAATGTTGGGAGGAGGTCAATCTGAGAGAAAAGACATTTGGCAATAATTTTTATCTATACTTTTTCAGGGTTTTGTTTTGTTTTGTTTTGTTTTCCCTTAAAGAACTCTACAAATCAAAATGTCTAGTTTGAACTTCTTAAGGCACCTAAAAATCCCATCAATATATAAATAAATCTCACAGACCAGGTGAAGTCTTGGTGGGGGGTCGGGGGTGGGGGGTGTAAAGTCACCCATCTTCCCTCATGCCCACTAATTCCAGGAAAGCCTCTGGCTTAGCCACCTGGCCCCATGACAGTTGCGCATCCTAAAACCCTGAAGACACCAAAAAGAAGATTCAGCCTCTCTTCCCACAACAGGAGTCTCTTGGCCTTGCCCAAGTGAAACTCTACCATGGCACGAAAAGGGGCCATGACGTGAGGAGGACAGTGGCATGGTAACAAGACAAAGGAAAGTGGAATCTTGTGTGGGGTTGTATGTGATATTCGCTTAGCTTCTGGTAAGCTCCAGACCTTTACCCAGACACCCCTTGGCTATGGCTCTGCAGGCCAAGCTATGGAGGTACCATCAATAAGTTCCCCCAGCAGGGAAAGTGTAAGGAGTAAAAGGAAGAGGGAGAACTTAAGTCAATAAGAGAGCCAAACAGCGATCAACAGCTTGGTTTATGGAACCAGCTTTTATATTTCTCCTCTGAGTTTTAGAGTCAATAGAACTAATCAAACAACTAAGTACTCTTCAGGATCTAATCTGCTTTTGCTCTGGTTAGGTTTTGGTGTGAAATCATTAGCAGACAACCGACTCCTTTGCTACACTGGCATCTGGGAGGGCTTACGTAGCCCCTGCCTTATGGGATGCATTCCCTAGGTTTCAAGAGCTAGCACTGACAATAAATACATAAAAAGATGCTCAACATCATTAACCATCAGGGAAATGTAAATTAAAACCACAATGAGACAGCACGTCACATGTACGGGGATGGCAACGACTAAAAAGACAACAGCAAGTGCTGTGAGGGATATGGAGAAATTGGAGGCCTCGTAACTTTCGGGGGGAATGTAAAATGGTGCGGCCACTTTGGAGAATCATCTGGCAGTTCCTCCAAATGTTAAACGTAGGGTTACCATATTACTCGACAATCAAAAAAGAATGAACTCTTGCCATTTGCAACAATGTGGGTAGAACTAGAGGGTATTACGCTAAGCGAAATTAGTCAGAGACAGACAAATACCATATGACTTCACTCATATGTGGAATTTAAGAGACAAAACAGATGAACAGAGGATAGGGAAACAAAAATAACATAAAAACAGGGAGGGGGACAAAACAGAAGAGGCTCTTAAATATAGAGAACAAACTGAGGGTTGCTGGAGGGGTAGTGGGTAGAGGGATGGCTAAATGGACAAGGGGTTAGTGGGGAGGACACTTGGAATGGGCCCCGGGTGTTATATGTAGGGGATGAATCACTGGTTTCCACTCCTAAAATCATTATTGCACTGTACGCTAACTAACTTGGATGTAAATTAAATCATTAATGAGTTAAACAAACAAACAAATGTAGAGCTACCGTCCGATCCAGCGATTCCAGTCCTAGGTACAAGAGTGTATATTTCCACCTAAAAACTCGCATGAGAATGTCCACTGCGGCATCGTTCATAGTCACCAACTCGTGGAAACAATCCAAACGTCCATCTGATGAACAGATACATGAGATGTGTTCTATCCATGCGGTGGGATAGTATTTGGTCACAAAAAGGAGGGAAGTGCTGATCCGTGCTACAACTTGGGTGAAGCCTGAAAGCAGTGTGCTAAGGAGGCCAGTCATAAAAAGACCACATGGTACGTATCACCCCGTTTATCTGAAGTGTCCAAAACAGGCAGATCCATAAAAGCCAAAAAGAAATTAGTGGTTGCCAGAGGCCAGGGGAAAAGGGGAGCGTGGGGATTGACTCCTGATAGGTATGGGATTTCTCTTTGGGGATGAGAATGTTCTGGAATTAAATAGTAGTGACGGCTGAGCAATCTTGCGAGCATACTACAAACCAGTGACTTTAAATGGGTGAGATGCATAGTGTGGAAATTCGATCTCAGTAAAGCTCATATATCTATGACAGAGGGGCAGCGGGACAGAGGGAGGGGAAGGGAGGCAAGGAGTGAGAACACCTGAAGTGCCCTTCTGGCCTCAATCAAGTTCTCCATCACACTCACCATTCGCAGGTTTTGAGTTGTTCTTGTTTCTACTGCTCTGAGGATCTCTCTAAATCTCCCGACTCCTCTTGTCAAGTTCCTGTGTGCACACAGAATTTGACAGGGTTTCCATCTGGCATGCATTAATATTAAATATTTTATACACATATTTCAATGCATTTTGTCTACATAAAAGCTGTTGGCTAGATTTTCAGCAAACAATTATTCTGCACATGTCCATCCATCTTTGTTCAACTCTGAAAAATTTGGCCTGGGATTGGTGGTCTTTTGCGCTTCCACAGTCAGATTTCCTCAAGAAAAAAAAAAAATGTGAAAATCAGTTCTAAGGTATAGAAGGAAGAAAGGAAGGAAGGGAAGGAGGGAGGGAGGGAGGGAGGGAGAGGAAAGGAAAGGAAAGGAAGGGAGGGAAGGAGGAAGGGAGGAAGAAAATGTAAGATATCTTGCAAGAGTTTCTCCTCAACCTTACAATGGCTCTGTAGTTTTCCTGCTCTATTGATTGGTGCTGAAATCTATCTTTTCACTTAAAAGGTGGGTGGCAACAGGGTACAGAAATGTCAGCACTGAATGCACTGTGGGTAAAGGCTTCCTGTTACTTGCAATTTTTATGGGCAAGACAAAGGTAACAGGTATGAAAACGGTGGGGTTCCACCAAGCAATCACTCTGCATCTTTGAGGACAGAAATCACTGTCCCCAAAACCCATCAAACTGGCCTTCCTCCCCCCAACCCTGCACCAACAAGAAAAAGCAAATGGTCAAAGGCCCTTCCGAGAGCAAATGCATGAGGACTGGAACCCGGAGCTGCCTGACTCTGCTCAGAACACATCTCCCCTCCCGGTCCCACACCTCCCAAGACAAACGGACAAATCATTGTTTAGTGACATCCTGGTGCAGATGTCCAGGCCCCTGCCCGTTGTCCTCCCTGAAAGCTGCGCCTGCCCTGCTCAGCTGGGAACACTTCCCATTTACATTGAGTGCTGCCACCACCTATGACATAACTCGGTGATATTTATAACTTGCTCATTAGGACACATCTCATCTTTCCAAAAAGCCGCAGAACGGGTCAGCCGGTACAAACCTGTCAGCCAGCCTCTGCCGGCTGGGACAGATGCTCTAGGTATTTGCCTCTCTTCTTGGGTGACATTTTAAATCATGCAAAGGTATTTAATCAAACTGAATGTGGGGTTTCTGTAGGTTACAAGCACTCACGCAGGCTGTTCCTTTGTATCTTATACCTACATGAGGTCCCAGGACTCTCGTTCACAAGTACAGCCCTGGAACTTTAAGATAATAGTTTACTGGCGTATGTACATAAATACTCTCGGATTCCTCTCACCCACACATATCAGATGATACCAGATCAGAAGCTTTATGGTGACATAAAAAGAGAAGCGTGTGCTCAGGACTCTAAGCGGCGCTAAAGAAAATCTAACAGAGGCGTGAATAAAAATTAGGTAATGGGCCCCAGGACATACAATCTCCTCTGCTTTCCCCTTCGTTTGTTTTTATGGGATCTGTGTTCACAGGCAACAAAGTACATTTGCTTTGGACTGAAGCTCAGCTCTCTTAAGTAACGGGGTGGGGGGTGGGGGAGGAAATAGCAACAGCTAAAAAAGGGATGGGTGCGGGCACGGTGGGCTAATTTTGTTCCAGAATCACAGACCAAGCTCCTACTGTGCGCAAAAGGAACGGCAGTTTGAACTGTAGGACGTAAGGGTGGGGCTGAGGGAACACAACTAAAGACCCAGTGTGTAAAGGGCTGTTTTTCCAGGGTGGAAATCAGGCCTGAAAGTAGCATCAAATCTGAATATGATGAGCCAGGGAAGGCTGCAAGATAGGCACTGGTCATTCAGAATGTCTCCCGCGCCCTGCTGGCAAAAGGAGACACTTATCCAGTTACAGACACACAGAATTTTCCAGCTAGACACGATCCAACGCAACCTAGTCCATTATGACACAGAAGTGAAATGGCTCGCGCAGGTTCACAAACCCAGTGAGAGAATGAGCTGGAAGCTTTCTCCTGGGTTCTATCACCTTTCTGGGCAAAAGAAATGTCAGCTCTGAAAGCCAAGTGAGGCTCTAGAAGAAAGAACAAAGTACGAACGAATAAGAGAGCTCAGGTCTCTGTTTTGTAACATTTATATGCAAATCACTTCATATATACATAATACAGATTTTACCCGTTCCCGTGACCACAGCTAATGAGCTACTGCTAGGAAGTGGTTCACGATCCCAAAGAAAATGTGTCAGCCCAGGTGAAGCCTTCTGGAGGGTACTGCTTCGGCTGCCTTAAAAGAGAAAGGATGGCTGGAGAAACTCAACTACCCTCTGAGGGCCAGGAGGCTCTCCCGCGCGGGACCGAGGCCCCCTGCTGGATGACTGGAGGAAGTGTCTGGGCCTCAGGGGTGCGGCACAGGAGGGGGCTGATCAGCCTCTGGGTGCTTGTTCCCAAGGTACCCACGCTGCCTCTGAAGCAAACAGTTTTTCTCAACTGTTTCCACGGTATTTCTGGCGGGAGCTTTTCAGAATCGAATTGTTCCTCAAGCTCTGGGATCCTGCTTGTAAACAAAGGATCCACAGTGACCCCCGAAGGCCTCACCCCGCCGTGCCAATCAAACGAATGTGGCACCACCCACATGTAGGTGTCCGGCCACAGACCAGGCTGACAGCAGGAAGAAGGGGCTGGAGGTGAGAGATTTTAAATAGCAGAAGAGGAAGAAAGTTTCCCAGATGCAGAAACATCTCCTTCTCAGCAACTCCTATACCATTCATACATTTTTTGTTTAGGCACATAATTTTATTCAACCAATCATTTCCAACCGTCGCCATGACAGCAGGAAAAAAATTTAAGCTAGATGGATGATCGTGACAGAAAGGAACAAAAAGGGGAAATTAACTTATAAGAATTATAGCCTAAATGCTATGAAATACTCCATTTTGAGGGAAATAAAAGCCACAGGATTGCCTTCATGTCTCTAAACTATTAGTTTATTCTTCAAATGTTGAGATCATTAAATATCTAGAATGAAATGTTGCTTAAAAACTCCACTCCAAAACGAAGACAAGGGAGGCCAGGACGTTCCTTGGTTTTGAGGGTTTCCACAGACCCTCCACATTAGGTCACTGATTCCATTTCAACACCCTTGACTGAGAGAGCACAATGATGTCAGAATTCATTATGGCAAACTAGTCTCAAAATGAATGTTCCTGCCAGCCTTGGAGCAGCGGGCACTTTGGCAAGCTGTCAGAACTTGGGGTTCACCTCCCGCATCTTGCTTGGGTAAGCTTCCTGAGCTGGGTGCGTCTCCTTCCATGTGGAAAGGTTCCCAACAGCTCAGCTATCACCAAGGAGAAGGGGCCTGGGCGTCCCTTGAGCCCCAGCCGGTTGTCCAGTGTGACGAGCAGGCACAACCCTGCCTTCCCTTGCCAACATCCCTGTGTGTCCCCAACCCTGTGGGGAGAGCTTGGGCCAGTCCCACCGCCTTGCTCGTGTTCAAACCCAGGCAACCTACTGCTCTGTCTTGACAGGAAAGCCCGCCCACTTTTCCCAGGGACGCGTTCTGTTCCTGGTGACCTACTTGCACTTCTTCTTCCCTCCTCCTTTCTCCATCTGGTTTCAGATGGGAGGAACCTCCCAGGTCTCGTCTGCTGGCCCTTAGGTCAGGGCAAAAGCATGACTTCCTGAGGACACCGAGGGAGGCGGCCCCGCCAGCACTTGACCTCCCTCTGGACCCTGCGGGCCCTGCGGCAGCCGTTTGAAGGCTGGTCTCTGAAATTTACACCCTGCCACGTGCAAGTCCACGGCAGCGCCTGTTTCACGACTCTGAGCCACATTCAGAGCTCTTTGACACGGCCACCTGTGCCTCTGTGCCATGAAACCAAGGAGGAGCTGCATTGGGAAGGAAACCAGAGCTCCAGAATCAAAATCAAAATGGGAAACCAGGGCTGGGAGAAACTCGGAGACGTTCAGAACCGTTACACCTTGTGATAGGTGGCTCCTTCAACAGCAAGCTCAATACACCTTTTTCGTTATTATTTCTCCTTTTGTTTCTTGGGACCAGCGTGGGTGGGACGGGGCAGTTCTTCCCCTAACTTGTCCTTCCAGATTATTTTCTGACCTCAGAGTCTGGCCCAGGCCACCAACACTCTTCGATTCAATTATCCATTATCACGGTCATGCAAACCCAAAGTTCTGGGGTGAATAAAATACTTTTTATGCTGTTTGTCAAACTCCTGGATGATAAGGAAAAGTGCTCCTGCTAGAGTAAATTCAATATTTTTTCTCCTCTGTGGTTAAGAAATTTATAACCAAAGATCAATTACAGAACAAGTCAAGCTAGTAGATCTCTCAGAACTAAGAAGTTGCTGGCTTTTCCCAGGTCTTTTCTTACCAACTAGCACCCCTGAGGCTCTTCAGCAGTAGGGTCATTTCAACAGTCACTGAGTGCATTGTTCTTCAGGTTCCAGGCTCATCCCTGAAGATACACTGGCGAGCAAGGGACACCATCCCACCCCAGAGAGCTCAGAGAGCTTCACACACCCCATAAGAACGTAATAAGCATCTCGAGGACCAAGATCTGTGTTCTGTTCACCAACATACCCCAAGCCCCTCAAATAGAGTCTGGCATACAGCAAGTGCTCAATAAATACTTGTTGAATGAGGGATGCCTGGGTGGCTCAGTCAGTTAAGCATCCGACGTTGTCTCAGGTCATCATCTCACGGTTCGTGAGTTTGAGCCCCTCGTCGGGCTCTGTGTTGACAGCTTGGAGCCTGGAGCCTGCTTTAGATTCTCTCCCTCTCTCTCTCTCTCTCTCTCTCTCTCTCGCTCTCAAGAATAAATAAACATTAAATAGAATATGTCACAGATGCCCTCGGTGGCACTGCAGCATGGGTGCCTGGGGGAGCAGTGACATACCTGCCTGTCCCAAGTGACAGAGTGAGGCATGCCTGGCCTGACAGCTTCTAGAGAGCTGCACGGATAAGAAGGATTTTGAAGATTTTTTAAAAACCTTCCAAATATTTCAGGGAAGCTTTCCTGCTCACGTGCCTTTTACACCTGCTCCTCTCTGTCTGAAGTGTTCTAGGAACTGTTAGTCATCCTTCAAGACCCAGGTCAGAGGCCACCTGGGGAGCCTTTTCCTAGGTTCCCTAGGAAAACGCAGGTACTGCTTCCTGGGGTTCTCCCAACAAGCTCGCTTGTGTTTTGAGCCTAGAGAGCACTCAACACACTGGTTTTCACATGTATTTCTGTCTGTCTGCCAACCAAAGCGTGATCACCTCGGGAGCAAAGACCCTCTTTGTCCCAACTGCTACATAGAGCCAACCAGGCACCCAGTGACACTTAGGAAGCTGTGTGCCCTCAAAAGAAAGAGTGAGCGCTATCTTGTATTCCAAAATCCCTTTCCCCATCTCCTTGATGAAAAGTCTTCTTGACCACAAATGGGACAACTGAAGCAGACCCTTCTTACATGAGATACACCCCACTGGTACGCTAGACATTGTCAACACAACCCCAGAAGGACGGAAATAAGCCAGCCTTCTCTAGGTCAATTTCTCTTAGCTCTCAGGCTTGAGAATTGCTTCCTCTTCATTTATACAACCTTAGGATCATCTATTTGGAAAAAGTCTGAAGTCAAAACCAGATATCCAGACGGGAAAGTGTGAGAAGAAAAAGACATCCTTCGCAGTCCAAAAGGGCACTTCTGGCCGGCTGTCAGGGAGCTGCTTTTTGTCCCAGAATGGACTCCAGCTTCTCCCTCTGTACACGCTCTTCGCCTCGTATCCAATGACATGCACTTGTGAAGACAGATGGCTTGCTGTAGTCAGAGGCCAGGGATCAAACCCACAACCTTGGCCTGGTTAGCAAAGGACTCTGTCTGATCAACGGAGCAGGCCAGCTGCAGCCTAGATATAGTGGTGGAGGGTGTGACAGCCATCCACGCTGGGAGGCGATCAAGCAGGCGAAGCTTCCGGAAGTCTCTCTGCAAACCTAATGAGAGTTGTACTAGGCTTAACAACATTTTTTCTGACTACCTCAGCAACTGAGGCTTCCCCGTGACAAAAGCAGAGTCAATCAGGCGTTTCGGTCAGCCGGCCAGGCAGCAGGCAGCACGCAGAGCAAGCTCTGTGTATCAGACAGCATCTCAGGCAGCAGAGGGACAAGTCCAGTGAGGCAGGCAGGGCTGTCGCGGAGCCGGGACAGGACATGCACACTTCCAGCATGGTGTACTAGAGGCCCCCAGATGCAAGCTGGACTCGGGCGAAAGAACGGCACCCTTCCCCCAACAACCTCTTCCCTGACACTCGCCCGGACCCCCGGCCTCTGAGGAAACATGGAATATGGAGAGGCTTGCTTCCTCTCACGTTCTTCTCCTCCAACTTTGGGGAATGGGTCAAAGGCTATCAATCCTCATTCCAACAATATCTACTGAGTGCCTATGGGCATCAGGAAAGGGGCACAGGGGTGCAATTGTGAGCCAGCCAATACACATGCATCCTCATGAGCTGTGGTGTGACCATGGTCACCTTCGCCCCGAATCCCAGCAGTATCCAACACAGAGCAGGACTCCTCAGTCTAATGCTACCTGCACCAAAAGAACCAGAACTTATCTAACACGTGAGGCCGGCCCTCCCATATGCTTACCTGGAAATCCACATACTTACATATATACTTATACCTAGACCAAACAGAACATGGGTCCTAGAGCCACATGGTAAGGGCTCAAGCCCCAGCTTCATACTCACTCACTGTTGACCTTGGGCAAGAGCCTGTGCCTCTGCTTCCTCATCCGTAAAATGGGGATAACAAATGTAGCCCCCTCCCCCCCACAGACTGGTTCTAGGAATTAAATGAGTTAATACACATGGCAAGTGCTTTTAAATGTTTAACATTATTACTACTATTTCCTCACAACTCTGTCGTTGCTCTAAATAGTTTTGGAATTCTGGAAACTACCTCCCAGTCAACTGACGGAACATGAAAGTCTGTTTTACCGCTTTGGAGACATTTCACTTTGAAGCAAAAAAAAAAAAAAAAAAGTTATTCCTGGTTTGGATTCACTCATTCACTTTGTTATTTACTGAAAACCTACCATGCCCTCAAAGACAAAAGACAACAACCCATGTCAAGGGAGGGTAACAGAAGCTCCTTCTCCGGGGCTCTGTAATCACTCTCCCAGGAAATGATGGTGAGATCTCCCAAGTGTGCTGGTGCCCACAGGGAGGAGTGCAGAGTCCCCACCGAAGCTGTAGGGGACGGTCCAGGACAAATGCAACACTGAGAAGCAGAGGCACTGAGGGAGGTGAACTGAATCCTTCTCGTGCTGTCTCAGTTAAAACAGCCAACTTACAGAGATTGCTCTGAATCAATTGATGAGGGCCAGGCCAAACTCAAAAAGGTTAACCTGGGAGGCTGAACCACTAACTGTCTCACAAGTACTTTTGACCTCCTGCTCACCCAGCCGATTGTGCTACGGAGAAGGAAAAAGGCGGAGAAGACATCAAGGGGAGGACAGTCCTTCCAAATGTACTGCAATACTTGAGCTGAAAGTTAAGTACAAGGATCAGAGTGCAATACTCACTTCCATTTCAATTAGTGGAAAACAGAACTGCAGTTCCAGAACAACGTCTGGGGACAATATTTTAAAAGCTATGACAAGTGGGAAAAAAAATCCAAGGGACTCAGTTAAAAAGAAAAAAAAGAAAAAGATCTTTAAATGTACAGGGTCACGGGTCCAAACGCCTTCAGGAGCCAAGCAAGCAGCCACGTGGGTGGGGCCAGGCAGCGGCAGCAGCTGGGGGTGGTGCTGGGGCCCCAGGCCTGCCTAAGGTGTAGAGTTCAAAACCAGACCAGATACACTCCATGTGGGGAAGGCGGGGCGGGGGGGAGCTCCGCCATTAAATTGGCAAATGAGAGCCTCCAGTATTTTTCTTGGGGAAATAAAGCAGTATATCTCAGCTTGAGGCAGCGTGGTGCCGTTTGGGATTCGCAGACATTCCCGTGAGTCATGCCAGATAACTTGCTTGGGTCTGGGAGAGGCTAATAAGCTGGGGACAGAAAAGAAGAAAAGGGCAAAGGTTGCGGGTGATCATGAGCAGAAGAGGAGGAAGGGAGAATGGAATGTGAGACATCTGGAAACACAGCGAAGGGAAAACAATACCAGATGCTAGGCACGCACCGCGAAGGGTAAGAATGTGGGCAACTGGCTTTATCTTGCTGTGCCTGTTTCCTCGTCTAGAAAATGGGACTATCTTCCCTCCAAACACCGGAGTAAGATGACACCTGTACAGCTCCTGACCCAGTGCTCAGAACCATGTGAACTCCCCCCGTTCTCCAACCATCCACTGCCTCCCACCATCTATCATCTGGCTCTCCGCTCCACATGTCAACATTGACTGGGCCAGAGCCAAAAGCAGCTGCTGCTATGTCCGTGTGCCTTTGGTTTAGCAGAAAACAGAGGCAAATCAGGACCAGCTTCTATTATATACTATATCAAAATGTTCTTCTCAACCAACCAACAAGTATTTATTTAGCACCTTCTGTAGTTTTACAGAACTTTTACATGAGGAAACAAAGGCTCAGGAAATTATGTAACATCGTACAGCCCACAGACAGAAGAGCCAGCATTTGAACTCAGGCTCAATCTGATTCTGGTGCGAAAGCTGAAGACCATCCCCGTCGTGCAGAAGCCCGCAGACAACCTGGAAACTGTGACCGCTTCGCGTGACGCAGAAACAGAGGCAGAAGAGAGGCCAGAAAGGTTGGGAGCAGCGAGGGTCCAAGTCTCCACCTGAATACACTGGTTTCTAAAGAAGGGATGGGATTGGAGGCCCCTCCCCTGGGGGCGGAGGACAAAGGAACCTCGGGGAATTTCTGCTGAGTGGTCTGGGCAGAAACACAACTCTGAAGTAAGACGGTATCAGAGAGACTAACACTGACCAAAGGACGACAGTACAGAGACGGGTCTCTCCCCAGTCGTCAGGACAAGCTTATAAATTAAATTCTTTCATCATACAGTGACTTGTTTATTTGGCCTTCCCATTCACAACCAGTCGTCTAAGATGGTGAGCTCAACTGTACCTTTGGACCATCTATAGAAAAAAAAAAAGCTTTGCTAAGCACACGAGCAGGACAGGACAAGCGTGATCTGTGAGGAGCATATTTAATTGTCTTGGGGGAATAAGCTATTTTCAAGCCCCTCGAAGCCATTCAGAAGTGTATTAATAAACCACTGACAAGGTAATTAAAAAATATTTCACTCCCTCATCAAGAAAGCCCCTCTAAGACTTTCAGCTCCTTCAGGACAGAGACTGGGTCCTCGTGTGCTCGCAGGATACGACCCAGCTGCATACCTGCTACTCATAGGGCTGCTGTCAGGATTACGTGAGGTAACAGTCATCGCTGAGTAAATGCGAACCACCATCATTATCTTCTTCTGAGGCAACACCAACTGGTTCCATGCCATCTCCCAACCCATTATTCCAGATGGTCTCCCACCAACCTAGTGAGGCATGTAGGACTTCATTACCTTCAACTGACAGAGAGGGAGACCGAGTCCCTGAGAGAGAAAGGGAGAGGCCCGCCCAGCAGCTCCATCAGTGAGTGGCCCCTGGCTTCCCAGTACAGGGATCCCTCCCCTGCTCTCTGCTGGGCACTGTTCTATCTCATCTTTCACTGCCCACCCTCCCCCATTCTTTGTTAACTTTTATTGTATGAAATATAGAGCAGACAGCCAAATAAAACAAATAAATCTCCTGGGGAATTCTTAGGAGGCAAACACCCTTATAACTACCACTCAGGTTTAAAAAAAGACCACTGTCAGGGAGGAGAGCCTGGGAGACTCAGTCGGTTGGGCATCCTACTCTTCATTTCGGCTCAGGTTGTGATCCCGGAGATCGTGGGATCGAGCCTTGCATGAGGCTCTGCAAAAAGCCTGCAGCCTATTTAGGATTTTCTCTCTCTCTCTCTCTCTCTCTCTCTCTCTCTCTCTCTCTCTCTCTCTCTCTATTTCCCTCTGTGTTTCCCCCTGCTTGTGCACGCATGCTCTCTAAAAAAAAAAAAAAAAAAAAAAAAAAGACCATTGTCAAACACCCTATCCCAATTAACAGGCTCCTCCCTCCACCCAAAAGTACCTGCTACCCTGACTTTTAGAATAATCGCCTCATTCCATTTCCTTATGGCTTACTCCCTCAAGTATACATACCTACACTACAGTTCAGTCTTGCCCACTTTTCTCCTTACTCGAGGAGTCTTTAAAATCTCTTAATCTGTAGGTGCCCTTTCTACCTCCTTCTTTTCCTTAGAATTTATCTATTAAAGAATCTGAACTGTTTGCCCCATCGAGTTTCTCCTTAGCTGGAAAACTGCACAGTTTCATACTTTTCTCTGTTCTCTGTATTTCTTAAACTTGGTAGTTGGAATTCAAGACTTGACCTATTCAAGTTCAATCCCTTTGCTCAAGATTTTGCCAGTGGTGTACCCCTCTATCAGGAGGCACATCATTTCTGGCTGTCACTTTTTTTTTTTTTTTTTTTTTTTTTTTTTTTGGTGTTAGCAGCCCTTAGATACATGAATTCACTGGGAGGTACAAAATGGTGATATTCTAAGTCTCTCTTTGCATTTTCATTCATTAGCTGGAATAATCTTATAGGAAGGTGTTTCCTTTCATCTAATATTCGGTTTTCCAGTGCTTTTTATTTACTTTGTTGATACCGATTTAGAACTCATGAATTTAAACATATTTGATGAGTCTCTTGCAATTTTTATCCTTCTTGAAATTCAAATTGTCCCATATTTGGCCTGAATTCTTTAAACATGATCCTAGAAATCTTTTGAGTTTCCTTGCTATCTGGTATGTAAAGATGTTCCAAACTCACCCTATTCATTTCTTATTCCAGAACTGGAATGATTTCTTTTATTGGTAAATGATACTTCAAGATCACAATCATGCACTAGGGATGTTCATTGCTACTGGGTCAGTCACTGACTCAGACCTCTCTCCCTCTCTCCCTTTTTCTCTCACTCCCTCTCTCTCTCACGCACACAGGTGTATATATGCGTATATATACACACATGCACACACATGTACATATGCAGACACACACTACCTCATGGTTTCAATCATGTCCAATTTAATCATTCAGGACTGACACAGTTTGTTCTTGATTTCTTCCATTTTAAATCTGTTTTGCCTTTCTCCCACACCAAGAAATCTGGTTCTCAAGGACACAGGGCATAATAGATAGAACATTCCATAAGTATTCATTTGCTTTATTCCATGTCACATAAAAGTGTTTTGGAGTAGCACTACTAATAATACCACCATCATTGTGATTACTGAAATATTAAAAATTTATTTTCCACATGCGCTATCAGCGTTCTCTTTCCATTTTAAAATTTGTGATTGCACTCTATCTGTTATGAGACACACAAAGAAACAGAAAAGCCTGACCTATGGCCAGAAAAAAAGAGCAATCAATATAAACTCACTCCAAATGGATCCATATGTTCGATTTAGCAAAAACTTCAAAGAAGCTATTATAAGTACAATCAAAGAATTAATAGAAGCCATATACGAAGATGTTTTTTTAAGATCAGTCGATTCAAAAACAGGGAATCTCAATAGTGAAGCAGAAACGATAGGAATTAACTAAATGAAGATTTTTAGAATTAAAAAGTATAAGTACAATGAAAAATTCCCTGAACGGAATTTGGCTGCTTTGAGATGGCAGAAAAATCACAAGCTTAAAGATAAATGAATAAAAATTGTCCAGTCCAAAGAACAGAGAGAAAAAGTACTTTAGAAAAACAAACATGTAATTATAAGCCTGCCGAAAGCAAGAAAAAAAAAAAAATCTTGAAAGTAACAACCAAATTAATCACATACAGGGGAACAACCATACTATTCTCATCAGAGGAGTAGATACACTCTAGGTACGGAAAGAAAAGAAACTATCACCAAGAATTCTATCTACAGTAAAGCTGTCACCCAGAAATGAAGGCCAATAATGACATTCCCAGATAAACAAAGAGTGAGGGAATTCTCAGCTAGGGAATTCTCACACCCAATACGAAATTTTAAAGGAAGTCCAGACTACAAGGAAATGACAACAGAGGGCAATTTGAATCCACAGGACAAAAATCAGTAAGAGTACCAGGAATGTAAATATAGGGGTAAATATAAAATATTGTATGAATACATTTTTAAATCATTTTAAACTCCTATAAAAAATAAGATTGTATAAGGGAATACTTCTTTTCTGCACTGTTGTGTTTATAACATAGAGAGACATTAATAGCACAAAGAAGGGAGGAAATGAAGCTATATTAGAGTCAAGTTGTAGATTTTAGTAAAATTGAGTCAGCGTTAAGCTGAAGTAGACCATGATCATTTAAGATCTACATTGTAATTCATAAAAAATCAACAGAAGAGTTAAGATGTAATACTAAAAAGTATTTGCTTAACACAAAAGAAAGTGATAGGGAGAAACAAAGAATCAAAAAAGATGCCAGACATATAGAAGAAAAGCAAGATGCAGACATGAGTCGAATCACATCAACAGTTACATTAAATGGGAATTGAATCAAAAGGCAAAAATGTTTATACTAAATTAAAAAAGCAAGATCCAACTACATGCTATCTACAAGAAATATATACAAGTAGTACTTTACTCCAAAGACACAAACAGGTTGAAAATAAAAGGATAAAAAAGATACACTATGTAAACAGTAACTACAAGACAGCTAGTATGGTTATACTGATATCACGTAAGACAGTCTGTAAGTGAGGAAACATTACCAGAGACAAAGAGGCATTTATAAAGAACCTACAGCTAACATGTTATGGTGAAAGACCAAATGCTTACTTCTTAAGATCAGGCAGGAATAAGATAAAGATGTCTACTCTTATCACTTCTCCTCAGCTTTGTTTTGGAAGTTCTTGACAATGCAACAAGGTAACAAATGGAAGTAAAAGGCATACAGTTTGGAAAGGAGGAAGTGAAACTGGTTTTATTCACTGATGATGTGATCCCGCATATAAAAATTCTAAGGAATCTATTAAAAAATTTACCACAACTAATTAGTAAGTTTGGTAACATCACAAGAAACGATATTGAAATACAACAATATATCAACAGTATATCTATATGATAGCAAAGAATAATCTGAAAGTGAAATTAAGAAAATAATTCCTCAGGAGGCCTGGGTGGCTCAGTCGGTTAAGCGTCCGACTTTGGCTCAAGTCACAATCTCACGGTTCATGGGTCTGTGCCCCGCATCAGGCTCTGTGCTGACAGATAAGAGCCTGCAGCTGCTTCAGATTCTGTGTCTCCCTCTCTCTCTGCCCCTCTCCCACTTGCATTCGGTCTCTCTCCAAAATAAACATTAAAAAAAAATTTTTTTAAAGAAAATAATAATTCCATTCACAATAGCATAAAAATGAATAAAATAATTAGAAACAACAATAAATGCTTAACTTGCACACTAAAAGCCACAAAAAATTCTTGAGAGAAATTAAAGAAAATCTAAATAAATGAAGAGATCCTGGATTGGGAGATTCACTATTACTTTTATGGCAATACTCCCTCAATTGATCTAGAGATTCACTGCCAACCTTATCAAAATCCTGGCAGGCTTTTTTTGTAGAAATTGACAAGCTGATTCTAAAATTTATATGGAAATGTCAAGGACTGAGAATAGCCAAAATAATTTTGAAAAAGAACAAAGTTAGAGAACTCACACTATCTAATTTCAAAACTTGCTGTAAAGCTACATATTCAAGACAGTGTGGTATTGGCTTACAGACAGACATATAAATCAATGCAACAAAACAGAGATTCCAGAAATAAACCTTTAGATTTATGTTCAGTTAACTAATTTTTTTTACAAAAGTGTCAAGGCAATTTAGTGGGAAAAGAGACTTTTCAACAAATGATGGTTGGACAACTGGATATGTAGATACAAAAAACTTTTTTACTCAGACCCTTACCTCACACCATACACAAATATTAAAGCAGATTACAGACCTACATGTAAAAGCTAAAACTAGAAATTTTCTGGAATAAAACATAGGAGAAAATCTGTAGTCTTAGATTAGGCAAAATTTTCTTAGATACGACACCAAAGGATGACCCATAAAAAGAAAAATTAGATTCCATCAAAATCAACTTTCCTCTTTAAATGACCTCATTAAAAAAAATTAATACAAGCCACAGACAGGCAGAAAATACATGCAAAGTATATACCTGATAAAAGACTTGTATCAAGAATATATAAAGAAGTCCTACAACTTGATAATAAGACAACACAGTAGAAAACCAGGCAAAAGATCTGAATAGATATTTCATACAGAAGATATAAGGACAGCTAAGAGGCACACGAAAACTGCTGAACCTCATTAATCATTAGGGAAATACACATTAAAATCACAATGAGATACCACTACAAACCCACTAGACTGGCTTTAATTTGAAAACTGACAACACTAAGTGTCAAAGAGGATGAAAAGAAGTTGGAACGCTCCCACGTTGCTGGCAGGAATGTAAAATGGCACAACCACTTTGGAAAACAGCTTGGCAGTTTCTTAAAAAGTTAAACACAAACTTATATGACCCATCAATTCCACTCCCATGAATCCATCCAAGGGCAATGAAAACATGTCTACAGAAAGATTTGTACATGAATGTTCATAGCAGTATTATTCATAACAGTTAAAAAGTGCAAGCAATCCAAACGTTCATCAATTGGTAAATGAATACACAAAAGATAGCATAGCCATGTGATGCAATAACTATTTAGCAATAAAAAGCAATGACCTACTGAGACTTGCTACAATGTGGGTGCACATAAAAACCATGCAAAGTGAAAGAGGCAAGACACAAAGGACTCCATATTCTATGATTTCCTTTCTGTGAAATGTTTAGAGAAGGCAAATCCATAGAGCCAGAGAACAGATCAGTGGTTGCCCGGGGCTAAGGGTGGGAATGGAAACAAATACGCATGAAGAACTTTTTAGGGTGATGGAAATGTTCTAAAGGTGCCATGTGCCGATGACTGCACCACTGTAAAAATTTACTCAAAGCAATTAAACTGCAAATTTACAACAGGTGAGTTTTTGATATATATCTATAAAACCTAAATAAAGCTGCTAAAAAAACATAGCAGCTTGCTTTATGATAACTCTTGGCTATCTCCCTCTCCCCCCAACGTTTACCTTTTCAGTCTTTTGTCTCTTGTGTCACTTCTTGATCAATTTCCATTCCACGCTCTGCAGTTTCCCCTCATTGTGGGGCCCAGTCCCGGCAAAGAGCCCACTGGTCCATTTTCAAGTCTTCAGAGGGGCCACACTGCTCCAGCCCCTTAGACCTTACTCGGCAAAACCCTCTCATTTTTAACCGCTGATCCCAACTGGCCTGCCAAGCTGTCCAGCCAACTCTTGTTGGCTATTTTAAAGTCTCTTACTCTCAGGTCCATCAGACGCCCCATCGCTTCCTTCTGCATTCTCCTACACGAATGCAAGTAACATGCTAGTCCATAGCTGTCGGGAGTTGTCACATCAGCTTGTACCTTGGTGTTCACGAGCATACCTTGGCATCTGGTTCTGTTACACATGTTGTTTTGGGTTTGCTGCCTGGTTACGGTATCTTTAAAAAAAATGTTGTTTAATGTTTATTTATTTTTAAGAGAGAGACAGACAAGGTGCAAGTGGGGGAGGGGCAGAGAGAGAAGGAGACACAGAATCCGAAGCAGGCTCCAGGCTGTGAGCTGTCAGCACAGAGCCTGACGTGGGCCTCGAACTCAGGAACCGTGAGATCATGACCTGAGCTGAAGTCAGACGCTCAACCGACTGAGCCACCCAGCAGCCCCTACTGTGTCTTTTTTACGTGGATATGTGAGAAGATCCAAAAGCCATGCAGCCCCTGTTGTCATCACTTTCCCAGATTTCTTAGCTGCCAATCGTACCTTTCCCTCTAGGAAGCTGACAAATCCTTCAGTCTGTGGAGCCGATCAAACCTTGGTATAGAGCTTACTATGTGCCAGACACCGTTCAAGCACACTATCGTTACTGAACCCACTTAATCTGCTTAAACAACACATGAATTAGCACTATTATTATCCCCAATTTACAAATAGGGAAACTGAAACAGAGAGGTCAAGAAACTTGCCAAGATCACAGTGCTGGTGAATGTCTCTATAAAACCTAGAGTCAGTGCTCTTTAACCACTAGACAATGCTGCCTCCAGTGAGCGTATGAAATGTATCTGGCCTGATAGATCTAGCATTCACCTGTGACTAACACCCCTGTCCCCCCAGTCCTTCCTAAGATGGGAAACTGTAACCCCTCCTTCAAAGACCAAGTTCAAATGTCAATTCTTCTAAGAAACTGGATGAGCTCACATAGGGAGGTGGCTGCTTCTTCCTTCCTCCCCCTTCTTTTCTCCAACCCATCCCTTTATGATTGTGCTTTTCACCAGGTGTTAAAATTGTTCGTCAACATCCTTGTGTTCCCCATGGGCTTGGAGAACAGTTTTTATTCGTCTCCTATCCCAGAGCTTACCCTAGCGACGAGCGCCCAGCAGGCTCTCAATAAACATTGATGGAACTGAGTCGGCAATAGTTTTTTTTCTTAAAACTAGCTCAAAATGTACTTGAAAGCAACATAATTGCATCTTTTTTTTTTTTTTTTTTTTTTTTTAATCTGTAATTCAGAGGTTTTACCAAGTCTGGCTAGTGAGTTTTTCTGGGGCATTCTTCAGAAGAAACACAGCATCTGATTCTACTGATATTTTAGCTGCTTATTTCCAACATGCATAGATAGTTGCTTCTGATGCTAATTGCCAGGGAGATTCAAAGGAGAACCAGCTACCACACCCTTCAGCCAAGCACCTGCCAGCACAGAGAGGATATGGGAGGAAGAACTAGCAGAAGGAAGGTACCATGTGTCTGTGCCAGGCCTAAAGAATTACCACCAAACTCACAAATAAACAGGAAAAATTCAAACCTAAAATAGAGAGGAAAGTGGAAAAACCAAATGTCAATTGAAAAGAAATAATTCATTAATTTTGAAAAGTCTGGTAATTTAACAGGGGCACCTGGGTGGCTCAACTGGTTAAGCATCCGACTTTGGCTCAGGTCATGATCTCACAGTTTGGGGGTTTGAGGCCTGCGTCGGGCTCTGTGCTGACAGCTCAGAGCCTGTTGCCTGCTTCACATTCTGTGTCTCCCTCTCTCTCTCTGCTCCTCACACGCTCACGCTCTTTCTCTCAAAAATAAATAAACATTAAAAAAAATAAAAAATGAAAAAATAAAAATCTTGTAATTTAACAGAGAGCTTTGCTATGAGAAAATACAATTATATCGTAGATTTCCTTGTTGGTGTACAGATCTATGGCAGATATTGCCATATAAATATAAATATACAAACATAAAGGCAGATATTTGTAAGAAAATTTATAACCCCGCTCGTTTTCAGTAGAAGGTTCTAGTAGTTCCTAAGAAAAGTCAGAAATTCTGCAAAGATGCCTTTGTCATTTTCTGGGCTTTAGCTCAATCTCTCTCTGCCACTCTAAGACTTGACTAAAAATACCTCTGAGAAAAAAAGAATGGAGAGAAACACAATGATTTAAAAAGAAATAGGTAGGAAGTATCCCTTGAAAGAGCTGGGGACCCCATCCCCTCTGACCCTGTTCTCGTGTAAAGTATTAATGCATTTGACACCGAAACCAGGGAAAGAAAACAGCGGCTTAATGAGTTTGCTCTGGCCAAGAGCCAGAACAGGGGTGCTGTCTGTGTCCCCACCCCTCTCCTTCCCATCCACCTTGCTTCCAGGGCTAATACCTCTGGACTTGCTCTGTGGCACGGATATCACTAAACCACCAGGAAGGCTTCCCGGAGTCTGACAGGCTCAGAGAGGGTAAAATTTGGCTTCCTTCTTGACCAGACAGGATGCGAATTCCTCTTTCCCAACACACATGTGTCATTTCAACAGTTGGCCCTTGGGGGGCCGCGTACAAAGGCCACACTTAAAATACTCTGACGTGCTTCAGTGTCCAACTTTGCCCCAAGAAGTTTCAACTCGAAGAGTTCCTTACTTGAAAAATGCGGGTCTGGGAAGCCCTGGGAGCAAACTTTCTCAACAACTAAACCACTGAAGACAGTCATTCTCGTCCCTGCTGTGGGAACTCTGGACTCCCATCCAGACGGGTGCATATGAGGCTTCCGTGAGGAGGCCTGAAGTCACCAAAATTCCACTAAGCTAGGAGAACTAAGCTAGGCCAGGGCCTGCTTGAGACCTTTCTTATAGTTAAGCCGCCGTTACTGCAAATATCCTCCAATCCCAGAGGTAAGGAGGAAAGCAGAGGTCCCAAAGCTTTACCCAGAAAATGTATTACTTCCTACTGAGGTCAAGGAAGTTATCTGATGCCTGGCCCCCTCCACCCTCCTTTAACAGAAGGACATGATATGCAGAAAGACCTAGATGAGGAGAGAACATCTCCCTCTTTACCACCGAGAAGCAGTTAACTGGGGCAGTAAGTTCCATTGAGCTCTCGATAAATATATGCTACATCACCTAATTTTAAGGTAAGCACACAAACGTCAGGCATCTGTGAGCCATGGCTATCTCAGCTGAAAACAAGAAGCTCATTTACTCACTCGTTCATTCACGTACAGCTCTGTACCAGACACTGCTCCCCACACAAAAGAGAAACTTCTGCCCAAGTGAAACGTATATTCTAGTGATGGGAGACAGACAAATTAGATAAGAAAAAAAAAAAAATACAATTCGAGCAAAGGGTTAACAAATTCCCTTCCTCGTCTGCTTGAGAACTTGACCCAAGGTTAACTTTCCAGTTCTGTTTCCCAGGAAACCTAATAAAGATAAAATGTCAATTATGTTACCAGGCAACATTGCTTATGATAAAAGTGACCCCTGATTGATAACTTGCATCTGGACTGGAAGGAACCATATACATCTGACGAGGACGTCGTAGCTTGGGCTTCCTCAAATGTGAGGGCTTAAAACTGAGCACCTCCCTAGGGGAACCCTGAGTACTTGGGACAGATCCCATGCCCACTAATTGCGAGGCTCATTCTCTGCCCCTTGATGGGGGAGGGGCAAATACAACAGCTGCTGGGTGGTCATACGGACTGCTGAGACCATGATTCACAAAGAAGAGAAACCCCTGACGTTGCCCTGCTGGCAATTTACGATCCTGTTCTGGATTCTTCTATCTAGATGGGTGTCAACTGTGGCCTGTGAAAGTCTTGTGAGTTAGAGTGTTTTTCACTGAACCTAAGAAGACCCTGGGGAGCACTGTGTATAGTATATTCGATGCTGGTTAAACGCTAAGGAGAAAAAAAGACAGAAAAAAAGGATGGGTCCTTTGGGCAAGCCGCTTCTGAAGATCCCTGCAGGTCTAAACAATAAGCACCACCCCCCCAAACCTTGACTTTGCCACTTAGCTGCCACGCAATGATTTATCTTCTCAGGCTTCTGCTCAGTCACTCCCTCAGGAAAACCTCCCCTCACCACCAAATCTAGGTCAATGTCATTTCAAAATGGACTCCCACAGAAATGGGGACCTTCCCTTCTGAGCACTATCTCAGCCCTAGACACCCAAGAATATAATGATCGAATTTCTCTCCGGGAGCAAGGAGCAGGTAGGGCTGCTCACCATTTTATCCTCAGGTAAATATCCTCAGATATTTATGCTGGCAGAACAAGTGAAGGTCACAACACATCATCTGAAACCAAACAGAGGTGGGTAGTGTTCCTGATAGCACTGATACCACCAGTGTGTGTTTTTCTGGGCTATCCCCATCCAGAGCATGACCCAAGAATTGTTCTGCAAATATTGCCACTGCTATCAGTAATCCCCAGGGGGATCAATCTCCAGTCATATCAAGAGGTATTGGGAATATTAAAAAAAAAAAAAACCTGTTAACTTTGATTGTCAGACATTATATTGTACAACTATCTCTTTCAGGAAAACTTGCCAAGTGAAAGGGTAAATTTTTAAAAATTTAAAAATTAGCGTTGTCTTTGTCCTATTTCCGAAGGCTTGACTCACTGGGAATTTTTATTTTCCTGCTGAACTAGAAAGTCCATAGGGATCATTTGTGTGCTTAACCCTAGCTCCTAGCCCATGAATATTTGATGGATGAATAAATAAGTGAATGAATAAACAAATAATCTCTCCCTCCCCTCCTGTCCCCGTCAAAACAGAAAATCACCAAGAGACAAATCTATTGCGAAGAACTGAACTAAACTCATCTACTAGCTCATGTTCCAGGGAACTCCAATTCTAAATGGTGACTGAAAGGAGCCAGCGCACAGCCGGTCAAAACCATGTGCACAGAGGCCTTTATGAGATGCAGTGAACTGCCGGTTAGTTCACTGGTCCCTCCCCTTTCAACCCTCCCATCTCAGCACTTTGGAAGCCTAAAATGACCTACCCTCTTCCACTAAAGCCAAGGGCAGACCAACATGGACGCACCTCCCTTGCACTCGTAAAGCTTTCAGACAACACAGGGCTCCAACATTCATTGTGAGTACATTGAAAGCAATTACCTGTTCCCTATAATTCATTCCCCATAATTCATCACTGAAAGTGGTCTTGGGGTTTCATAATTAAAATTGACAAAGATTCCTTTGTTTCCATACTAAAGTTCTGATGGCATTAAGGGATTAGCCAGACCTAGTCTACATTTAAACAAAACAGAGAAGATTTGGTTGATGCATTCTGTTACATAAATAATTACATCTCGACTGCCTTTTAGAAGTCCTTGTTTTCTAAGTGTAACGTATTCCTCCAAGCTACGCTGCCCAGTGCACCACTGTCAAGAACAGGGTACCAACTGGGCATGGTCCATGTGGGCCAAGTGGTGAGAGAACAGGACTGGGTGTCAGGAGGAGGTCCAAGCCCCAGCTGTGCCACCAACTGGTTGTGTGGTTTAAAATCCTGCTGCCTTATCTACTGACTGTTTTCCCAACCAAAATGTAAACTCCACAGGGGCACTGACTGGGTCACACCTGTTCTTAGATCAGTGTTCGGCATCAGTAAAGTAACCCAGTAAGGTTCTCAATACACATTTATTAGATGATACTGAACGTGATTTCTCTGGCTCTCAGATTCCCCATCTGTAAAGGGCAGTGACTGGAACAAATGTGCTCTGATAAGTCCCCAGATTTCCAGATTCTATACCCCGCCATCAGTTGAACTATTATGGAAATTTTCCTTAGCAGGGAAATGACGCGTGTGACGTGCTCAGGGCAGTGAGCTAGGTTGACCAAAAGTCCTCTCCGGACCGAGTCTGTGACTCTCCCCTTGCAACTGCTTCAGCCACGCAGAATCCTTTCAGATTCTGAAACATGCCAAGGTCTTTCCCGCGTCCAGACCTCTGCACATGCTGGCTGCTCTGCTCGGAATCCTCTTTCTCCTGCTGTTGGCAGGGTTACCTCCTTCTCACGGTCAAGCCCTGGGCTCAGTGTCTCCTCCTCGGCAGGCCTGGACTGACCACCCTACCTAAGCAGGTCCTCTGCTCTTTGCCTCCACTGCACCCACTCAATGCCTGATACTTCTTCCAATCTGTAATTGCACACATCGGTTTCCCGGTTTGTTATCTGTCTCCCTCAGTCGACTGCATCCTCCCTGATAGCCTGGACTATGTCTCTTCTATTGGCCAGTGGAGTACCAAGCCCAGTACTTGACATACAGCAGAACTCAACAAATACTTGTCAGATGACTGGCCAAATCTATGGCGTGCCAGGCCCTATGCTGAGAGGTTTATGTGAAAATCCACAGATCTCTACATAAACCCTCACTCCAGCCGAATGTATACGATACTGACTAGAGTTCTAACTCCATAGTTCTACCAGCTATTTGGGAGGTAGCCCTGGTACTCCCTAGTCGATTTGCATTGACAGCATTTCAAGTGCACATCCTCAAAGCTTTACTCCCTTTACAAATCGTGAGGCTGTCTCAACATGGCCGCTTTCCTATTTGCTTTTGTGGCAACCTGGACCTTGCCCTGGCAACTCACACAAACTATCCAGAAATTGCTTGTTTTAATTCCTAACTCCCCATGGGACTGTAAGTTGCAGGAGGGCAGGGACATTGCCCCTCCTTTTCACCAGCACCTAACTCAGATGGGGTCCGTTACCTCACAGGTATGCAATAATCCTCATTAAACGAAGGAACAAATGACCTTGCTGAGTGAATAAATAAATGGGCCTAGAAACTCGAGCTCACTTCAGTTAAAGTAATCAGGTGTCCTCCTTCATTTCACAACCTTTAAAGTTACTTAAGTTTACATCTTTTTTTTTTTTTTAACGTTTATTTTTGAGAGACCTAGAGAGATAGGGCATGAGTGGGGAAGAAGCAGAGAGAGAGGGAGACACAGAATCTGAAGCGGGTTCCAGGCTCTGAGCTGTGAGCACAGAGTCCAATGCAGGGCTCAAATCCACAAACGGCAAGTTCATGACCTGAGCCGAAGTCAGATGCTTAACCGACTGAGCCACCCAGGCACCCCTACTTAGGTTTACGTCTTAACCTTTTCTTTTCTCCTACTTTACTCCACTCTCCTAGAGTGCAGGCCCATTTCCTTCTAATCTCTGAATCCCTGGAAGATCGTCACGGACAAGAAGTTGATACACAGCTTCCTGGAAATGTATCTGAATTCTCCCATGTTCCCCGTTGGCTTCTGATACAAAAAAGTCATGTGCGGTTTAAGGGAAAACTTCGGACCACTGCAGGTGGGAAGACAGCCGGTATGCCAGCTAGCAGGCAAAGGTGAAGGCCAAGCTGCTTCAGTGCCTGGGGAGATGGTGCATACAGCACGGCCCCCCTGGCTTCCTGGCTGGCCCCTTCCCCATGGTCACATGGGCCGTAGGAGTCTGTCTGCCTGTGGCTGCTATCTGGGGACCATAAACACAGGAAGCACCCTACTCAGCAGCCCGTGGGACACTGCAGGCCTCTCTGCCCCTTTTTGGCCTGCTGATTCTAGGCTACAGTAAGCCAAGCTGAACAGTTACAAAGGGCACCAAAATTACTGGGGAAGTCTAGGAATCTTTAAAGCCAATGCACAGTGGTGATCAGTGGTCTATTTGATTGCCTGTAATAACAAAACTCCAAAAAGGCGCTCTACACCGCTTTACTCCCCAGTGTGGCCTCAAGCATCTCGGGGAGCTCAGAGTCTGACCACAGGCCTGACTTCCCACCTTCTCTGAGTCGGGGTCTCCCAGGTACAACTCCAGGATGCGCTCTAGCAAAAACTACAACCCACAGGCACGCCTCCCAGGTGTCGCTGGTATTTGCCTTGTTTTAACTTGTCCCCACCCTCCCTGAAGTAAAAGAAATTCAGAGCCAGGGAAAACACACACTGCAATCCGTTTTGCTCAGCCAGTACCTCTGACATGGCTGACAAGAAGCAAAGCCACTTGAAATGTCCTTTGCTGACCTCTGTTTATAAAAGATGATCAAATATTCCTAAAACAGCATGTAATCAATAACTGGAATCCCAAAGCCAAGCTTCCCGGAAGAGCCATGGGGACTTAAGAGAGGAGAATCATTTCTCTTCTCCTTAGAAGGCTGAAGGGAGGGGCACCTGGCTGGCTCAGTCAGAAGGGTGTGCGACTCTTGATCTTGGGGTTATGAGTTCGAGCCCCCATGTTGGGTGTAGAGATTACTTAAAAATAAAATTTTTAAAAATCTTTCAAAAAAAAAAAAAAAAAGAAGGCTGAGGGGAGCGCCAGGCTGAGATCCCCTGTGCTGCCCAGTGAACACCCATTGCTACCGCATCAGACCAGTCACCCCACCTCCTTTCCCTAAAGCACCAAGGCCATTAGTCATGAGTGCTATCCAAGCTCACTGATAACACATCTTGAGCACAGCTCACCCAAAGCAGCAGTCACAAATAAATGCCCTTCCCTGAAAAACGTGTGGTGTGAGCCTCAGCAACCAAATGAGTGATGGCTGCTTCACAAACTCCCGCTTCAACTTGGTTCCACTTCCTGCTGGAAAGTCGGCTGGGCACCATCATCACCAGAAATGACAACTTAGTGCCTGCCGCTCGCCTGACGCCCTACAAAGAGCTTCCATGTGCATTTTCTCACGTGTACGTTACCTCAGCTCTGTGACATAGGTGGGATTACGCCCATTTCACAGATAAAGAAACTGAGACCCAGTGAGAAGAAGGACTGGCTCCATCCAAGTTCAAGGCCTCTGGCTCCCACCCTCGCTGCCCCTCATCTGAGCGCCAGCCTGGGCAAGGCCCTCCGAGAACCCACGGAGGGAGCAGTCCTGGTGCTTGAAGGCTAACACTCTCTGATCGCACCCTCTGCAGAGGCTGAGCTACCCACAGGGTAAGAACTAGATGTGAAACAGACGGGGCAGTGTGGCGCTGGGATGGCCACCAAGCATTCTCTCCCTCCAGGAGGAAAGAGGCTGCAGGAAGGGCCAGGGGAGAGGAGGACAGAGGAAGAAATGGTGACCTGGGACATGCTCTGCATGAGACATGAGGAAAAATGTGATGAGAAAACCCCAATCAACAGCAGAGCCTGGGAACTGTCCCCTGGCAACGCCTCGTGCTTGGGTCCAGCGCTTCCTCCCAGGGGGGCAGGATGACGGCAGACCATGCACCGTCGGAGGGTCGGACCAAGCGTCTCCACACACAGACAGACCTTCCCCTGTGTGGCACAGGGCTAGAAGGACTGAAGGCAGAACGGCAGCCAGGTCACCGTGTTCTCGTGGGGTGACCTACAGTGCCAGCCTCACGGGGCGGCAATGCCCAGGAAAGAGCGAACACTGTGAGGGTCAATGATGACAAAGTAAGAGCCTTGGTGAACACAACGACATCCCTGGGATCCAAGGTCTGGAGCTCAGGCTCTTTCTGAAAGAGACCCAAGTTCACTGGTTTGGCACTGACTCTTAGAAAAGATGGGAGAATTACAAAAGTATAAAGTTGATTACTAAAACTCATTAAGTCCTCAGGGACGACAACTAAAAAGCTGAGGGCATCTGAGTATATTTCTCTTTTTTTTTAAGTTTGTGTATTTATTTTGAGAGAGAGCAAGAGAGTGTGAGTGGGGGGAGGGGCAGAGAGGGGGAGAGAGAGAGAGAGAGAGAGAGAGAGAGAGAGAGAGAGAGAATCCCAAGCAGGTTCCACACTGTCAGCACAGAGTCCGATGCATGGCTTGAACTCACGAACCATGAGGTCATGACCTGAGCCTAATCAAGAGCTGGACGGGGGCGCCTGGGTGGCGCAGTCGGTTAAGCGTCCGACTTCAGCCAGGTCACGATCTGCGGTCCGTGAGTTCGAGCCCCGCGTCGGGCTCTGGGCCGATGGCTCGGAGCCTGGAGCCTGTTTCCGATTCTGTGTCTCCCTCTCTCTCTGCCCCTCCCCCGTTCATGCTCTGTCTCTCTCTGTCCCAAAAATAAATAAAAAACGTTGAAAAAAAATTAAAAAAAAAAAAAAAAAAAAGAGCTGGACGCTTACCTGACCGAGCCACCCAGGAGCCCCTAAGTGTATTTCTAAAGAAAAAGATCTGCTTTATCGATTTCCATCTCTTATTATGAAGCTCTTCTACAGTACATTTTCTTACCCTCACAAATCAGTCTAACCCTGTCCATTATATCCTTCCAGATACATATTTTTCAGGGGCAGAAAGATGAAAAGGAGCAAACACATGAGGAGATGGGATGTAAGAAGCCACTGGTGCTTAGGGACAGCAGCTACCTCCGGATGTCCCCACCTACTCTGCAGAGACCCTAGCTGCAGACGTCCACTGACAAATGACCCAGGTCTGGCTTTTGGGCCCTGAGAAACCCACTGCTCTAAGTCAGGTGGTGCTGGAAGCACTGGGCATGACCAAAAGCTCCAGCTGCTTTTTCTCTTTTCATCCACATTTTGTGGTCCCCTAACTGGCCTTCACCTCTATCCACCCCAAAGTAATCCCTCATCACTGCCGCACAATCCCAGCCTTCAGGACGCTGCAGCTGGCAAGGACCCTCTGGAGTAGCTGGCCAATCCCATCACTGGTCTTCAGAGCCCAGACAGAACAGCAAGACGGCAAGAAAGGAGAAGAAAAGGCTTCAAAGTTAAGCGGTCTCTTCACTTTGGCTACGTCAATGGGGATCTCCTTGAACTTGGGTGAAACAAAAAGAGAAATGAGCCGGTAAGCAATTCCTGGCATGCAATCCATCATCTTGTGCAAACTTCTCATCGTTATTATTTTTTAGTTGGACTCCGGTGGACCACCAACATTTCAGGGCAGGAGGCCAGAGCCCAGTATGACTGGCTTCCTCCTCAATGAATAGGCTTCAGATGAAAACAAATGATCCAGCCCACCCTCACCAATCCTACACAAAGCATTTTCAATAGCAGGTATCGGTTTGGCACCTCTGAGAGCCCCAAGGGAATGCATTCACCCCTCCAGACTTGCATCTGGGAGTTAACCACACACACTTACAGGTTAGAGGGAGGGAGAGCAAGGTCAGGGTCTCTCTTTGATGCCCACCACTTATTATTAAAAGGGAGAAGAAACAGATCCTCAAAAAAACAGTCCATGCTCCCTCCCTTCTCCCTCTATTTATAACATCATTGGAAACAGAACTAAAAATGGAGCTTAGGGGACATGCACTATCGCTCAGATGACCTCAGTCAGTGGAGGATGAGATCAAACTTGAGAGCACCTTCTTGGTGCCAAGGCCTCAAGCCAGTCCAAACCTTGGGGTGTCCTTGCGGCCCTTCACAGGCCGTGCCAATCTGAATCAATGGCCTTTGGAGCCAAACAGGCCTTCTCTACAAACAGTTTCACAAGATTTGGAAAATAAGCATTTACGCACAACGAACAGAAGATGGATGCGTGTGGCTTTGAGCCCCCAGGCAGATGAAATGCCTTTTCCATGAGCTACGCCCCCAAGGTTTGAAGCTGTTAAAAATGAACAGGGAGCAACTCCACTGTTCATTTATCCCAAGGCTGGGACCTGTGTCCCCTCTGTCGTTCAAAGCGCTACGTGACTATTCCTAGAGGAAGGGGGATGGGCCCCCAGGGGCCTCCCGTGCCCAACCCAGGAGGAGCTACGGAAGAGCCAGATACCTACTGTTGGACTTCATGTACATCTATCCTGCAGCACAAGGTCAAAACAAGGGACAGCTGAAGAGATTTGGAACACAATCATCGCATTTCTTGTAAGAGCCACACAAAAAGGAAAACCACCACCAAATGCCTTAGACAGCTAGCCCTCGCGTGCCCTTTCCAAAGGCAGCTCAAATGGAAAGTGTTCTTGTGTGGCCTCAGAGCCGCCCCCACGTTCATAAAAACTGTCCGATATTTGGCAAACCCAAGTCTCTGGACTGATAGGCCATTCAAGGGACAGTGACCCTGTGTGCTGGGATTTCCACGTCATGAACTTGTCCCCCAAAAGAAGGGGGAGGCCTGTGTGCAGAGCCACTGCCACGGAGAAAGGATGGCATAAAGCAGGCTCCCGTTGGACCCCCCCCCCCCCCGCCGACTCCCGCTGGGCCGGTGCTTCGTTCATGTGACTCATACCCATACAGCCCTCCTTCCTCCCTCTCCCACCTTCAAACCTCATGGCAAAGTGAGAGAGCCGGGGGAGAACAGACAAAAGAGCCTATATCCATTATTCTAAAAAACTATTCCAATCGTAGTTCATATTTAAAATTGCTTTGTTACAATAGCTAAACTGGAGACAGCACTGTAAGGCTTTCTATTTTCCTTCTTTAGGAACCTAATTTAAAAAATGAAGAAGGCTTACCCATTTTTGAAATAGAGGACATGGGCTCTCTGAAGTCCTGTTTCTAGGAAAAAACCTAGTTCTTGATCGTGGGGAGCAGGGCCAGGCTTAGGGCTTCTGTTTTGAATATTGGTAAGTATTACCTAGAAGGGGAGAAAATCGGAAAACTAATCAGATCCACATCCAAGCCTCGTCCCTTCAAACCGCATGTCTACACGTGCTGCACGACCTGACAAATCACCTTCCTCACGCACACACCGGTGCATCGGGGCTGGTGCAGAAGCGAGTGCAAGGATTAGGAGAGCCGAGAGAATGGCACCTAGGAGACGGGGCATGTGTGGCCCTCCTGGTGAGGATGGCTGAGGACTGAAGGGTGCTGAAGGGTGCACGGTGCCGGGAGAAGAGCTGAGGCGGAGGGTTCTGCTGGATGCCAGGATGTTGACAGAGTCTGGGTGAGACAGAAACAGGTCCCAGCAACAGGCGGGAATAGTCATCAGCTACCAATGGCCGACGTCACAGACAGGCAGACTGAAGCTTCAGCCCTACATAAGCTTGATGAACTCAAAAAGGGTGGAGCCTAAGAAGCACTATGATTGGCATTGGCCCCAGAATTCCCTAGGGAGGGCGAACCCTGTAAGCTACAGAGCCAAGGTTACGGACTCTCGAGGGGAGAGCCGAGACAAACAACCTAAGCTCTCTCTCTCCCCAGACTTGATCTTTTGTCAACAGACAGAGAGGTTTTAAAGGTTTAAACTTTTAGCCCCGGCAAGAAAGACTGCCAAGTAAGCAGGATAAAGACCTACCTGCAAGCTGAGTGGGTTACAGTGACATGTAAACACATATCTACTATTACAGAGGCTACTTGCCTTAAACAGGCAAGTCGAATAAAGCATTTATCAAACAGAAGCTACTTGTGGCCCATTTAAAAACCATACAAGTGTTCTCCAAACATGTTGTCCACGTTTGCTGACAGTCAGCAGCTCCCCAAAGACCCAACTGTTAGCCACGCCCCAAAGCTCTTAGAGGTCTCGACATTGTTCTCTGAATGGAGTTGAAGCGATTGCTGGATCTCTAACTCTCGAGCTTTGGGAAACAGAAAAGAAAGCACACAATGAACAGATGTTGTGGAATGAAATCCAGGCGGGCAACCCTTGCATTTGAACAACATCCCAGCATCTTCTCAAAACTGCCTGGCTCCTTCCCGACTTAGCACTTGTCTCTGCAAGTGCTAAGAGGTGGGTGTTCCTCCTACCCTGCGAACTGTCAGTTTTGGCTTCACTGCAGGCTCCTCCCCAACATCCTCCAAGTGCTGCGGATGCACAGAACGCGGTCTCTTGTAAGTCTCTCCTCAAGATGATCTCATCCGTTCCTCTGAGCTTCAGAAATCATCTCTATGCTGCCAACTCCCAAATTTATCCTCTCTGCTGCAGACTTTCTCCCTCTGAATCCCAGACTCAGATATTCAACGGCCTCCTTGACATCCCTACTTTGGGGCCCAATAGTTAGCCTTCGTGTGCTTTCAAAAATAGTTTTTTAATTTTTTAAAAATGCCATGATTATCTTAAAAAGCAAAAAACCAATTCCGTACAACACAGAAAGAAAATTAAAAATCATCTCAAAATATCCCCCCTACAGAAATAACCAGTTAGCATGTATTAAACAACAATCCAGATGTGTCTATACATACGTATCAAGGGAAGAAAGATAAAAATCATTTTACAAAAACAGATTGTATTATATAAGCCAGTTTTAAACTTAAACCATTAGAATTAATTTTAATTGAATTTAACAGGAAAAACTAAAATGTGATCAGAGTAATCACTCAACTTCAGAAAAGTGTTTGTTTGTTTGTTTGTTTGTTTGTTTGTTTGTTTGTTTGTTTTAAGCACATAGTCATTAAAGGCCTGGGCACTTTTCCTAAAGTTAAAAATGGATCTTGTATTTAGTGTGTGTGTGTGTGTGTGTGTGTGTGTGTGTGTGTGTGTGTGTAGAAAGAGAGAGAGTATAGATACAGATACAGATATATCTTAACAAGTTAAGTCTTTTGATCCAAAAAGGGGGATGTCTTTCCATTTGTTTAGATTTTCTTTAATTGCTTTCAACAGTGATTTGTAGTTTTCAGGGTATAAGATTTGTACTTCTTTTTATTATCCCCATGTATTTTCATCTTTCCGATGCTATTATAAATGGAATTGACTTCTTAATTACATTTTCAGATTGTTTATTGCTAGTGTATAGAAATAAAAGTGATGTTTTTATATTGACCTTGTATTCTATAATCTTGCTGAAATCATGTATTAGTTAAAATAGGGTTTGTGTGTGTGAATTCCTTAGGATTTTCTGTATGCAAAATCATGTCATCTGCAAACAGAAATAGTCTTACTTCTCCCTTTTAATCTGGATGCCTTTTATTTTATATTGCCTAATTGTATTGGCTAGAACCTCTACTACAATACTGAATAGAAGTGGTGAGAAGAGACATCCTTGTCATGCTCCTGACCTTAGGGGAAAAACATCCAATCTTTCACCATTATATATGTTGTTAGATATTGGCTTTTCATAGGTGCCTCCTTATCAGGTTGAAGATGTGAACTTCTATTTCTAGTTTGCTGAGGCGTTTTTATCATGAAAGGGTGTTGGATTTCGTCAAATGCTTTCTCCACATCTACTGAAATTATCATTATCATGTGGGTTTTGTCTTTTATTCTATTGATATATATTTTTAAAAATTTTTTATGTTTATTCATTTTTGAGAGAGAGAGAGAGCGCACGCGCAAGTGGGGGGTGGAGCAGACAGACAGAGAGGGACAGAGAATCGGAAGCAGGCTCCAGGCTCTGAGCTGTAAGCATAGAGCCCGACACGGGGCTCAAACTCACAAATGAGAGATCATGACCTGAGCCGAAGTTGGACACTTAACCGACTGAGCCACCCAGGCACCCCTCTATTCATAAATTATATTAATTGATTTTCACATGTTAAGTCAACCTTGCATTCCTGAAATGAATCTCGCTCAGTCAAAGCATAATCCTTTCTTTTTTTTTTTTATTTTAAATTGTTTTTTTTAACGTTTATTTATTTTTGAGACAGAGCATGAACGGGGGAGGGGCAGAGAGAGAGGGAGACACAGAATCGGAAGCAGGCTCAGGGCTCTGAGCCATCAGCCCAGAGCCCGACGCGGGGCTCGAACTCCCGGATCGTGAGATCGTGACCTGAGCTGAAGTCGGATGCTCAACCGACTGAGCCACCCAGGCGCCCCAAAGCATAATCCTTTCTATATGTCGTTGGATTCAGTTTGGTGGTATTTTGTTGAGGATATTTGCATCTATAGTCATATGAGATATCAGTCTCATAAAATGAGTTAGGGAGTGTTTTCCTCCTCCTCTGTTTTCTCGAAGTTTTTATAATATTGCTATAATCACTTTCTTTAATGTTTGGTAGAATTCACCAAGAAAGTCAACTTGGCCTGTAGTTTTCTTAGAAGGTTTTTAATTACAAATTCAATTTCTTTAAAGATATAGGAATATTTGGGTTATCTATTTCTTCTTGAGTGAGCTTTGGTAGTTTGCATGTTTCAGGGAATCTATTTTCTGTAAGTGATCACATTTACTGGCATAAAGTTGGTCATAATTTTCCCTTACAATCTTTTTTTCTTAAAGATTTTATTTTTTAAATAACCTATGTACCCAATATGGGGCTTGAACTCACAACCCCGAGATCAAGAGTCACATGCTCCACTGACTGAGCCAGCCAGGCACCCGTTCCCTTACAGCTTTTTAATACTATGAATCTGTAGTACTATTTCCTCTTCTTATGGGTTCATAATTTGTGTCTTCTTTCTTTAACTCTTCCAATCTTGTCAACGGTTTACAAATTTTATGGATCATTTCAAAGAATCCATTTTTGGTTTCACTGATTTTCTCTACTGTTTATCTGTTTTCTATTTTACTGATTTCTGTTTTGATCTTTATTATTTCCTTCTTTTTGCTTGCTTTGGCTTTAATTTTTTCTTCTTTTTCTCATTTCTTGAATTGGAAATTTAGATCACTGATTTGATTTTTTTTCCCTTCTAGTATATGCATTTAATGTTATAAATTCCTCTACACATGTTGTTTTAGACATTTAGAAGCTCTACTTTAGGTACATACATTTTTAGAATTACAATGCCTTGTTAACTGACCCCTTTTTAATGTAACATCTCCCTTTATCTGTAATATTCCTTGTTCCAAATTTAACTCTCTGATGTAATACAGTCATTCTAGCTTTGCTTTGATTATTGTTTGCATGATATATAATTTTACTTTTTGTCTACCTATATATATAAATTTTAAATAGTTTTCATATAGATAGCATATATTAGGCCTTGCATTTGCATCCAATCTGAAAATCTCTTCCTTTTAATTCTTTAGACCATTTACATTTAATGTACTAATTGACATGATTGGCACCATCTTGCTAGTTGTTTTTTTTTATTGTCTCATCTGTTGTTTGTTCCTTTTTTCTCTCTCGTTCTGCTTTTTAGATTGATGTTTCCAATTCATTTCCACTAATGACTGGTTAATTGTGTTTGTGTGTCCATCCATCAGTCTTTCTCTCTCAGCTGCCCAACTATAGACAATACAGCTCTTTAGCTCATCACAATTCATGTTCAAATAATATTACACTAATTCATATGTAGCATAAACACCTTATGCTATGTACTTACATTTCTTTCCCCATCCTTTGTGCGATGGTTGTCACACCTTTTACTTCTATGTTATATATCCCACGATATGTTGATGCTATTATTGGTTTAGGTGGTCAATTATCATCTTTTTTTTTTAATGTTTTATTTTTTGACAGATAGGGTGTGAGTGGGGGAGGGGCAGAGAGAGAGGGGTACAGACGATCCAAAGCAGGCTCTGCGCTGACAGGCTGACAGCAGCAAGCCCGATGCGGGGCTCGGACTCATGAACCATGAGATCATGACCTGAGCTGAAGTTGGACACTTAAATGATTGAGCCATCCAGGTGTTCCACATGGGTCAGTGTCCTTTTTAAAAAATTAAACAGAAGAAAAAGTCTTTTATATGTATGCTCATTATCACCATCTGTGATGATCTTCACTTTGTTATATCTATTTGTATTTTCTTCTGCATGATCTTCACTTTGTTATAGCTATCTGTATTTTCTTCTGCTTGAACTTCTTTACCATTTCTTGTCATGCAGGTCTGTTGGTAATGCATTCTTTCAAGTCTTGTTTGTCCCAGAAGAAACAGAAAGTTTTTGTCTTCTTTCTTCTGAGGTGTTTTGGAATTTTTCATCCAGTACTTTAAGGTTATCTTTCTGATGTCTTTTAACTTACCGAATTTCTAATGATAAGTCTGCTGTAACTATTACCATTATTGTTCTGTATTTAAAGTTTCTTGCACCACCTGGGTGGCTCGGTCAGTTAAGCATCCAACTCTGAATCTCAGCTCAGGTCTTGGTCTCAGGGTTATGAGCTCAAGCACCGCACTGGGCTTCATGCTGGGCCTGAAGCCTACTTAAAACATAAATAAGTAAATAAGTAAGTAAGTAAATAAATAAATAAAACAAAATTTCTTTTTCTCTGGCTTCCTTCAGGATTTTATCTTTGATTTTCAACAGTTTAACTACAATACGTCAAAGTGTATGTTTCTATTTGTCCTGGTTGGTGTACTCAGATTCTTGGACATGTGGTTTGTTGCGTTTCAGTAATTTTGGAAAACTCTTAGCCATTTCTCTTCAAATATTTCTTCTGTTCCAGTTTTTCTCTCTTCTCCTTTTGAGACACCAAATACATAGATGATATTTTTTCCACAATTCTTGCATGCTCTGTTCTAATTTTTTCCTCACTTTTTCTTTCTTTTTGTGTTTCTGTTTGAATAATCTCTGTTAACCTATTTTCAACTGGAAGATTTTTTTCCTAGTTGTGTCCAGTATTCTAACAAACCATCAAAAAATGTCTTCATCTCAGGGCACCTGGCTGGCTCAGTCAGTACAGCATGTGACTCTGAATCTCAGGGTTGTAAATTCAAGCCCCGTGTTGGGGATAGAGATTGTGTAAAAATAACATATCAAAAAAAATTTCTTCTTCTATTATATGCTGCTTTGTTATTTCTAGCATTTCAATATTACGTTTTTATCGTTTCCATCTCTCTGCTGAAACTCCCACCTCTTTATGCATGTTGTCTACCTTTTCTACAATATCCTCTAACATATTATTCATTGATATTTTTCAGCTCCTACCTGATAGTTCCAACACGTGGGCCATTTCTGGGTTTGGTTTATTGCTCTTCACAACAGTTTGCTTATTCCTGCTTGTGTGTGCATTTGTGTATATATCTGGTATTTTTAAATTCAACGTTGAAGATTATGTGTAGAAAAACAGAATGAGGTAAATAATATTTACAGCTGAAAATGGGCACATTTTTTCATCTAAAAGGCAACAAATGGGGGGGACTGAGCCAATGCAGTCAGAGGATGAAGCTGGGCTGGGTTTTGTTGTCTCTATAGTTACTTCCAAAGTACCACCGATTGCAAACTCCTCAAGCAGTGGGCTACTAACTTGTGCTTACTGTGGGACCTGGTATGCCAGAGGGTTTTCCTCGGTGTTTCTGTTCCAATTTGTTTTCAGCAGTCCCTGTGTGCTTGGGCTACAGAGGGGATTTCTCTCCAATTTCATGCCCCTTTCCCAGCAGTATTCTGCTGTTACTCATTACTTGGTGTTGTGTTTGTTATGTGGCTGGTGGTGGGAGGGGGAAATTCTTGCTTTTCCTGGTCCAATTTCAGTCTTAGGAAGGTTCTATACACCTGGAGCTCAGGGAGAAGACTCTTCCTCAGGGGCCCCTTTCTGGGCACCTCCTTCCTACCTTCTAGAATGCCTTCTTGAGACAAGAACTGCCTAACTTCCACCCCCAGGAAAACTCTGAGCATGATTAAATCTCCAGAAGTCCAGGGTCACTCCAAAACACAAATCTCTAGTTGTCCCGTCTTAATAAAGAACATCATCCACCCAGCTGCCCAAATCGGACACTGGGGGTGAGCCTGGACACCCTGCCACTCTCTCACATCTAATCTATTACCACGCCCCTTCTAATTGTTTCTCAAATATGTCTCTATCTACCCATTAGTACAACCATTACCTCCATCTAAGCTACCATCACTTCCTGTTAGATTTCTACACTAGTCTCCTAAATGGAATCTCTTTCTCCTTTTCTTCCTTCCCACTTTCCACAAGCAGCCTGAATAACTTTTCTCTAACACAATCTGGGTCTTGTTACCTTTGTCATCTTTCTCACCTTTCAGGTGTCAGCTTGATTGTCACCTTCTCGGAAGGGCCTTTCCTAGCCACCTAACATCAAGTAGGTCTGCCTCTGTTATTCCCTCTCAAATCATCCCATCCTTTTCCTTCACTGCGTTTATTGATGTATTTTTTTTTGTCTTTGAATACTGGCTGTCTCCCTCCACAGTGCTAAAACTTCCACAAAGTCAGGGCCACATCTATCTCATTTGCTAATACATTCAGTGCCTACTGCAGTGTTTGGTGTAGGGTAAGCATTCAATATACAGAACAGACAGATAGATAGATAGATAGATAGATAAATAAATAAATAAATAAATAAATAAATGAAATATGTAGCGAATGAATGAATGAATAAATTTGCAAGACCAATCAGAAAGGCAGGGAAAAAGGCAATACGAGGGTAACCTAGTATGCATTAGGTATTATGTAAGTACACAGGCTCTCATTTATTCCCCCACAAAAGACCACCGAGATACACTATCCTCTCTTCACTGAAGGAGACAGCGAGGCTTTGTCCCATTGAGTGAGTTGCCCAAAATGCGCAGCTAGCCCCTGTTAGAGTTGGTGCTGAAACTCAGGTCCACCTGACTCTGCAGTCCAGCTCCTCCGCCTCTGTCCTCTTCGTCTGTGTTTGCTTGCAGAACAAAGTTCAGAAGACAAGAGGTCAGAGCTGCCAGGATGAGGCTTTAGGTTATAAGTGGGAAGAATGGGAAAGACACAGTGGGGAGGCAGAGAATAACTTAGCTCAGCTAAGCACCTTAAGTTTAAGCACCTTGGATTTCATCCCGTCTTCACAAAGAGCCTCTAACACATGGGCCTGGGCAGGAGCACTGTTTGGCATGTCGAAGCCACCACTTCCTCTGTGGATAAACACTTCCCTGCAAGAAGACTGCCAACAAACCCTCTTCACAAGTGCAGTCTGCTTTGGCAAAAGCATGCACCTAGTGACTGCAGAAGCATGACAGTAAGGGGGCAGAGGCCGAAAACTTTAGGTCAAAAGACCCAGGTTCAAGATCATGTTCTGATACTCCTCACCACTGTGGACTTAGGACAATTCCTTCAATCTCTCAGACCTTCACTGTCCTCATCTGTGTATGGACATAATAATATATACCCGACATAATGGTTATGAATTGTAAGCGGGAAACTTAATAAGCACACAAACATTTTAATCTTTAATGGGCATGTATTTATGAATTACCTTCAAACAGGAACAAAACAAGGGCATTTTCTACATTTTCTACCACTTTCATTCTTTTAACATTGCTTTAGAAAAACTGGAGATGGGGGGAAAGATCTGGAGGGACGGCATGAGAGGGATAAGACGGAAAATATTAGATAGGAGAAAACAACAACAAAAATCACTCCTCTGCCATGTATTCATATTCTTAGAAAAATGAAAAGAATCAATTCTATTTTTACAGAATTCAGGACTGTGGCTAATAATCCTATGCTGCCACCCTTGTCAGCCTTTAAAATTCAGCTCAGGTGTCCTGTCTTTCAGGAGCCCTCCCTGACCTACCATGCTGCTCCACCAAGACCCTTCTCTGGGCTTGCAGAGTCTGCTGAGTGTTCCCCACCAAAACACTGCCCACACTGGTTACAGACCTGTGTCCTCACGAGATCATCCGTTTCCTAAGGACGTACTCTGTGGCTTATTAATTCCAGTGTCCCTCGTGTCAAGCACACTGCAGAGCACAGAAGGCACTCGGTAAATGTTGGTGTAAGTGAACGAAAAAATTAATAGCACTGCTATGAGCGAAAATATAATTAAAAAATAATGATCCTATTCACAAGGCAATACAAATGGAAAAGATCTGGGAATAAAGTAAATTGACTACAATCTGTGAAACAAGAAGTCTTACAAAACGGAAAGTGGTATCATGGTCATAGATGAGTGAAGACTAGATATGATTCTCCAAATCATGTATAGAGTTCATAAAAATCCAACCAATCCCAACAGGATTTTTCTAGAACTCAACAGAATTATTCTAAAATTCACCTAGAAGTATCATGAGAAAAGAACAAGGGATATTCTGAAAAAGTAAGACTAATGCATAGTTACTAATCCTTTCAGATGTTGAAACTCATCATAAAGAAGTACTTATTAAGTAGTGTCATTTTGGTGCAATATAAGATTAGGAGAACAAACTAGGACAGCCAGAAATGACTGTTGTATCTAAAATTTTATTGAATGACTTAAAATATATGACAGAAAATGTGAAAAAAAAAAGATCATCTCAAAGCAGCAGTGAAATTGGAGAAAAACAGTAATTTAGAGTCATATCTACATCATACAACAAAATAAATCCCAAGAAGATTTAGAAATTAAAAGTTGTTTTCAAAAACATGGAGGGGCGCCTAGGTGGCTCAGTCAGTTGAGCCTCTGACTTCACCTCAGGTCATGATCTCATCGTTTACGAGTTCGAGCCCCACGTCGGGCTCTGTGCTGACAGTTCAGAGCCTGGAGCCTGCTTCGGATTCTACTTCTCCCTCTCTCTGCCCCTCCCCTGCTTGCACTCTGTCTCTGTCTCTCTCTCTCAAAAATAAATAAACATTAAAATGATTTCTTTAATAAATAATAAAAATATGGAAAATGGTTGAAAAAAATGTTAAATCCTGGAGGGGGTTATCCCAAGATTTCAGCTTTTTTTTTTAATATGAAATTTATTGTCTAATTGGTTTGGTTCCTTTATTTTGAGAGAGAGAGCAAGTGAGGGAAGGGGCAGAGATAGAGGGAGAAAGAGAGAATCCCAAGCGGGCTCTGCACCATCAGCACAAAGCCCGATGCAGGGCTCAAACTCATGAACCGTGACATCATGACCTGAGCCAAAGTTGGCTGCTTAACCGACTGAGCCACCCAGGTGCCCCAATGATTTCAGCCTTAAAACAATGAGGTACATGTAATTTAGAAAATCAGATTCAACTATATACAGATTTAAATTTCATAAGCAACTTGCAAACGGAAATTTACTGGTTGGGAAAATATTCAGAGCAAACATGATTAAAAGGCTAACATATTTATGATATAAGACTTTATTCAAATTATCAGAAAAAAAAAACTTCATCCAAAAATTGGACAGGAAGTAAACACAGGCAAGAAAGGAATGTTACTAGGTTAAACATAAAGTTACCAGTTTCCACTCCTAAGAATATACTCAAGAAAAATGAAAACATTGCCCACATAAAATCTTATATGTGAAAATTTATAGAAGCATTATTATAACAGCCAAAACCTGGAAGCAACCCAAATGGTGAATGATAAAAGCTGGACAGTATATCCACAAAATGGCACATTTGTCGATAAAAAGAAATGAAGCACTGGAACGTGCCACGAGATGGATGAAGCCAAGAAGCCAGTCATAAAAGACCACAGGTGGTAGGGTTCTACTTGCATGAAAAATCTAGAATATACAAATCTATACACACCGGGGAGACCGGAGGCAAATGGGGAGTGAGTGCTAACGGGTACAGGGTCTCTTTTGGGGGTAACAAAAATGTTCTGGAATTAAATATTGGCGAATGGTTATACAACTCTAAATATGTTAAAAAGTACTGCATGGTGTCCTTTAAAATAGCTGTTTTTTCAAAAATTGTTAACATTTATTCATTTTTGAGAGAGACAACACCTGAGCGGGGGAGGGGCAGAGAGAGAGGGAGACTCAAAATCTGAAGCAGGCTCCAGGCTCTGAGCTGTCAGCACAGAGCATGATGCGGGGCTGAAACCCACAGATGGATGGTTTCCTTTAAATAAGTGAACTGGGGGCGCCTGGGGGGCTCAGTCGGTTAAGCGGCCGACTTTGACTCAGGTCATGATCTCGCGGTCCGTGAGTTCGAGCCCCGCGTCAGGCTCTGTGCTGACAGCTCAGAGCCTGGAGCCTGTTTCGGATTCTGCGTCTCCCTCTCTCTGACCGCCCCCCCCCCCTTCATGCTCTGTCTCTCTCTCTGTCTCAAAAATAAATAAACGTTAAATAAATAAATAAATAAATAAATAGGTGAACTGTATGGTAGGTGAATTATAACTCAATAAAGCTGTCATTCAAAAAGAGACAAAACGCAACCTGGGAGTAGATGGACAAAATTTCAGCCTGACTGATAGTCAAAGGAACGCAAACGAAAACTGCAAGCAAGTTCCCATTTTTCCACCTAGCAGATCAGCAAAATAACCTTTACACAACAGCAAGCCCGTTGAGAGTGCAAAGCAACCATTATGCTCTCAGAGCGCCGAAGGGAGATGTTAGTGTGACTCGTAGGGAGCCAATGGACACAATATGTAGTTAATGAGACTGTCGAAAATATCTCCACTTGCAGGAATCTGCCGTCAGGAAACAATGAAAGCAAAGGGGGAGAGGTCCCCGCAGGAAGCTGTCATCGCCACGTTATTTACAACAACGGGGCAGACCCGGCAGTAAGCTGATTCTGTCAGAGAGACTGGCCACTCGATGAAATATTATTTGGCCATGAAAACATTCTGAAGTCCCGACATAATGTTGAGCGACAAAGGACAGATATGAAACTCTTGAATGCCACGCAATTACGAGGGGAAAGGCTGGCCGGGAACACACGAAAATTAAAATCAGCTGCTGTTCTTTTCCGGTTTCCAGACTTTTCTACCTCTGCTTCAAGTGTGTGTGGCCTCCTCTCCCAGGCAGCCAGATGGCAGGCCCACAGTCAGAGCACATTTACTGGCTAGTCAGCCTCTCGACGTTTCTTTAAGGAAGCAAAGTTCGTAAGCTACGAACAGTCACCTGGTGCTCTGGCCTGGGTGGAAAGGCAGGCCCTGGAGAGGCGGAGGGAAGCAAGAATCTTCTTCTTTACCGTCTCACGTTTTAAAGCCAAAAGCACGGCCATGTGGACCTCCAGAGTCACCCCCTGCCTTCCCCATCAGCGGCGCGGGGTCCTTCTCCTGGGACACCTCGTGTGAATTCAAGACCCGCCGTGACCTCCATGTCATCCGGTCCAGAGTCCGGCACGTCAACGACGTCACTGCGGGCGCCTCCCGTGCTGGCCAGGGAGCAACGCCTTGATGGAGCAGGAGTCCCGGGCCGGGCCCCGCCATATTTGGGGACCAGTTGTTTTCTCCTCCAAACGTCAGCACTGAAACTGCCCACGAAACCTCTCCGGCACCCCGTAATTTAGCAGTGACTTCTTTTCTAAAATCGGGCGTGAAGAAACGAACTGCCGGCAGAAGGTGAAGCTGAACCCCGGCGCGGCTTCTCCTCAAGAAAGCCGTAACCAGCTGGTTGGCTGAGGCGTGCAAAGGACACAGACGGGATGATTTCATTTGCCAAAAGCGGGGCTCGGCTTATGCTCTTCAAAAATGAAGTCATCTTTATTCCTATCGCTGCACCAGGAGACGCTCCTTGTGGGGCAGGTAACTTTATTTACCGTTGGCATAATGCCACCAGCTCGAGACAAACAAATCAAGGACAGCCTGTGTCCTTTCTAATTCGATCCGTTCTAATTCGATTTGTTTGATTAAATTACTATATGTGCACAATTGTAGGAGTGTCTTACTCCCCTTCAGAGAACAAACTGAGAAAATTAGATGGCTCTTTAACCCTAAGATAACAGGAACAACTCTAAACAAATATTGAATCACCCTGCTTTCGTGGATTCAAATTTTCTTCGGCCCTGCCTCCACCTCTGGACAAGGGGCAGGGGGACAATAACACATGGCACGTCCCATAAGGGGTGGAAAACACCAGCCCCAAACACACCAGGCAGTGTAAGCCCCACCGTGACAATGGAAAGTCGAAGCACACGGAAATATATGACTGGACCAAGGTCAAACAGTCAGGGGTAAACAGAAGTCCGGAATCCAGATATGACATGAGGACTCCAGGCAAGACGCCATCCTGTTAGGGCTTCTGCACAAGAAAGGGAAAAGTTCTGAAAAAAAATCACTCCATAAATATTCTGCTAAAAATTATTTAACAGTTTAATAAAAAAAAACAAAAAAAACAAAAAAAAAAAAACAAAAAAACCAGTGTGTTAATAATATTCCAGATTTTTATCCAACTATCTGAAATCTTCTAAGATTAGGAAAGATTCCACCGCTAACCATATGATGGCAGGCCTATGAGTGAACCCACTTTATCCTCATGGCACCCTTACAGCAATTATTATTGCCATGATATAGATGAGGATCTTCGGGTGGCACAGAAAGGTTGAGTAACTTTCCCAAAGTGCCACAGCTAGGAGGTGGCAAATCCAAGATCCCAACCCTGGCTGTCACTATACCACTGCGCTCTGCTGCCTCTCACAGCTTAAGTCAGCTGCCTCACAAATCTAACATTCTCAAACATCTCCGAAACACGGTTCGGGGGTGTCACATCATGAAAAAATATTGACCGTGTCACTCCACCCTGTCCTCAAAACTTCTCCCCCAGTTTTCTTCTTGCTAGTGAATGAAGAAAACCACTCAGAAAACCGAAACAAACAAACAAACAAAAAACCACCACTAGTAGATAAAATGCTGAAGGTCCTGGCCAACGGAAGTTTCTTTGCTACGGAATGGCCGGTAAATGGGGGGAAACCACTGAGTGACCGTCTGCCTGTGCCCAGCAGAACGAATACCAGAACAGAGTGTGTGGGATTTTCTACTTCAAAGGCCTGCCCGCCCAGAAAAACAAAGCACTATGAACCTCAGCTTGTCCTAGTCTGTGACTTCTTTCAGATTCTATTTCCCTAACATTTCTGTTAGCATAATTCTTAAAAGTCATTTTAACTTCAAACTTAAAAAAAAAAAAAGAGGCCAAGTAGGTATCTTCTGCATAGAACACCAATCTTGCTTCATCAAGACCTTGAACATCCACCCAGCCCAGCAGTCACTTAGAAAGGCTATTTTTCCCCCACGCTTCCCATCAATCTACAAATGGCTTCTTGAGCACCTACTACAGTCAAAACAGATATGTGGCTCATTCCGTCTCTCTCATCACTAATACCCCAGCATGTTGTATCTGGTGGGGGGGGGGGGGGCAAAGTGATTTCCCATAAAGCAAAACTCACACTGGAAAATCAGAGCCAGAAATGTGAAAATCATCTATACCCCGAGATTACACCCTAGGCTGAGGCTGCTTCCCCGCGCTACCGAGAGCTACGCTCGCTTGGCCAAATACCTCCTGAGTGCTTTCTGTTGGGAAGGGTGTGGGAAACGACACTGCCTTGTACTTGTGTGCAGCAGCCTGACATGAGTGAGCCCTGAACTTGGTGTCAGAAGAGTTCTAATCCTACCTGTGGTCCTAACTTCCTGTGGGTCCTCCCTGTCTGGGCCTCCATTTTCATCTCCAAATCTCACATCCTATGACCACTGTTTCCCCAACACCGCACAAAAAAGTTTTTCTTTTAAATTCTATGATTATACAAGTCTCCTTGGTGGTCTGGTGGGAGAACCCGACAGTGAACTGGTGGTTGTCACTGAACACAACAGGAAGTACATCCAGAGCTGCCAGTCCCCACGTCATTAAAGACACGTGTCACAGATGAACTCCTTTCCTCCAGCCGGGAGAAGGCAGCCCCGAGGTAATGGGGCCAGACAACTGTTGGCAAGTAAGGTGCAAAATAAGGGCCCCTAAGTGGCAAAGGCTGTGTGGTCAACAAGAACTGCTTGGCTGGGTAAGAGACGTCTCCACTTCCAAGCACTGGCTAACAGGGAGACAGACGTTCAAGACGCTGTGCATTTTAAAGCAGGCTGCACGACCATTTCTTTAAAGATCATACCAGAAATTCTGAATAATTGAAAAATTCCTTTCTCATATGAGCAGCCTTCTGAGGGGACGTTTTGGCAAGACGGCCAAGTATCTTCCTGAATTCCCAGACACCATGACCTCGATTTACAACCCATGCTGGTGTCGGCCAGGTCAAACGCTGGTCCCCTCATTCCCCCAGACTCCTCTCTGTGGCTCTCACCTGCACTCCCTGCCCCTTACAAGGCAATTTTGATCCTTATCACACACATCAACACGTTATGAGAAGACTTAAGGGAAGAAACTGCTTCAGTCTGTACACATACAACGTAACAGAGCTAACCGGACTTTGACAGCCCCTCCCCATTCTAATCCTTAGGGAAACAGAGAACTCATAAACTTGATGAGAAACAAGACATGTGTCATTTTCAAAGTCTCGTAGGACATGTCTCTGGGTGTGAAGGGGGAAACACCGGTGGCAAGCCCTTGGTCAGAATGCCAGGAAACTCTGCTGGGGGTAGAGATGGCTAGAATCCATTGTTATTAATAGAAAATAAGTGACGTGTACCAAGAATCCAGTATATTTCTGCATCGGGGCTAAGTTCCTTCACTGACACGTCCTTTTACCATCTCCACAAGAACTTCATAAAGTAGACGTTCCTTTTACACACAGAAAGGTTGAGGAGAGAGCAGAGCCAAAAGACAGCGATCCTTCTAAACAGACAAGCTGCCCGCACCTGGCTGGCCCCATCTCCTGGCTGGCTCCGACCTCCTCTGCCCGAGGGCGTGAGCACAGGTATCTTCCTTCCATCCCTGCCCAGGGGGGCTCCCTTGTCAGCTGCCGGCTTGGTTCCCCACACCACAGGCAACCACTGTCTGCTGGAGGTAAACCATCCCAGATGGTTTCGGGGATACGCACCTGCTCCGAGCAGGTCAGCCGGGAGTCCCCAGCTGACCTTTCATGTAACTATGGATGTAAAGCCTCCCAAACCCCAGATGTACATCATGTGGGCATATCATCCGTGCAAGTACAACCCACTTCGCGTAGGAGAACATGAATGACTAACCAGCCCCGGGGCACACTGTCACTTCTGCTCTGAGGATACTAAAATGCTTCCCAAACACTTTTCACAAGATGCCACAATCCCCACCATCTCCCATGCGCTGAAAAATGTAAGGAAAGCTTTACACCCAGAGGCAGACACGTGGAAGGTTTTCCAGAGGTTGACCACAGTTCTCTATGGTCTGGTTTGAAATTTTTAAAAAGTTATCAGCTGGAGCGAACACACGCTCCTCACTTACCCTCTCTATCTCTTGGAGGTACAGGAGTGCAATGTCGCCTGCTTTCTCATAGCAGGTGATGACATCCTGTTCCCGGTCCACGTGGAGGTTACTGGTAGAAGAGGAAACAGGCAACTTCTCTAAACAAAGTCCTAAAAAACAAACAAACAAAAAAATCAAACATACAAAAACTGGGTGAGTTGTTTTTCATGGAGCTTAATTTTTCAGTATTGCCCTAGAGGACCAGAAGATGGTCCCAGGATATCATAAACTGTCAGAGAAGCGGCTTCTCTGCCCTCTACCCTCCCTAAGGACAAAATGGAACATCAAAATGAGACACCAAAAAGAATATCCGTATGTGACACATGAAAGAGGCCCCCAAATACACAGAAATTACCCCATGACTTTGATATCCAGGTTGAGAATTTGACCGGGTACTTTACCATGACCCCATTCAGACCTAACAGAGCTTCTCATTCAAGGTATGGCCCAAGGCCCTTAAAGTAAGCAAAGCTTGACTCACAGCACAATACTAGCTAAAGAATATCTTCTATCCCAAAATCTACATTTAACTAATTGAACATAAAAAAAAAAATGTTAAATGCTCTCAGGAGTCTCAGTTACTAGGAAAATCTTCCAACTCTGAGCTTTAGACTTTTGGGAGTCACAATAGCCCCACAGACCACCTCTCCGCTGTGGGCTAAGAAAATACCAGAGCTGCTTTGTGGGCATTTCTTTGGAGACAGAAGAGATCCTCTTTGCCAAGAGAGAGTTCAGGGCTGGGAGGTACAAAAGTACGAAGACTGAAAAAATAAGAATGCTATGAACAGCTGTTGCCTGAACCGGCACCAACCTCTGGCCCGGCCCTGGGCAACCAGTCGCCCCCCGGTCTCCACCCACAACTGGAGGCAGAGAGAGGGAGGGTCTCCGGTGACTCTACACAAGAGGGCTTCTCCTGTGACAAGTGCCCTGGGACATATGTATACAACATGGCATATATTCCACTCCAGGGAAAAGTGCGGGAGAAGTTTTGATATTGACAGAAAGGGGGTCTGGAACTGGAAGAAGCCAGAGAAATTCCCACCCCCGGAAAACCCACTCATTTTATAGACCAAGAAGCTGAGATCGGCCAGGGTCAAAGTAAGTGATTTGTCTAAAACCTGACAGTCGGTTAATAGAACAGGAATCAGAATTCAGGTCTCCAGCCTCCCAAATGACACCCATCTAGTTAGCTGCTAATTTTCAGAGCAGACCCACTACAGAGAGGAGACCAGACATGCTGAGCGTCAGCAAATGACCCATTCTTTCATGTGTCATCATGTTGAGAACAGCCTCTTCCAAGCTGCTCTTATCAGTGACCGTCCCTCCAAGGCTGCAAAAAGCCACGAGAGAGATGTCTGTACTGAACAGGAAAGAGGAGAAGCCACTTCTATTCACAAGGACGCAACAACTGAGGACAGCGTGCCTGGGAGCTCAGAGGTTACCAGTTTGTCACAGAAAGTGACGGCTCAAAGATTTTGTCATTTTTTTTAGCAGCTTTATTGGGGTGAAATTGGCATACAACAAGCAAAACATTTTTTCAATGTTTCATCATGATGATTTTTTATTTTTATTTAATTTTATGTTTTATTAACTAAAGTCCATAGTTAAACCACATTAGGGTTCACTGTGTTCTGTACTTGATGAGTTTTTTTTTTTAATTTTTTTTTTTCAACGTTTTTTATTTATTTTTGGGACAGAGAGAGACAGAGCATGAACAGGGGAGGGGCAGAGAGAGAGGGAGACACAGAATCGGAAACAGGCTCCAGGCTCCGAGCCATCGGCCCAGAGCCTGACGCGGGGCTCGAACTCACGGACCGTGAGATCGTGACCTGGCTGAAGTCGGACGCTTAACCGACTGCGCCACCCAGGCGCCCCTGTACTTGATGAGTTTTAACAAATGTTTTGTCATGTATCCACCATTACAGTGTCCTACAGACAAATTCACTGCCCTAAAGACGTCCCATGCCCCACCTACTCATCTCTATACCCCTCCTCCTGAGCCCCTGGCAACCACTAATCTTTTCACTGTCTTTATGGTCTTGCCTTGTCCAGGATGTCATATAATTGCAATCATGCAGCATGTAGCATTTTCCCTTTCACTTTTAACTTCACTTTCACTTTTAACTTAGCATTTAAGGTCCCTCTGCATCTTTTTGTGGTCTGATCACTTCTTTTTGTCCCTTTACAATATTCCATTTATTCATTAATCCATTGAAAGACACCTTGGTTGGGGCTTAAGCATCTGACTTCAGCCTGGGTCATGATCTCGCTGTTTACAAGTTCAAGCACGGCATTGGGCTCTGTGCTGACAGCCTGTCTCTGCCCCTGCCCCACTCACGCTCTGTCTGTCTGTCTCTCTCTCTCTCAAAAATAAATAAACATTAAAAAAAGAAAGGAAGGAAGGAAGGAAGGAAGGAAGGAAGGAAGGAAGGAAGGAAGGAAGGGAGGGAGGGAGGGAGGGAGGGAGGGAGGGAGGGAGGAAGGAAGGAAGGGAGGGAGGGAGGGAGAAAGGCACTTAGGTTGACCCCAAGTTTTGGCAATTACAAATAAAGCTGCTATAAACATTCACGTGCAAGTTTTTGTGTGAACATAGTCTTCAATTCAAATGGGTCAATCAATACCAAGAGTGAGACTCTGTAAGAAATAGCTACAAATGGGGTGCCTGGGTGGCTCAGTCGGTTAAGCGACTGACTTCGGCTCAGGTCATGATCTCGCAGTTTGTGAGTTCGAGCCCCGCGACAGGCTCTTTGCTGACAGCTCAGAGCCTGGAGCCTGCTTCGGATTCTGTGTCTCCCTCTCTCTCTGCCCCTCCCCTGCTCATGCTCTGTGTCTCTCTGTCTCTCAATAATAAACATTAAAAAAAAAATTTTTAATAGCTACATAAACATATTTTGTTTACAAATAACTTTGAAACAACAATATTTTTAGCTTTGTCAGAAACTGCCAAACTGTCTTGCAAAGTGGCTGTACCATTTTGCATTCTCACCAGCAATGAATGAGACTTAGTATTTCTCAGCATCCTTGTCAGCACTTGGTGTTACCAGTTTTCTGGATTTTAGTCATTCTAATAGGTATGTGGTAGTATCTCCTCGTTGTAATTTGCAATTCCCTAAAGACAAATGATGCTAAGCATATTTTCTCATGCTTATTTTCCATCTGTATACTTCCTCTGGTGAAGTGTCTGGTCAGATCTTTTGCCCTTTTTTCAATTGGGTTGTTTATTTTCCTATGGTTGAGTTTTAAGATTTCTTTGTATATTTTGGATACAACTCATTTATCGGATATTTGCAAATATCTGCCAGTATCTTATTAGAGTCTATGACTTGTCTTTTCATTCTCTGAACAATGTCTTTCACAGAACGAGAGGGTTTTAGTTTTAATAAAGCCTATCAATCTGTTTTTTCACGGACTGTGATCTTGGTGTGGTATCTAAAACCCCACTGCCAAACCTAAGGTCACCTAGATTTTTTTCCCTATGTTATCTTCTAGAAGTTTTACAGCTTTGCGTTTTCTACTTAGGTCTAATCCATTTTGAGTTAACATTTGTGAAAGGTGTAAAGTTTGTGTCTAGATTTTTCTCTTTTGCATGTGGATGTCCAGTTGTGTCAGCACCATTTGTCGGAGAAACTATCTTTCCCCCACTGAGTTGCTTTTGTGCCTTTATCAAAAATCAGTGGATTATATGGGACATCTGGGTGGCTCAGTCGGTTAAGCGTCCAACTCTTGATTTCTGCTCAGGTCATGATCCCAGGGTCGTGGGATCAAGCCCTACATTGTGCTCGGCACAGAGCATGGAGTCTGCTTGGGATTCTCTCTCTCTCCCTCTGCGCCTCTCCCCTACTCACATTCTCTCTCTCTCTCTCGCCCCCTCTCTAAGATAATAAATAAAAGTTTCACATCCTCATTAAAATAAATCAGTTGGCTATACTTGAATGGGTTTATTTCTGGCCTCTCTGCTCTGTTCCATGCGTTTATTTGTCTATTCTTTCCACAATATTAGGCTGTCCTAACTACTCTATACCATTTTTTCCAAACACAAACAAACAAACCTCTCCTGAGGGATAATTTATATACCATAAAATTCACTCAGTTTAAGTATGCAATTCAACAACTTTTACCTTATTTTATTTTTATTTTTTGACACATGTAGGGTATCTGTTCATAGGAAAGCCACAAGGTTTGTGCCCCTTGTCATAATGAACCCAGATTCCTGTTGGGTGTGTTGTAAACAGAAGAGCCATTTCTTCAGGCCCCCTGCTCTGATCACACCCCTCAACAGCTTTTAATAAACTCAGAGCTGTGCAGCCATCAACACGGTACAGTTGTAGAACATTTCCGTCATCCCCCAGTGATCCTTTCTGCCCACCCCCTGCCTCAGGGAACCACTAATTTCCTTTCTGTTTCCGGAGAGTTACCTTTTCTGGACGTTTCATAAAAACAGAATCATTTAATATGTGGTCTTTTGTGTCTAGCTTCTTTCGCTTAGCATACGGTTTTCGATGTTCATCCAAATTACAACAGTACTCCATTTCTTTGTATTGTTGTATGGATAGACTGCATTTTACCTGCCCACTTGCCACTAATGGACCTTTGGGTTGTTTCCACCTTTTGGCTATTATGAATGATGCTGCTATGACCATTCATGTATAATTTTTTGTGTGGACATATCTTTTCAATTCTCTTTCAGTGGGTATGCACTTAGAAGTGGAATTATTGGGTCAGATAATAAATTTATGTTTCATTATTTAAGAAATACTAAACTGTTTTCCAAAGTGGCAATAGCATCTTACAGTTTAGGGGGGGTCCAGTTTCTCCACATCCTCCCCAACACTCATTATTGTCTGTTTTATTGGAGCCATCCTAGCAGGTGTGAAGTGATCTCATTGTGATTTTGATGGGTGTTTCCATAATGACTAATGAAACTAACCATCTCTTCGCGTGCTTATTTGTTATTCATAGATCTTCTTTGAAGAAATGTCTATTAAAATCCTTTATCCATTTTTACTGGGTTGTTTGTTCTCTTATTATTGAGCTTTTAAGAGTTCTTTATATATTCTGAATACAAGTTTTCTATCAGATATGGGATTTGCTAATATTTTCTCTCATCTATAATGTTAAGACATGTCTTAATATGTCTTTTGAAGATCAGAAATCTTAAATTTTGATGAAGTCAAACATATCAATATTTTCTCTTATAGACTGTGCTTTGGGTTTCCTATCTAAGAAATATTTGCATAACCCAAGGTTACAAAGGCTTTTCTTTCTTTTTTTTTTCTTTTTTTGAAGTGTTTACTTTTGAGAGACAGACAGAGTGTGGACAGGGAAGGGGCAGAGAGAGAGGGAGACACAGAATCCAAAGCAGGCTCCAGGCTCTGAGCTGTCAGCACAGAGCCTGACGTGGGGCTCAAACCCACAGACCACGAGATCATGACCTAAGCTGACGTTGGACACTTAACCAACTGAGCCACCCAGGTGCCCCCAAAGGCTTTTCTTCTTATACGTTCTTGTGAAATTTTTATAGGGTAGGTTTTACATCTAGGTCTATGATCCATTTTAAAATAATTTTTGTAGGGCTGCCTGGGTGGTTCAGTCAGTTGAGCATCCAACTTCGCCTTAGGCATGATCTCATGGTTCGTGAGTTCAAGCCCCATATTGAGCTCACTACTGTTGGCATGGAGTCTGCTTTGGATTCTGTGTCTCCCTCTCTCTCTCTCTCTCTCTCTCTCTCTCTCTCTGTGCCCCTCCCCTGCTTGCACACATGCTCTCTTTCTCTCTTTCTCAAAAATAAAAATAAACATTTAAAGAATAAATATTTTTTGTATATGTTGCAAGATAGAGATCGCAGTTTACTTCTTTATAGATAGATATCCAAATGTACTACTTATCAAAGATTTTTATTTCACATGGAATTGCCTTTGCACTTTTGTGAAATATCAGATGGGGATATACATGTGAGTCTTTTTCTAGACTCTCTATTCTGTTTCAATGAGCCAATTGTCTATATTTATGCCAATAGCACCCTGTCTTGACTACAGCACCTTTATAAATCTTGAAAGCAGTGTTAGTGTTCCAATTTTGTTCCCATTTATCAGGTTCTTTTTTGGGGGGAGGGGAGGGCTATTCTTAGTCCTTTACACTTCCACATGAAATCTTCTTGTCAATATATTTTTTTAAGTTGGCTGGGCTTTTGATGAAGATTGTGTTGAATTTATAGATCAATTTGGGAAGAACTGGCATCTTAACAATATCGAGTTTTCTGACTCATGAACACAGTATGTCTCTTCATTTCTGTAGGTCTTTAACTTCTCTTAGCAATGGTTTGTAGCTTCCAGTGTATGTGCCTTGCAAACCTTTCCTCAGATTTACCCTTAAGTATTTCATATTTGTCATGGTGTTATAAATGATACTGTTTTAATTTCAATTTCCTTTTGTTCACTGCTATATATAAAACCACAATAAATTTTTGAATATGGATCTTGAAATCTGTAACTTTGTTAAATTCACTTATTCTACCACCATTTTTGTAGGGTCCTGTAGGGTCCCTCAGAATTTCTACAAAAATACTCATGTTGTTTGCAAATAAAAGGCAGTTTTGCTTCATCCTTTCCAATCCGGATGCCTTTTATTTCTAGGTACTGCCTTATGCCTTGCTGCAAAGAATCTCCAGTACAATGCTGAATGTAGTGGTGAGGGCAGAAATCCTTACCTCATTCCTGATGTTAGGGAAAAAGCACCAGCCCTCCACCATTAAGTTTGATGTTAATTGTGAGTGTTTCACAGATGCCCTTTATCAGGCTGAGGAAGATCTCTTCTACACCAATTTTACTATGAGTTAATATCAAGAATAGATGCTGAATTTTCTCAAATCCTTTTTCTGTGTCCACTGAGATAATCAGATGGCTTTTTTCTCCTTTAGTTTTTTAATCTGGTGAATTACACTGACTGATTTTCACATATTAAAACAAACTTCCTTTCCTGAAATAAACCCGACTGACCATGATGTATTATCTTTTTTTATACTGTCAGATTTGATTTGTTAAAATTTTGCTTAAAATTTTTTCCATCTCTGTACATGAGGAATATTCATCCATAGTTTTCTTGTAATGGATTTGGGATTTGTATAAATGCTAACTTCATAAAATGACTTGAGAAATATTCCCTCCTCTTCAATTTTCAGGAGGAGTTGGCATGGAATTGTTATTTTGTTCTTAAGTTTTTGGGAGAAGTTACCAGGGAAGCCATCTGGACCTAGAGTTTTCTCTGTGGGAAGCTTTTAACTACAAATTCAATGTCTTTGATACAGGGTTGTTCAGATGATCCCGTTCTCTTTACATGAGCTTTGGTAGTTTATATCTTTCAAGTAATTTGTCCATTTCTTCTGAGTTGTCAAATTTACTGACATGGTGCTGTTTAGAATATTCCCTGATCCTTTTAAAATCTATAGAATCTCTGATCAAGGCAGCTTGTGTTCTCTCTTTCTATCCTGGACAGTCTAGCTAACGGTTTATCCATTTTATTGAAATTCTCAATAAAGATCTTTTGACTTCATTGATTGGGGTTTCACTGATTTTCCTCTATTGTTTTCCTGTTTTCTATTTCCTTTATTTCTGCTCTGGTTTTCACTATTCCCTTTCTTCTGTATACACTGAACTTGATCTACTCTTCCTTTTCTTCTTTCTTTTTTTTTTTTTTTTTAAACATTTTATTTATTTTTGAGACAGAGAGAGACAGAGCATGAACGGGGGAGGGTCACAGAGAGAGGGAGACACAGAATCCGAAACAGGCTCCAGGCTCTGAGCTGTCAGCACAGAGCCCGACGCGGGGCTCGAACTCACAGACCATGAGATCATGACCTGAGCCGAAGTCGGACACTCAACCGACCAAGCCACCCAGGCGCCCCCCTTTTCTTATTTCTTAAAGTGAATGCTAAAGGATAGATCTGAGACCTTTTTTCTTTCCTAATATAGGCATTCAGCTATAAATTTCTCCCTAAGTACTGCTTTAGCAGTACCCTATAAATACTGATATGTTGTGGTTTTTTTTTTTCATTCAGTTCACAACACTTTCTAATTTAACTTTTGGTTTCTGCTTTAGAAATGTATTATTTAGTTGCCAAATATTTGGGGATTTTCCCAAGATCTATTATTGATTCCTAAATTAATTCCATTATGGTCTGTGCAGTAAAAGGCTAAGCGGGCTTGGGATGTTCGAACTCCACACATTCCGAAGAAAGGACTGGCCTTTGTGCAGCTCTTGGGAAACAACCTCTAGGATCCCGGAAAATCGTACCTGATAAGAGTGTCTTTGTTAATCTGGGTCACACCAGATAGTTATACTTATAATGTGATTTATGGTGAAGGCCTTGGGCCACCCTATATCCGTTTGACCTCTGGAAATAGTAAAAACCGAATAATTACAGTCAGTTCCATGGGTGCTCCATTTCTACATAACAGAATCCCAATAAAAAACCCTAAACGCCAAGGTTTGAATGAGCTTCCCTGACTGGCAATACTCCGTAGGTGTTGTTCCACAACCTTCCTGGAAGAATGAAGTGCTGTCCATATGACCCCACTGGGGGAAGACCACTGAAAGATTGAGGCTGGCCTCTCCCAGACTCTGCTCTAAGCGCCTTTTCCCTTTACATATTGTAATCTGTAAACTTTGTTGTAATCGACTGAAGCCATGAGCATAACAACTTTTCTGAATTCTGCGAGTCTTTCTAGTGAATCACTGACCTGAGAATTGGTCTTAAGGATCCCTAACACAGGCCAGAGAACATAGTTGAACCCTTCTAATTTGCTAAAGCTTGAATCAAAATTCTGGCCCAGAATATGGTCAATCTTGGTAAGTGTTTCATTACACTTAAAAAGACTATGTATTCTGTTGCTGGGTGGAGTGCCATATAAATGTCAGTTAGGTCAAATCAGTAGACTGCTTTGTTCCAAGGTCTTCTATCCTTACTGACCAATCAACTGTGTACTTGTTCTATCACGTATTGAAACGGGTACTGACGTCTCCGAGAACTGTCAGTGGTCGCTTTAGGGTTTAACTCATCACGGTCTACTTCAAATGACAGTACTCCACATCTCATACAGTACAACGCCTTCACCATTGCATACTTTCATTTAACTCTCTCCAGTCTTCATTCTCTTATTATACACACTTTACCTTCACATAGGTTCTAAGTTCCACCCTACATAGTTCTCATTTTTATTGAAATGATCAATTACATGCTAAAGACATTTAAAGAACAAGGAAGAACACACACAGCCATCGACATAGTTATGACTTCGTTCCTTTGCATGGATTTGTATTTCCTCCTGGTACCATCTTCCTTCTACCTAAAGGGCCTCCTTTTCTTAGAGTTGCAGTTCAGCTAATGATGATTTCTTTCAGCCCCTGTATGTCTGGAAAAGGCTTTTTTGGGCCTCGTTTTTTGAGAGGTATTTTCACTAAGTATGGAATTCAGGGCCGATAGTTCATTCCCGTGTCCCCCACCAGCGCTCTAAAGGTGTCACTCTGCTGTGTTCTCACTTTCATGGTTTCTGACAGTAAATCGACCACAATTATAAACTTGGATGGGTTTTGACAATAAATCTCCCTTATGTTTGTCCGTCTGCATGTAATGTGTATTTTTTTTTTTTCTGGCTGCTTTTAAGATTTTCTCTTTATCACTGGTTGTGAGCAATTTGGATTATTAAGTGTTTTGGTTCAGTTCTCTTCATGTTTCTTGCGCTCAGGCTTCACTGAGCTTTCTAGATCTGAGGAATTATGGTTTCCATAAAATTTGAAAAGTGTTCAACCATTATTTCTTCAAAAATCTTTTACGCTACCCATCCTATTAGGAGACTCCAATCACACACACATGAGGCTACGTAAAGTTATTCCATAGCTCACGTTTGCTCTCTCCACTTTTTGAAAGGAATATTTTTCTTTCTGTTTCATTATGGATAGTTTCTACTACTACGCCTGCAAGTTCATTAGTTTCTTCAATGTCTAATTTGCCATTAATCATATCCAGTGTATTTTGCATCCCAGACATTACAGTTTTCATTTCTAGAAACTTGACTTACATGTATTTTTTTGTTTCTTGGTTTGTTTGTTTGTTTTTTAGAGACAGAAAGCATGTGAGCAGGGGAGAGGGACAGAGAGGGAGAGAGAGTGAATCTTAAGCAGGCTCCATGCTCAGCATGGAGCCCAATGGAAGGCTCGATCCCATGACCCTGGGGTCATGACCTGAGCTGAAACCAAGAACAGGATGTTCAATCGACTGAACCATCCAGGTGCCCCAACTTATGTCTATTCTTATCTTCCATGTCTCCACTAAATTTTTAAATGGAAGGAATACAGCTCTAATTCCTGTTTTAACACCCCTTCAGTCCTAGAATGTTCAATATTCATTCCTTTCCCATTTAGAGTCAAATTTGTTTACGCAGTTGCAAAAAAATCACTATGCAGCCTCTCTCCAGTGTGAACTCTGCTACAGCCTCTTGAAATTTTCTTTGGAGGAGCATACAAGATAAACTGAACAAACTCTGGGGTGCCTGGGTGGCTCAGTCGGTTAAGCGTCCGACTTCGGCTCAGGTCATGATCTCCTGGTTCGTGAGTTCAAGCGCCGCATCGGGCTCTGTGCTGACAGCTAGCTCAGAGCCTGGAGACTGTCTTCAGATTCTGTGTCTCCCTCTCTCTCTGCCCCTCCCCTGCTTGTGCTGTGTCTCTGTCTCTCTTTCTCTCAAAAATAAAACATAAAAAAAAAAAAATTTTAATTGAACAAATTCAATGGGAGTATTAGTTGAGTTTATTTATAGAAAGCACTCAGGAAGGGTTTGCTATGATTATTGTTAAGGTATTATTACTACCACTACAAACTGCCTCACACTCAAAAAGCAAACCAAACTAAACGAATTCACCATTTGCCAGAGCAGCTCTGGAACTACTCTGAAGCGTGTGCTTGACTGGAGCTTCCTCGGTGTGCTTTAAGTGCTCACTTGTGCAAAATTTAAACCACCGGAAAACAAAAACAGATCAATGGTTCCATAATCTGCCTTCTGCTTGTATGAAAAATGACCAAATAATGTGCAAGTCGTTATCGGGAATTTAATATAAAGGAAAAAAAAATCTCCAGGGTGTGTTGAAGGGCCAGGAAAAAGAAAAAGGTGGGGGGTGGGGGGGGGGGTCTATCCTGCGGCACTTTGTATCACTGCAGGCTGGACCCTGACCACTAACGCTCGTGAAGACGACCTTCAGGGACCCGCCAAACCCACCAAATCAAAGAAAAGCCAATTCCAGTTCAGCACAGTTTGTCTATCATCTGTATTTGAGGGTCTGAAATATCTGAAATCCAGTCATCTAGGCTTGCAATCCATCAACACGCATAGTTAGTAGGAACACTCAAACCAGTTCCACAACTTAATCTTCCACAGTGAGGAGACACCGGTGTTTTCTGTGGGTCTGTGTTCTAATTCGGGAGATATGTGGACACCCAAGGTCTGGGCTGGCAAATAGGTCCCTGGCAAGGAATCATTCTTAGTAGGGGGCTCTTTATGGTAAACATCATTCCTTTCCTTCTCCCAAATGCTATGACATTCTTTCCATGTGTCACTGGGCACATCTCAGAGCAACAGCAGAGCCTTGATTTACCACAGTGAATTCGTGGCTATGCAGCTCAGCTCCAGGATATTTAATTCTCTGTCAAAAGCTACTTACAGGGCCTCTCAACTAGACTATAAATTTTCAAGCATCTGGGATCAGATCAACACTGTCTGAGAAGCAAGTCCTGAGGTCATGGCCCAAACTGGCCCCCATTAAAATGTCAGATGACACCCTGTCAGTTTGGAAAGCTATCATCAATAATGATTTTAGTTACTTTCTTTTTCCCAAAGAAATGCATGACCAAAAAAATAGTGAAGAACAGACTTGACAAACAGCTGGTGTGACAGCAATGTCCAATGCACATCTTGATAAGCTCTGTGCCTTCAAAATCAAAGCTGCATACAAAGAGTGGAAATCAACAGTTCCCTGCCCAATCATCGAGGCCAGCTTTAAAGCATGGATGAAAACAGTAGCGGACCGTGTGCTACAATTTCAAAAATGCAGAATAGCCACTGGACCCAAAATGCATCCCCCTGCCACAGGAGGGGAAGCCCACAGGTGCACTCACTTCCGAAAGGTCCCTCCTATGAAGGTTAACACGCTTAAATAAATTTGTGATCAGAAAATCACTTAGATCACACCTGACTGCTTTCGAAGCCCTTCCGTGTACAGAAGCCTGTGTGGTCCTGGTTAATAGACACCATCCTCCCTCCAATCTCGTGGAGAAAGAAAGTCTCAGAAGAATGAAGCGACAACCAAAAGGTCTGTGAAGGGGCCAGGAGGAAACTGTAAGAGGGCCTGGGAGCTGGGCAAATGTGTCCTGTCCCGGGGAATATTCTGAGGGGAGAAACCAAGACTGCCGAGTCTGATGCAGCAGGAGGGGTGTTGGAAGGCAAAGGGGTCACATGGCCACCAGCAGACCAAAGGGACGTCACAGTAGGGGTGGGGGGGCAGGGGGAGGGGGCTAGGCTGCAGGGAGCTGGCTGAGGACCTCAGACACTTTTAAAAGCTCAAATGTGTGCAGCCTCTGAACTGCTCTATTTAGGTGTGGCCTAGAGAACATATAACATAGCAACCTGGACTCTCCATCCTTGGTTTCCTTCTGCAGCAAGGTTTCCTCACCTCTGAAAGGGAGCTCCAGTTTATCTCCACAAGGGCTATGTATCCCTGGAGGGCTGGCTGAGGAAGTGGCCAGCTGCACATCTCACTGGCCAAAACTCCAGCGATCGCTGAGGGGGAACCACCCCAAATTCGTTTGGGACTGTTCAAATTTGAGAACCCTCAGTGAGAGCCTGGTCTGGATATGTATGTAAGACTAAACAGTTTCAATAATGATAAAGGCTCATTTATCAAGGCCCTACTCAGCACCCAGCACTATGTCTGGGGCTGACACACAACATTTATAATCCCCGCAGCCACCATGCAAGGAGGGTGTTAACAGCACCTTACAGATAAGACTGAACTTCGGGCTCCACAGCTGGTGAATTTTATGATAAAGTCAAGTTTTGACCCCTGGTCTATCAGACCACAAAACCCTACTCACAATAGCCAGTCTCGCTGAGCTGCTGACAGCATATTCAGCGTCTGATAAGAGTAATGACGATAAAAATGAGTTTCAAACTGTACAGACACAGAAGTCGAAGTCCAGAGCCCAAAGGCAGTGATCTCTCCCACCAAGAGCTATGCCTCCCTGGACAGTTCTGTGGGTCACTGGGCCTCCCACACTTTGTCTGCGTCAGGAAGGGCTCAGCCACCGGGATACCAGCTTGAGCTGCACAACTTCAGAGAACAGCCAAAACCAATATTTTGAATTTTTTCATCGCATTAAAATGAACAAGGAATTAATTTCTTATAAAGTCACGCAACACAATAAAAGCCTATAAAATATAATCATCTGAATTAGGGACTACAACATCAGGCATTGTTTCCTCATTTATCTTAACCACATCTCTGGAAGCCAGACCCTGACGCTTGGCTGTAACATGACCTATAAGGGAGTGTATAACTGGAAGTACCAGGAAAACTTTATTATAATACACTGTCTCTGATAACCCAGCCCTGTGGTATGGCCTTCAAAGACAGTAAGACGATTTCCAGGGATCTCAATTCCCAAGGCTGAAAAGAAATTCAGGAAAAGAGATTCCAGATCTTCAAATCCAAGTCCTGGCAAAGGCAGCTCCAGACTGTTGGTCCTGTGTTCTCACCTCTAGAATGGCCAGGTTCCCACCAGGTGTCACATGTACTCAACTCAGTGGAAGGACAAGCCACTGTGTAGGGTGTAGGGAGGAGAAAGCCAATGGAAACCACCAAATGCTGGTGGGGGTAAGGGAAGGGGGTGGCTGGCCTAGACTTCTTGTGAAGTCCCCGTCAATCCAGGGCTTCTATAATTTTTAGTGGTCTCTGGGCTGGGAGCCTTGGTTGGCCCCTTCCGGATGCTTTTAGAAACTGCTGTCTTCTTTCCAGAGTCGGCATATTCTTCTTAGAAGGCGTGCATGTATATACACTCACACACACAACGCACACACATCACTCACAAAAGAAGATGCCAGACCCTGAATTACACACTCACCTGCTACAGCAGGCCATCTTTCAGTGCCCCTTCCACAATGCTGTGAGCGAGCGAGACGTAAACTCGACCTGACATGCTCGCCAAATGAAATTTGCAATTTGAATGACGCTCGCTAAGTCACTACTTCGTAACAACAGAAGAGTAATAACAACACTTAGTGAGTACTAGCTGCACACCTACACACGAGGCACTTCTGAGAGTCTGACATAATTTCTCTACCCTTCGCAAGAATGCTATGAGGGAGGATTTACTATCATCCCCTTTGAGAGATGAGGGAACTGGTCTCCGGGCTATTAAGTAGCTCACCTAAGATGATGCACCTAGTAAGTGGCAGAGCCAGGGTTCCAACCAGATACTATTACTTGACTTTAGGTCTCACATTACACTCTCTGGTCTCTGATTTACCTGCCTCTATATGTAAAGCAGTACCGTGTAGTGATTAAGAACTTGGGTCTGGAGTCAGACTCCCTGGTTTTCCAATCCACAGGTGACTTTCTATGTAAAAACGCCCTGTGCTTGGAACAGTACCCGACACATATGAAGCACCTGAAAAACAGTAACAAAACTGTAAATGGTCATCAACCGATGAATGGATAAAGTGTTATACCTGTACCATGGAATGTTATAGGGCAATAAAAGGGCTCTTACACTTCTCACCATGATCATTCCCTACACCACTATTATCTTTAGGTAACAGCAGGCTGGAAGGTCTCCAAGTGGGAGCATCATCGTCATTTGTTATATTATTTGTATACAGATTTTAATGACAGCTTCACTGAGATATTACTTACATACCACAACCACCTGTTTAAAACATCACGATTCGGTGGTGTTAGTCCATCCGCCTAGTTGTGGAACCATCGCTACTAGCTAACTCAAGAACATTTTCATCACCCAAAAAGAAATCCCACTCCCATTAGCGGCTCCTCCCCAGCGCACCCTCCTCCCAGACCCTGGTAGCCACTAATCCACTTTCTGTCTCTAGGGATTTGCCCCGTCTGAATAGTTCACATAAATGGAATCGTACAGTATGAAACCTTTTGCTTCTGGCTGCTTTCACTTGGTGTGTTTTTTTCGAAAGCTTCATACCTCTCGTATCAAGTATCAGAACTTCATTCCTTTTTTTAATTGAGGGGAAATTCACACAACACAAAATTAGCCATTTTTTAATACCCGCTGGCATTTAGTACCTTCACAATATTGTATGACCAGCATCTGTATCTAGTTCCAAATACTCCATTCCTTTCTATTGCTGAATAACATTCCATGGTACAGGTATAACACTTTATCCATTCATCGGTTGATGACCATTTACAGTTTTTAGATATTATGAAAAATGGTGCTGTTAATAGTCATGCACTGATTTTTGTATGGACACACGTTTTCTCCTTGTTGTTGTTCTAACATTTGCTCTTTATTTTGTTTTGTTTTTCATTAAGTTTTTTTACTTTAATTCCAGGACAGTTAACAGTGTTATGTTACTTTCAGTTGTGCAACGGTGAGTCAGCGCTCATCCTAAGTGTTTTCCATTCTCTTGGCTATATCCCTAGAATAAAACTGATACAGAACATGGGGTAATCCTATGTTTTGTTGTATTACTTTCAGCCTTTGTTTAAAAAAAAAATTGCATTACTATCTACCTGCCACACTGCTAGGTAAAACATTAAGAAATGAAAATACATGGGCTTCTGAGTACACAGGCCTCAACTCCAACCCTTGCTTCTCCATTTATTAGCTCCGTGGCTTTGAGAAAGCTGCTCAACATCTTGGAGCCTCTATTTCCTCATCAAGTAAACGAGAATATTCTGAGGCTTAGCCGGGTGCCTAGCACAGAGGGAAGTAAGTCCTTGATAAACAGTAACTACTACTACCAACAAGCACCTTTCTTGGGGACAATGACGAACCTTTATCCTTTTTTAGAAGTATCTGAGTAAGGCAGAAAAGCACTGAGAAGAAGAATCACCCATACTCCCACCACGCAGAGTTATACGCATACACCCTCAACCCCAAGCATTCATGATGCCATGTAAACTCTGGTCTCGGCTTTAGTTTCCTTCCCAAGAAAAGTAGACAAGGGATCCCCACAGTGCAAAGCGCATGCCCTGGGCGCCCCAACTCCAGCAAGGAGCGCGGGCTGCCAGTGACCAGATGTGCTGGTCCTTTCTTCACTTCTAGAATTCTCACTGAGCACCACCTGTGGGCAGTACTCTGCTGAGGGCTGGGCTTCACAAAACAGGCCATGGTCTTCTCCCTCGAGAAGTTCACCTCTAGTGCAATGGGGGAGAAAGACATTCTCAAAACAATGGAAGCAGTGCAGTGACTGAGACAGAATAGGTATCACAGAGAAACTGAGGACAAGCACCTCCGTGGACCTTCACCTCAGATTTCAGCCCCCAAACTTTCTTTGGTTTCTTTGAGTCTCTGCTTGCTTTCCAAAATGAGAACCGATGAGGAGCCTATTAACACAACCAACATTAAATATGAATATGGGTCAGTGGCAATAAAAGGGCTCTTACACTTCTCACACCATCTAAATATAAACGGGAAGCTTTGACTAGCAACCTGAGATGAGCAGCCACAGAGCATGCAGCCTCCCGCTAGTGGGAGCATGGTTACATCTGGCCGGGAGGAGGCCAGAGATCAGGAGCGGGAAGGCTTCTGATGCAGGAACCTCCCAGGCCCTGGCCTCGGCCATCACTTTTTCTGGGTTTGGCACACTGGCAAAAGCCAGCACTCAGCAAGGCCTTCCCTAGCCCCAACTCTATCACCCTGTTTCCTCCACCCATCGACTTTCCTTTTTTTTCTTTTTAAAAAATTTTTAAGTTGTTCATTTATTAGTAACGTATTTGTTTACTTATTAGAGAGAGAGAGAACACCCAGGCACCCCTACTCATCTACTTTTCTATAAAACTACTTTTTTCCCGGTACCAAAGGGATCTCAAGGCTTCAAAAAATAGTAAGAGGAGGAAGGAAGGAAAGAAGGGAGGGAGGGAGGGAGGGAGGGATGGAGGGAGGGAGGGAGGGAGGAAAGCAACTTCTCAAGGAAAAAAGAAAGTTCCCCTATCTTCTCTGCTCACTCTGCAGATGAAAAAATCTATGCTCAGAGAGGGTTCCCAATCTGCCCAAGGTCACATAGAGGGTTATCTGCCCAAGGTCACATAGAGGGTATGGGTAGAGCCAGCCCTGAGCCCTGCTCCGATGAGCTAACTACCAGAGCAGGTCCCCGGTAGCTGGAACACGGGCCCCCCACTGGACTGGAGAATTCTTCTGCAAGGGAAGAGACACTGTCAATGTTTACTTGTCTGTGCTGCGCACCTCCGGGATACCTAGAAGGTCATGGTCATTAGCAGATATGCAATTCATAAAGGTCAGGCCTAGACACTGTCACTTCAAGACTGGTACATTAATCTACCAACCACTACTCCAGGAAAATCTTCCTTGGGCTTCTACAGTCCTAATTATAACTGGGGAGGGGAGTTCGGTCGGTGATAAAAAGAAGGCATGTTAACTCCTGCTAAACCTCCACTATCGGCATACATACTGGTACATCCCTTTCCTTCTTAAAGCGATGCATGCACTGAATGTCTCCAGGTACTGTGCACTGCGGACGCCTGCGGGACAACAGCAAAGGCCCGGCTGGATCTGCACCTGCCAGAGAGGCCCCCTTGCCCCTGGAGGCTGGGTTTCCAGAAACCGGCCTGGAGTTCCTCGGGCGGCTCACGGACTTAATGAAGCCTGGCAAGTTCACCCCTCTACTCCGACCCCTGACCTCGCGTGGAATCTCTGAACGACCCAAATGTCAGGGCCTGACCCCGCGAGTCCGCTGCCTGCCGCAGGCCCGCGGAGGCGGGCAGGACCAGCGCGGAGACGGGACGCTGAGGCGCGCCCTGCGCATGCGCGGCCCCGGGAGCCCGGCAAGCACGCGGCTCCGGCGCCCCCTGGCGGCGGCGGCCGGCTCGGCTTGGAAGCCCTGGCGCGGCCGCTGGCCGCCGTCCCTGTTGGAGTGGCCCGCGACAGAGCCTTGAGCAGGTGGCCTCGCTCGAGGCCGTCTGTGGAATTCCGGTTCTGGAACGTGCTCACCGAACCACAGAACTCTACTGCTTAAATAAGAACCCCGAGTGCTGTCTGTGCTGTGTTCAGGGAGATGGAAGTTTTCCAGAAGCTCCTGCAAAGTCGGCTTGGCACCAAGGCAAGGCACCCCCAGGACCCCAGCGTGGACTCGGCCTCTTGAGTGCGGCCTGGGCAGTCTCTGGAGGTGACCCGGAGGTCCCTACCCACACAATGCACCAGCCCCAGTCTAGGAGGCAGGGGAAAAAGGGCCAGGGGCTGGTAGGGGGGACCCACCCTTCACCCCTCCTCTTAAATGGGGACCTAACCAGCTTCTATCTAACAGGGTTGCTGTGAGCATTAAGGGCGCTGAAGGGCAAGGGGTTAGAATGGTATTTAGAAGGAATCATCTTTCATGCTGTAATTACCATTAATAGCCTGCTACTAGGATCCCAGAAGCCGGCACACAGTAGGCGCTCGCCGAAGCTGAGGCCCTCTCCCTGGCTAGTGAGGCTGCCGCGTCCCCTGTAGGGCAGTTGCGGGCCTCTGCCTCGTTGAAGGCTCAGGGCCCTGGCCAGCGAGGCCCCGCCCGGGCCCCGCCCCAGCTTGCCGCCCTTCTTCACCAGTCCCAGCGTGAGGGAGAGGCCGGGGAGCCCAATCCGACACCCTCCTTCTCCACAGAACAGTCTGTGCTCCGCTCCCGCCCCCACAGAGCTCGGAGCTTTCCAAATCTGGATGCTTTTTTCATTCCCGAAGCATCGGGAACATTTGGGGGAAGAAAATGAACACCAGACATGGTTTGGAAATGATGGAAGCCAAGAGATGGGCGGTGGCAGAGGGAGCACGGTCTCAGGCGTCAGGAGTCCTGGTTTTAAAATATTCAACAGGAGTATGAACTAAATGATCTTTTAAAACCTGGCCAGCTTCGTATGCGCGTAGGCCCCAAAGAGATCCTAGCAGAAAGCACCCAAATCCCAAGATGAAAAATAGAGCAGCTATAGCACAGTGCAGGGGAGAAACCTGCATTAAGGACGTCCAAAGAGTCACTGGCTTTCAAAGAAAAGGAGCCATGGGAGAGAGGTTTCTAGAGCCCTACAACCTGAAACACAGTCCACAGCCTGGGATGAGCCAACCTGAAGCCAAATGTGGTAGAAGACGAGTTAGAGACACGATTCGTCTCATGTCAGGCCCAAACCAAAATCTATTTTTATCTAGAATGGAGAGGATTTCAGAATACACTGGAAACACGGCACTTTGGGTTAAGCAACTTGTGTTACTTGGCTAGAGTTCACCTTCAGCGGTGCACCCCAGGGTTGACAGGGGAAAATGTTTAAAGAACCACCCCATGGCCAGTAGCCCTGTGTGGCAAGTACTGTCCCTTGCGTGAATGTGGGGACACAAAACAAGCAGTTGGGACATGACATGCCCTCAGAGGCCACCCCGGAGCAGGCGCTCACATATTTGCTAGCTTAATGAGTTAAACATACAATCTAGTTTGAGAAAGGCAAGTGACAGGTGTGAAGTCATCAAACAAAAACTGAATGCCAAATTGGATGGTACTAACTATAAATAGAGGTCGAAGAGGAAGGAGGGACTGAAGTGGACAACAGAGCTGGAGGGATGGTCACTGACATGTCACCAGGGGTGGACTCCTCACAGGGAAAAGGAGGAGACCCTGGTTGGAGGGAGAAGACAAGTAGAGGTGGGGAGTGGGCCTGGCAGGGGTGAGGGCAGGTGGGCAGCACACGGGTGGGACAGACCAGGATATGGGGCTGCCCCAGCAAGACCAGGACAGAGCCTCCAGAATCTGGAAAACTTCTCGGCCCCGCCTAGACCTGCTTTGCTCAGCAGAAGCACTCATCAAGAACCTGAGCTTCAACAGTAAGGGAAAAGCTAACTTGGGGTGGGGGTGGGGGTGGGGGTGGGGGGCTCCACTCTTGATTACCTCAGTAACTTTCCATAGTTTTTAAACCTCAGACTGACTTGTCCTGACACTCAGGCCACTGTCTACTGACTGCTTTCACCACACTTTAACTTCAGCCTACTTAAGAATATAAATCTGCCACAAATGTACAGTGCTGTGTTTTAGACCCTGTAGACCCCAGGGAAAAGCTCTGTGTCACCTGCCTCCCTCCTCCTCTCCTCCCAGAGCCCTGGTGAGCGCTCTGCCTGAAGGAAGAGCTTCTCTGGTACATCCCCAGGGCCCCCAGGGCTCCAGCTTCAGATCTTGCCTTTCCTCACTCTCTGTGTTCCTCCGAGTGAGCTTCAGCCACTGCTGGGTTGTGACCAAATTCTATACACAATCAGCTCCTAAATCCTGACCAACAAACCCGAAGCCTAAAGACCCCTGTGCTGAGCAAAGGCTCCAGAATTAGAACGGTTCCCTGGACAGCACCCCCTTGCGGTCACAGAGGTTATCACCATGTTCCCCTCCAACCCAGTATCTTCCCCCCGCCTCCAAGGGAAGCTGGCTTCTCCTCCTGTAATCCTTAACCTGGTTCAACATCATTCTCTGCCCCGTGAGTGACGCTGAAAATCCCAGTCATCTTGACTCCTCCCTCAACCACCTTCCCACAGCAACTCCCCCCAACACACACATCTCCGGGGCCTGCTGGAACCCGGGTTTTTGCAGTATCTGTCAGGATCCAGTAGGACAAGAGAATCACTCTAGTTCTTACAGATAAAAGAGATTTAAGGGGATGAAACAGATGAAAAGACAAACAGGATGGCGTGGCGTCCAAGAATTCTGAAACGTCAGGAGGCCACTGACATCCCGAGGGCCAGAAAGGACCGAGGGAGGAGATGGAGTTACGAGAGCCCAGAAGCTGGGGCTACTGGGTGGGAGACGCAACCCAGCAGAAGCTCCCCTGTGGGAGCCAAAACCTCAGGGGAAGTCTGTCAGACCCCCACAGCTGGGGCACCTGCTGTCAAAAGTGCTGCTGGAGGCAGACAGCAAGAGCGAGCGAGCGAGCGAGCGAGCGAGCGAGAGAGAAATACCCTGGCTTCTCTCTCCTTTTGCTCCCCAATTTCCTGCCAATGCTTCCTGTTGGCCAAACCCAGGCAGCGACCAACTGACTAGGGGATCTTGGAAACAGCTGGCAGAAGTCAGGCGCCCTGGGATGTAGAGCAACAAGAGGGAAAGAGCCGCAGCCAGTTCACCTCCCTGACCGGTCCCCTTCCCTATAATCTTTAATTCCTTCTAATCCATTCTCCGTTCCATGCCAGAAGGATCGTTCTTACTTATAAACTTAAGTTACTCTTGGTTGGCAGTTTCCTGGCAGGGCAAAAGAGGACTCCTCCCCCAGGCTGACTTTGCCAATCAACGCCAAATACAGGAAGTGCTGTTCCCTTGACCACACCGTAGACTGGGTATACGGGGTATATAACATGGGGGCTGCTGCTGAAGGTATTACTGAACTTACTGGCTAAATATATTCCTTTCTGACCAGGGTTGTTTGCCACGATCAAGAGGCTCGGGGCTCCAATGAAAAAATGCCACGTCGAAGGAAGTGGAGAACAAGTAAAGGCTAATTAAAATCTATTAAAACAGGGCACCTGGGGGGCTCAGTCGGGTAAGCATCTGACTTGGGCTCAGGTCATGATCTCACTCACAGCTGGTGAGCTCCAGCCCCACTCTGGGTGAGCACGAGCCCTGCTTCGGGTGAGCCCCACTTCTCTCTCACTCTCTCTCTCTGCCCCTCATGGGATTCTCTCTCCATCTCCCTTTCTCTGCCTCTCGCTCACTTGCACCCTCTCTCTCTGAAAAAAAAATAATAATAAAATCATAAAAAATACATTTTAAATTTTAAAAATCTTTTAAAACTACAGAGTAGTAAGAGACAGAATTGAGAAATCAAAAAATTTCCTAGAAAGAAAAACTCAAGCTCAGATGGCTTACCGGTGAATTCTACCAAATGCTTAAAAAATTAACACAATACTTGGCAAACTCTTCCAAAGAGCAAAAGAGGAGGAACACTTCAAAACTGACTCTGCAACACCAGTGTTACCTTGATAACCAAAACCAGACAAAGACATCACCAAAAAAACTACACCAATATCCATTCTGAGTCTAGAAGTGAAAATCCTGGACAAAATATTAGTGCATCAAACCCAGCAACATATAAAAAGAGTGTATATATGCCCTAAGTGGGATTTATCCCAGGAATACAAGGCTGATTAAACGTATGAAAATCAATGTAATATGCCACATTAGAAGAATAAAGCACAAAAATTTACATGATCATCTCACTAGAAAAAAGCATTTGACAAAACCTAACATTCTCTCATGATAAAAAAAACACTCAACGAACAGAAATAAAGGAAAACTTCTTCAACCTGATAGACACCATCTACGAAAAACCCACAGCTAACATCATATCCAATGATGAAAGACTGTAAGCTTTTCCCCTATCTTAAAAGATCTCTGTTCTGGTCATTTGTATTAAACATTAGAATAGAGGTTGTAGCCAATGCAATTAAGCAGCAACAACAAAAGGCATCAGAGTGGAAAGGAAGTAGTAAAACTATCCTTTTTACAGGTGACATGATCTTGTCTAGAGAAAACCCTATAGAATCTGTACACAACAAAAAATTATTAGAGCTAAAAAAATCAGTTCAGCAAGGTTATAAGGTAAGAGATCAATATACAAAAAAACCACTTGTATTTTTTATACACTAGCAGTGAACACTCTGAAAATGAAATTAAGAAAACTATTCCAGTTATGATAGCATCAAAAAGAAAAAAATACTTAGGAATAAATTTAAGAAAAGGAATGGAAGTCACACTGAAAATTACAGAACACTTTTACAGTCAAATGTTCTACCACTGAGCTATACCCCTACAGAACACTTTTGAAAGAAATTAAAGAAGACATTCTGTGTTCACTGACTGGAAGACAATATTAATCAGATGGCAATACTCGCCAAATTGATCTATAGGTTCAACAGAATCCTCAAATTCCCAGCAGTATTTTTTTCCCCAGTAATTGACCACTTGATCCTAAAATGTATATGGAAATGTAAGGAACCCAGAAAAGCCAAAATAATCTTAAAACAGAACAAAGTTGGAAGACTCACGCTTCCATATCTCAAAACTTAATACAAAGCTACCGTAATAAAGACAGTGTGGTATTGGCGTAAGGACAGAAATATAGACAAATGGTGGACTAGAATTAAGAACCCAGAAATAAACCCTTACATTCATGTTCATCGATTTCAACAAAGACATCAAGACAACTCAATGAAAAATAGTCTTCTCAACAAATGCTGTGGTAATAACTGCATATCCACATGCAACAGAATGAAGTTCTCACACCATACATAAAAATGAATTCAAAGTAGATTATAGATCTAAATCTAAGAGATAAAACTGTAAAACTCTTAGAAGAAAACATAGGAATACATCTTTGTGACCTCAATTAAGTAGTGATTTCTTAGCTACAACACCAAAAACATAAAAGCAACCAAAAAAAAAAAAAAAAAACACTGAACTTAGTCAGAATTTAAATTTTTTAATGTTTATTTTTGAGAGAGAGAAAAAGAGGGAGTGAGCGGAAGAGGGGCAGAGAGAGAGGGAGACACAGAATCCGAAGCAAACTCCAGGCTCCGAGCTGTCAGCACAGAGCCCAACGCGGGCTTGAACCCACGAACCGCAAGATCATGACCTGAGCCGAAAGTCGGACGCTTAACCAACTGAGCCACCCAGGCGTCCCAAACTTAATCAAAAATTTAAAACGTTTATGTTTTGGGGGGTGCCTTCGTGACATACCACTTCATACCCACTAGGATGGCTATAATCAAGAGGACAGATTATAGAGTCAGCTTCACGGCGGACAAGTTGTAAAGCAACGGGAACCTCTAGAGTAGTGCAGCCGCTTCAGAAAATAGTTGCAGTTCCTTGAAACGTGAAACCCAGAGTAGTCACATGATCCAGTCATTCCATTCCCAAGTGTATACCCAAGACACATGAAACTATACATGCCCCCCAAATTTTATGCACAAATGTTCACAGCAGCATTATTGATGATAGCCCCAAAGTGGAAACAACCTCTTGTCCATCAACTGATGCATGGATTAATAAAATGTGCAAAACGTGACATATCCATACAATGGAATATTATTTGGCCAAAATATGAACGAAGCACGGATTCATGCTACAACAGGGACAAACCCTGAAAACATGCTAAGAAGCCAGACACAAAACATCACACACTACATGATCCTGTTTGTATAAAATGCCAGAACAGGCAAATGTAGTGGAGACACAAAGTGGTTGACTTCGGCTGGGGGGATGTTAATTAGGCAATGGGAAGTGACACTGGTGATGGGGTGATGAATGCACAACTCTGAATGTACTAAAAACCACTGAACTTTAAAAGGTTGTATTTTATGGTATCTGAATTATATCTTAATAAATCTGTTTTTTTTTAAAAAGCTATATTTGACCATATAAGCTATACAAAGACCCTATAAGCTAGACAAAAAAGCTATACAAAGACCATATTTGTAATATGAAAAACTGAAACAATACAGATGTTCCATAGGAAAAGTGGCTCAAAAATATCCCATAAGGCACACCACCATGCCATCATTAAAAACTTTTTTCAAAGATACTTAATGACCTGGAAAAATAATTATACATATACATATACACATATAGTGAAAAAGTAGACCATAAATAGTATATCTAGCATAATCCTAACTGTATTTAAAATAGCATAGGAGCGCCTGGGTGGTTCAGTCACTTGAGCATCGACTCTTGATTTTGGCTTGGGTCACGATCCCAGGCACACGGGATTGAGCCCCACGTCAGGCTCCACACTGAGCACGGAGCCTGCTTGGGATTCTCTGTCTTTCCCTCTGCCCCTGTCCCCTGCTTGTGGGCTCTCTCTCTCTCAAAATAAAATTAAAAATATTATATAAATATATTTTTATTTTTTTATATATTAAATATATATAGATATAAATATAGATATAGATATTTAGATATAAAATATCTATATGTAGACACATATAAATTTAAAAATATATATTTATATTATATATATTATATGTAATATATATGTGTATACATGTATGTGTGTGTGTATATATATATATATATATATATATATATATATATATAAATATAAATATATTTAGCAGTGGTCAACTAGCTTAAGTGGTAGCATGAGGACTGATGTTACTTCCTGCTTTACATTTTTCTTTATTTTCCAAACAGCCGGCACTCAACACACAACCAAAGAATCGAAGTTCATTTTTAGGTCAAAGGGGTTCTATTCAGTGTGGGCCAGAAGGAGAGGCAGCAGGTCCCCTACCCTATGGACAGAAAAGCACAAAGGTACAGCCCTCTGCAGAGCAGTCTGGAAATACTTCTCTTTTGACCCAGAAACTCCCCTTCTGGAAATCTCTCCCAGGGAAATCATTAAGGACAAGCACAAAGACCAGGCCGAGAGGGTGGTTCGTCACAGCTTTACGTGTAACAGAAAAAAGCTGAAAACAACCTACATGTCCAAAAATAGGGGCTTTTTAGTTAAATATATTATAGCTTGCCCATATAATGAAATGCTGTACAGCTGCTAAAAGTGTTTATGATCTGAAGTGGAAAAAGCAGGTCACAAAGCAGTGTATGTGGTATAAACTCATTTTTATAAAAAAAAAAATCACACATGATAATTATAGAGATCTAAAAGTAAATGCACTAAAATGTTAACAGAGGTTGGCTCTGGATAGACCAAGTGATGGATATTTCTATGTTCTTTTGACTGGTCTGTATTTCTGATTTTTATATAATGCACATGTATGTTGTCTGTAACAAGAAGAACAGTAAAATAAAATGATGGGAGAAAGGGCAGGAGGTCAAACACAGGGACAGCCAGAAGTCCCACCTCACTGCCCAAGGAAAGGAGCATGCTAGACAGGACCTTGGGGAGGAGAGGGTGAGACCATCACAGCCACCCATCGCCCCCAACTGCAGGTGTATGTCCGACTACACAAATCTCCTTCTGTTGACCTCCGATTTATAGACTTCAAAGCATTTTCCCATTTTGTCTTAATTCAGCCTTCTCAGGACTCTCACCTGAATATTATTATCCCCATTTTGCAGGTAAAACAAGTAGGACTTAGACACTTAAATCAAATGGTTTAAGAATCACAGAACAGAATGAGGGGTTCGCAGGTTATCTGACACCAGACCCTTGTCGACAACAACCCCACTCTAAATGAGTTTATGCTCCAGCTGAAAGGCAGCTCGATAAAGCCGAGAGAGTAGGGATTCTGGGGTCCACAGGCCTTGAGGTGAATCCCACTTCACCTCCGAAATTCAGCCTCTCAACCGCTCACAGGGAATAATCCCTGAGCACAGGACTGCTGCCAGAATGGGGTGCAGTCACACAGGTAAATCAGCAAGCATCACGCCTGCCTCTGGGCAGGGCTCGATAAATGCTAACCCACCGGGAACCCCCACCTCTCAGGGCAGCCAAGCCCTGAGGTAGCTCCTGCTAGTAGAAAGACTCCCAGATATGGGCCTAACATTGGACTTGGTGAAGTTTCCACTGCCCCGCTCTGGCCCCATCCCCGAGGACAGAACAGAGAAGTCCTTCTTCCCCCAAGGGCCCTCCACCCCTGGAGACTGTTCTTTTCCAAAATGCCCCATTCCTTCAGCGCTTACCCACCTGATATGGTCTGGTTGGAAGGCCCCTCCAGTCCAGTCCACAGAGACTCCGTCACAGAGCAGCCATGTGGCTCCTCTCATGTTCCTTCTACCCTGCAAGGACCGCTGCCAGGGAGAAAAGGATGTTCAGGGCCCTGGGCCTCTTTGACGAGAGGACTCCTATTCAGAAGAGCCACACTATGGACTTCTATCATAGAAGTCTGATTCTCCCGGTGGGACCACCCCTCCTCATCACGGCCTTCATGCAAGGCCTAAGCCAGTCCCTGGGCACGATTCTGGCCCCTGTAACTACATCAAGGATGGGAATGTGATCCACCAGGGCCAAGGAGACACAGTGAGAATGTGGCCGAGGTTTCTGAGACTTACACCTAAGAGAATCAAGAATCTGGAGCCGCCCCAGCCGCCTGGAGCCTGGAATGGGAACCAACACAGAGGACGGTAAGCTGAGAAATGGAGAGAAAGCACCTATCTCTGAGGCCTGAATGCGGCTGCCGCTGAGGTCGGCCTGGGTTGGGTTTTCTTTCACCGACAACTGAAAGTTGTCTTTCAGAAGACACAGATCTTAGCAGAACTTCAAAATGAGCCTCCAGCTTGGCTCGGGGCCTCACCTCCCCTTACACTGCTTCCCTTCTGCATATCCCTGGGGGCAGGGGCTTGGCCCCACCTCCCGAAAGCCTTGTGGGGTGGAGTTTGAGTTGCTGACTAGGATTTGCACTGCCGCCTCCCATCCTCTCTGTGAACAAAACACATTCGTTTACTGCTGGGGCGGGGTAGAGCAGAGGACAGGGACCCTCTGCCACTGGTCTGCCCCTTCCCTACTCCCATGTCCCCGGTGACCATCACATCTCTTCGGTGACACTCTCTCCCACCAAGTACACGAGTGGCCTCACCCCAAGCCCTGGTCACCGACCCTGTGCCTGAGGCCGAGCAAAGGGCTCAGAAGACTTCAGCCCCCCCCGGCCTGAAGAGGGCAGGGGGCCCCCTACGTGAGTGTGACCGCGGAGGCCTTCAGCACTGGCAGGGCATGGCCAGCCTGCAGCCAACCCACCACACCCGGGCTGCCCCGGGACCAGCAAACTAACATCTCCAAGGATGGAGCCCACAGCATCCTGAAAGCTGAAAGCCCCAGTGAACATGTTTCCACTTTCCTGGGGGAAGCTGGGGCTGCTCCTGGGAGCCAATATTCCACGATGGGAAAACACGCTTCGAAGCAGAAAAGTAAACCACCGTGTAGGAAACGAATGCCTCAAGTCACCTGGTCGAGGGTCTGGCCTCGCCTTGACATACAGTGCTGTTAGAATCAGCCCCTAGGGAGAAGAGCCGATATGCCTTCGTTCTGTATCTTTTACATTCCACAGAGGCAACCCCTGCTTAACACGGCAGCCTTTTGGGGGGTATGACGGTCCTCAAGCCATAACCACCCACCGTCTGAAGAATTTCCAACTCAACTTGTTCCAAGCCTTTTTCCATGCCACCCAGATGCCCAGGACTGAGCCAAGTGTGGAGAAGTCACACCCGAGCAACACTTGATAAAAAGCCCCTCATCAATGGACTGCATCCGTTATGCTGACTTATCTAAATTTGCTCTGGTAGGAGGCCCACAGGAGACAGTGGGCAATCCCAGGTGCCTCTTCCGAAAACATTCGTAGAGAATGTTTAAGTCTCTTGGCCTAACAACCGCTTACGCTGAGCTGAAGTCTGCGGGTGTGTGAAGACACTGGGTTTCAAGCTGGGGAGAACAGGGCTGGGATCCAAACCTTTTGGAGACGGGTTCTCTATTTACAGACTAGTGCTTATCAGTTGCGGAAGACAGGTGGTGGTTCTGGAAAGCCTCTCTTGAGAGCTCCCTTGCCCCTTCGTACTGCCCACTGCACAAGGCAGGTGTCTTCGTTCCTTCCCTGACGCTGACCCCTGAGATGGAGACACTCAGAACGCACACGGACAGTCGAAAGAGAACCCTAGGGCCAGCTTTACTGGAGGCAGGCAAAAGAGGATGTAACATTTTCCAAGGGGAAGTCATTATATGATTCTCGTGCTATTCATCACACCTGCGCTTCTGGGAAGACCAAGGGGTCCATGAGCTCTGCAGATTCTAGAGAAGGGGAGGTCTTTAGGGATCAGCCTCAGACCTTCGACCTCCGGTCAGGAAGGGGTGTCCAATCAGAAGAGACAGGCCCTCCTCCTGGGAGCCGAACCAAGAGATGGTTTCTCCTCAGCTATCTCTCCTCTCATCAGCCAACGTATTTAGCATGTTCCTTACAAAGACAGCTGTCAGATGACTGTGTGAATTGTTCGTGCCTCTTACAGGAACACTACTTGAATCAACTGATCCATTCCAAGGTGAATGGTCCTTTGTGATAAAACCATGAATGTAGGCCCAATTCCAAAGACCTCTAACCCTCTGGGTCAGCCTTGGGCAAGACTGGTGAGGGGCAAATGGACTAGTCTTGGGCCCCACCCTCAAGCAATCCCCTTAGGGTAACCTATCCCTCTGCCCCTGGCCACTGGGTACTGCCCTCCTCCAACACTATCAACACCTTTTCCTCTTTATGGGGCACTCCAGGCCTCAGATCTTGGGCTTGATCTGCCCCTAGAGATTTCCCTCTAAATATACTGTTCCCAGGTCCCACTCCTGGGCCCAAACCCTCTGCCAGACAAGGCAGATATACTAAGGCAACGATTCCCTCTCTCCATAGCTGGATGTTACCTGGGGCTTCTGGAGAGGTCTATCCATCTGAGGTCACACCCAAGAACAAAAATAGCTAAACTTTGTTGCTCTGCCAGGTGCTGTGCTAAGAGCTTTACAGGTATTCACTCTTTCCCTACGATAACCCTACAATGCAGATACTATTATTATCTCTATTTCATAGAGGAAAAAACGGAGCCCCAGTGACGTGAAAGCAACTTGCCAAAGATCTTATAGCTGATAAGAGACAAAGCTGGAGATCAGATCTGGGCAGTCGGGCTTCAAAAGCCCCAGGCTCTTAACCAATGCATCAGAGGAACAATTTGAAACCAGGAGCAAAGGAGGAAGAGAGAATGTGGCTCCAGAGAGCTCCCCCACAGTGTGCCACCTTCTCTACCTGGGCACAGAGGCCGTGCAGCCTGACGGGCAGGTCTCCTACCTCATCCTGGCCCTCCCTCCAGTTTACTGGGTGTCATCAGGCAAGTCCCTGAGCCACTCTGGCACAGTCTCCCCCACTGGAACACAGAACATTTGTATGAGGGCCCCGTTTGCCCTTTGCAATCAATCCTTCTCTGCCTGATACCACGCAATCTAGAAAGGAAGTGTAATACCACGCCACTGTCTCCGGGTCCATGATGTCCCTCCTCTTGGGCACCAAAGCCTCAGTCTTGCACGTCCCCTTCCATTCACCCAAGAGCAGGCTACTTCTTTCGGCCACTTCCAGCTGGGTGAGAGACCACACTCTACTGGACATGTCTAGTCAGAGGCTGACATGTGCCCCTGGTCTTGTTTATCCCCGGTGACTATGGTCCTATAGCAACGTCTCACCAATGGACTGTCAGCAGAAGCGAGGTGTGCTCCTTGTGCTCACCCAGACATCTCTCTCTCTTCCCCTTTGCAGGAGCTGCAACACATCAGCAAGCCGGCTTCAATCACAGAAATGAAGACGACACCCTAGTGCCTGGGAAGAAACGGTAACCTCAGGGAACACAGCTGCCCCACCAGCTGTGACCAGTTGGAATATTACAGGACTTCTCTCAGATGGGAGCCAGTGCATGTTTGGTCCCTGTAGGATGAAAAGGTACATGCCAAAGCTGTCTATAAAGTCCACATCCAGGAAGGCAAGCCACTTCCAGCTTACACTGTCCCATCTGCAGAAAGTCACCCCGTGTCCAGCAGATCTAAGTCCCAAAATAGACAGTGGCCATGTGTCCACTGTTCCCAAGCCTTCCCGTTTGGGAAAGAAACATCTGTGGCCATTTGGTGTCCTGGAGATTTCACCTGAAACCTCAATCTGTATCCCAGAACAAAGATGTCTACTCACTGGATTAAACCAATGCTATCAGAAGCTAAAGTGTTTCTCAATTCCCTCTATTCCCACCCTCTATTTGTCTGCTTCGGTTTAAGAAATGAAGGAAGGAGTTAAGGGGATGAGGGGGAGGTGAGATCCACTTAGGAACTCTCTGATCATGGAAATGAACTGAAATGTACAACCTTTTGGAAAGAGATCCATGTCCAGCTCTGTCATGGTGTGATGCCAGCATATGCTCTCATAGGTACTTCCCATGATTGGAAGGATATGACCCTGAATCACTAAAATATGCCCAATATGTTGCCTACAAACAAAACGCATCTCACTGTGACCGGCTATGAGCCAAGGCACCGGGAATCACCTGAGCTACACGACGGGCATCTCGGTAAAAATCCAAGCAAGGGAACTTTTATAAATTTCACTCAATAACTGAGCACCAATCATGTGCCAAATACCATGGTAAGTGCTGAGGCTCGCAAACAAACAAAGAGCTCTTCCTTCAGAGGAACTCATGGACTGGTGGGGGTGTCTGATCATAGGACAGCTAACACTACTATGATTTTGAGGCAGTCTGCTAATCTACCACGCAAAGACAGCAGTGAACCTGATTAACTCTGAACGTGTGAGTCCCAGAAGGGGTCAGAGAAGATGGGAGGTGTGAGCTTGAGGCACCAAATCTACAGGTAAAACTCTAGGCAAGGAGAAGGAATTAAGGTGGAGGAACAAGGAAGGTGAGTCTGCAAAGAGGGGTGTATATACAAATCACGGGTATTCTCCAGTGATCTGAATGTCTTCTACCTGAGGAGACCCTACCTGGCCCAAGCATCCTCTGACCCACATGCCAGTAGAGCAGCATGATTAAGAACATGGGCTCTGGAGCTGCTCACGCTTCAGACTGAGTCCCCCTTCTGCCGCTCAGTAGGAGAGCATGGGCTCCAGCACCGGTCTCTGCGTTCAAGTCTTAGCTCAGCCACTTCCTGGCTTTGGGACCCTGGGCAGCTTATCTAACCTCCCTGTGCCTCAGTTTTCTCATCTCTAAAATGGAAAGAATAACAGAGCCTACCTCATAGGGTGGTTGTGAAGACTGGCTGATACCCAAATGAGGGGCACAGAGCCTGGCACTAGTAGGCATCAGTAACATTCCAGTAACCTCGCCCAGTCTCACTTCCTTGGTCTGTAAATTAGAGGTTTGCAGGATTTAAGAGACACTAAAGCCGTAACTGATAACTGAATGATTTTGGCTTCTGATTCCCAATAAGCCAAGGCTAACATCAGCCCGTCGGGGGAAGTGCTCCCAGCAATGGCTGGAGAAGCAGATATGGAAGTTCATGGACATTTCCAGGCTCTGGCTGGCAGCCCGGCTCAAGTCAGGCCTCCGGAAGCCATGGACCAGTTTAGGTGACCTGTGAAAGGCCAATTCCTCCACCTCCAGCAGCACGCAGGTGGCACAGGGGAGGGGTGTCCCAGGGGCTGCTGTGCTCAGCTCCAGCCAGGGCCTGCCCGGGGGCAGTGAGGGGACCGCTCTTTCCTTCTTCCCAACAGAGCTGGAATTAACTGGATGGTCCCAATCTGGAAATGTCAGCAGCTAATTCAAAAGCACTGGAAACACGGAGCTGACCACACCAACCCCGTCTCCAGGGCCTGCAGGTTAGCGGTTCGCACGGAGCGGTGAGTCCTCCGTATATTTTGCGTTCATCGAACGTTTGTCCGCAATCTCTCCTAAAAACTTCTCAAGGACCTTGATGAAGAAAGAAGAACCAAAGAGTATTGCTACACAGAATTAAGACCAAGAGCCTCTTGAACTTCTCAGAGAAACTGGCCTGTCTTTGGGCATCTCCATGAACTAAAGGGGCAACTTTTCTGCCACTCATAGTCACTTCTTGTGGTCCCCCCATTAAACACTTAGCTTGTAAGCCAAGAGTTGTGTCATGTTCATTATGTTACAGGCACTGTTTTAAGCATTTTCTATATACTATCTCATGTAATCCTCATGACAACCCAAGGAGAGCTTGACAGATGGGGAAACTGAGGTACAGAGCCATTAAGAATTTGCACAAGGGTGCAGAGCCAGTACATGATGGAGGTAGGCATTGGACCCAGAAAGATGGCTAAGCACTGGTGGTCCACACTGCCTCTCACGTGGCCGACGCAGGTTCTCAGGGCTGGGGGCCTCCACTGGCAAAAGTGACCCTTCCCTCTCCCATACACGTGTGACACTGAATGTGCCCATGGAAGTCAGAAGCTAGCCAGGGCCCGGTCTCCCGTGAGCCGGGCAGCGTGTCTCAAGAGCCAAGTGCCTCAGGGTGCCTGGGTGGCTCCGTCGGTTAAGTGACCGATTTCAGTTCAGGTCATGATCTCAGGGTTCATGGGTCTGAGCCTCACATCAGGCTCTGTGCCGACAGCTCAGAGCCTGGAGCCTGCTTGGGATTCTGTGTCTCTGTCTCTCTCTCTGCCGCGTGTACGCTCTTTCTTTCTCTCTCTTTCTCTCTCTCTCTCTCTCTCTCTCTCTCACACACACACACACACACACACAAATAAGTACACATTAAAAAAAAATTTTTTTTTAAAGAGCCAAGTACCTCAGCACCATGGCTAGGGGCCCAGTGCTCACCACATGTCACCCAGGGCAACTCAGGGACCAAGTCTTCTGTCCTCCTTGCCCACCTGCAGCCACGAGACTCTGCTGGCAGTGCCACCTGCAGACGGTCTGCCCCACCAGCCTGTCTTGGAGCCAATGCGAGGACCTGAGCTGTTGCTGCGAAGCAGGCCTCAGAGCCATCCCCCACCCCCAGCTGGCAAACACCCCTGGCTAAATCCACCAGCCCCCCAGGTGACTGGAAACTGCCAGAGGAAGCTTTGTTCTCACTGGAGAATATCGTTCCTGGCCCCAAATCACACACGAGCTCCCATAAGCCTAAGCCACGTGAGGTGATGTGAGGTGACGGAGTGGGCACCACGAAGAAGCGGGCAGCAAACCACCAGAACGCCCTGGCCAGACAGACGGCATCCTTTCCCAGCCCGCTCGGATGTAGAGAAGATTAAGTAGATGAACCTGACAGCACTCGAGGCTCCCCAGGGAACTGGGTGACTATGTCACCCCTGTCACAAAGCTTGTAAGTGTGCCTCGGGCCAGGTCTTTGTTCAATATCGCATAGGACAACCAGTCAGACAGCCAGCAGCACACAGATGACCAGCTCGCCGCCGTTCTGGTGGCCCCTGTGCCCAGCCGCAGTCCATCACATGCACGGTTTGGACAGTAGGTGGCAGGAGGGAGAGGAGCAGCTTCAAATGGTCCCTTTCCTCCCAAGGCCTTTGGAATTCAAAGTGTCCCTCCTCCTCCAGGAAGCCTTCCTGGCCCTGCGGGTCTGTGCGACCTCTGTTGTCTCCAAAAAGCTGTTAGCCGTGCCCGACTTTTACCGTTTGCTGCCTTGTTTGGGGCTGATCTTTTAAAATGTTATTTAATAAGCACTTCATAGGCCAGGTACTGTGGTGTTCTGCATACATTATTTGAATCCTTAGAATACATCTGTGAAGCGAATATGATCATACCCATTTCACAGATGAGGAAGTAGCAGCTTGGAAAGGTCAAATAATGTATGTGTCCTGCCTCTGGCATTTTTCCCTCTCTGAGACTGCATTCTCACACATTTGGTTACAAACTCCTTCCTGGCAACTGGGGTGATTTATACTTGCTTCTACCCCTACAGCCCCCAGGCACACAGCTAAACACCGGACGACTGACTGTGCCAGGGATGGCCATCCGCAGGGACCGATCAGCCTTAATTAGCCCAGAGGCGGCATCAATGAATACGACTGGTCAGCCACGTGGCCACGTGGCCCTATGACAAGACTCCCTGCATGTGCTGTGCAGGATCCCCATTACCCCATAAACCCCTGCTTTCCTTGCAGATTAGTTATCAGCACCCTTTCCGTGTTCGGCCTTTCCTTGTTTTGGTGAGAACTGCAGACCGGAGGCTCTGAGGAAGCAGAGTGTGGCTGGGCCTGAACTATGCAATGCACGTGGTGGGCTCCACCCCGAGGCCTTGCTGGGGACTGCCAGTCCAGGGCACGGGTCGGCCTGCAGGCTCCACGCAGGGCAGCGTGGCCCCGGGGACGGCCTCTGGGGAGGGAAGGCTCGGGCTCACCTTTGGTAGCGTAGGCTTCCGCAATCAGGCGCAGCCTGTAAGGAGGGACGGCGGTCAGCGGCAGATCATCGAGGCCCCCCCGGGCATAGATGTTGAGAGCCTCCTTATAATCTCCTTCCACGTAATTCAACTTGGCCATGATCAGACTGGATTCTTGTAGGAACTCTGACTAGAAGGAAAAGGAGAGAGAGAAACGTTTTCCGACGATGCTCTGAGTCACGCTCCCTCGGGGGCCCTCCACCTGCTGCTGCAAAGCCTTGAGGCTCTCTACACAGAACCCACACTTGAACGTGCAAAGCAGGGTGTTCACGACGGCCCCGAAGTGGAAATAACCCAAATGCCCATCGACTGAGGAACGGATAAGGAAAATGTGGGCTAGCCTCGCGGTGGAATAATCCTCAGCCAGAGTGAGAAATGAAGTACTGGCCCACGCCACAACACAGATGAACCTCAGAAACCTTACGGCAAGTGAAAAAGCCAATCACAAATGGCTACATATTTAATGCTTCCATTTATGTGAAATGGCCTGAATAGTCAAACCTATAGAGGCAGGAGGTAGATTACCGTTTGCCTGGGGCCGGTGGGTGGGAGGATGGCAGGGGTACGGGCTAATGGGTACGGGTTTATTTTGGGGGGTGTTGAAAATGTTCTAAACTAAGGGTAATGACTGCACGAGTCTCTGAATATACAAAAAAAAACCCACTGAATCGGACATTTTAAATGGGAGAATTATATGGCACATGAATTACATTTCAATAAAGCTGCTGTAAAACAAAACAAAACAAAACAGAACAGAACACTGAGGCTCCCCTCTGGCCCCTGTGCTTGGCTATGCTGGGCCCAGAATGGAAGGGACACTTTATGAACAAAAACATACAAGCACCTGTCTCAAAAAAGGACATCCGGGTAGGTCCTGCCCATTGCACAGGGGGTATGCCACAAGACCGTAACACAAAGGACTCCAGGAGAGAGGCTTTCTAAATTGGTGCAGGGCACCTGGGTGACTCAGTTGGTTAAGCATTTGACTCTTGATTTTGGCTCAGGTCATGATCCCACAGTTCATGGGATCAGGCTCTATGTCAGGCTCTGTGCTGACAATGCGGAGCCTGCTTAGGATTCTCTCTCTCCGTCTCTCTGCCCCTACCCCCGTGCATGTGCATGCATTCTCTCTCTCTCTCTCTCTCTCTCTCTCCTCAAAATAAATAAATAAACATTTTAAAATAATAATAAACAAATTAGTGCAAAACCCAGGACTTTTCTTTCCAGGGGCAAACTTTTCCCACTGAGCCATTCTCCTTGTCAAGGTGACTGAGCCCTGGTCCCCTCCACAGAGGCTGCAAGCTCTAACAGTCGTCTGATGGGCCCTCGTTCCTCTCCAGCCAGGAGCACTTGGCTCCCCCAGTCCACACCCACCCCACCCCCTGCCCTTCTTCCAGGCCACCACTCCTCAGCAGGAAAAGAAGAGACGACCCAGCCATCTATAGAAGGAAGCAGATTTATACCCTGGCGCAGGCCTTCTCCCTGGAACCCAAGCTACGCGAGGCTAGCTTCGCCAGCATACAGGAGCTCGCCAGGAAGCTGCACTGTCCCGCAGCCTGCAGCTGGGAGGGGGTGGGCAATGCACAGGTCACCTGCCAGAGCATGGCAAAGCAGCTGTCCGCCAGGATGGTCAGCTTCCACGTATTTCTTTCTTTTTCCTTTGAGTACAGTTGGCACACAATGTTACATTAGTTTCCAGTGTATAACATGGTGATTGGACAACTCCGTAAGCTAGGCTGTGCGCACCACAAGTGTCACTACCGTCTGTCACCATAGGATGCTCTTAGGATACCATTAATGTGTTCCCTAGGCTGTGCCTTTTACCCCCATGACTTCTTCAGTCCAAAACTGGCAGCTCGTATCTCCCGCTCCCCTTCACCCATTTTACCCACCCCTCCCTCCCCTCCCCTCTGGCACCCATCAGTTTGTTCTCAGTATTTATGAGTCTGTTTCTACTTTTTGTTTGTCTGTTTACTCATTTGTTGTTTTTTAGATTCCACATATAAGTGAAACCATAACGTTATTTCTCGAAAGGGAACGGGGCAACAGGCAGCACTGGAGAGATGGCAAAATGGGCACAGGAAGTGAAGGGAACAAAGGGGTTTCTTTTTCATTTAAGTTCACTATTATTGTCTTTTCAGTAGGCTCCACGCCCAATGTGGGGCTTGAACCCACAACCCTGAGATCAAAAGTGTCATGCTCTAGGGGCGCCTGGGTGGCTCCGTTGGTTGAGCGTCCAACTTCGGCTCAGGTCATGATCTCACGGTCTGTGAGTTCGAGCCCCGAGTCAGGCTCTGGGCTGACAGCTCGGAGCCTGGAGCCTGCTTCGGATTCTGTGTCTCCCTCTCGCTCTGCCCCTCCCCTACTCATGCTCTGTATCTCTCTGTCTCAAAAATAAACGTTAAAAGAAATTTTTAAAAAAGGGGGGGAACAAAAGAGTTTTAAGTGGGGGCAGTCCGGGGCCGGGGGGGGGGGGCACCAATGCAAGAAATTAGAATTACATCTGCAAACGCAGAAATCAAAGCAGACTTAAGAGAAAAAGAGCGATGACAAAAGCACCCACCGCTGGGTTCTCCACCCAGAGGAAAGGCTTCCTGGCCGACTAGGCTGTCTTCCTTCCTACCTCAAGCCCTCCGGCACCCGAGACCACTGGCTTAAAAGCAAGGGGGAGGGGCGGCGGAAGCTGGTGTCTAAGAGGCTTAGCGCTTCATCCTGGGACAATGAAAAGGTTCTGGAGACGGCCGGTGGAGATGGTTGCACAACAGTGTGAACGCACTCCATGCCCCCGAAACTGTATACTTAAAAATGGCTATAACGCTAAATTTTGTGTTATATATTTTTTACCAACAGAAGATTTTTAATATTCAGCTTGAAAAAAAGTGTAAGTTTTTTGTTTTTTTTTTCCGAAAAGAAAAGTAGACTACGAGGCCAGATGGAAAAGATGTAGGAGCCTGAAGAGAATTACAAGCAGAAAGGCACAGTTTGGATGCAGGGAACAGCCTTGCTGGGTGAGTCCAATCGGCCGCAGGCGGACGGAGAGCACCTCCCCCACGGTGTTCGGGCGTGGCCTTGCCCTCGATAAACACAGTTCTCTTGACTTGAATCAGAAGCAGGGCTCCTGACTCCCAGGTCAGGCTCTTTCCGCCACGCCACATCGCCTCCTTGCTCTGGTCCTTCCTGCGTCAGTCCACGTGTGTTTTGTGGGTACCTTGTCTGCACTGGGCTTTAGCAAGCTCCCAACCAGGAGACAAACCGACTTAAGGTCAAGAAGAGAGGAAGTTTCCCGTACAAAAGTTGTGTGACTCTGGAACACTCTGTATAGGGTAGAGGAAGCTACAAAATGGTAGGAGGAGAACATTCCTCCAGGTAGAACCAGCAAAACAGCAACAAATGACAGGTCCCTGGTGCTGTGTGGCTGTGAAAGAACTTCCACGTCCGGGCCTCAAAACAACCCTGAGCTAACTATACGCTTACAGATGAGCAGCATGAAGCTCAGAGAGGTTAAGTAACTTTGCCGAGTCACACAGCTCATAAATCCAGAACTGAAACACAAACTCAGGCATTCTAACTTGAAATTCCGTGTTCTTACCACTACACTGGGTTGTAGAGGGTGGAGAGCAAAACCCAGCAGCACCTGGTAACACAAAAGGTCAACTTTTCACCATGAAGTTAGGGGTCTGGAAGGGGGGAAAGAAACTAGCCAGATGTCAGGCCTGGAGCAAGATCCTCAGCCTTTCTCCCCTAACACACAGCCACAGCCTCATGCCTCTTGGAGTAGTGCTTGAATCTGACGGCTGCCACTGTGAAGCGTGGCCCCTCGTGTCCACTGTCCTTCTACCCCTTCGCACTGACGAACACCTGCTAGTATCATGAGCTGACTTGGAAGAAAAGTGTATCATGGCCCCTGGAAAGCAACAAGGAAAGAGAGAACATGTGTTTTTTTTTTTGTTTTTTTTTTTTTTTTAATTTTTTTTTAACGTTTATTTATTTTTGAGACAGAGAGAGACAGAGCATGAACGGGGGAGGGTCTGAGAGAGAGGGAGACACAGAATCGGAAACAGGCTCCAGGCTCCGAGCCATCAGCCCAGAGCCTGACGCGGGGCTCGAACTCACGGACCGCGAGATCGTGACCTGGCTGAAGTCGGACGCTTAACCGACTGCGCCACCCAGGCGCCCCGAGAACTTGTGTTTTTAAAGCCCCACCTGCAGCATCAAGTGCGTAGTAAACTGCACTTCCTATATTAAAGTGAGTGCTCTCAAGCCAGCCTCTGAGGGGCCTGGGGCTATGTCCACTGGAGACAGACATACACAAAGGCCATTTTGAAAGGAGGCTTTCTGCCAGGGTTTCCAGAAGCCTGCAGCCACATAACTGATGAATACTAACACTCACGTATTCAAATGCTGCCCACGCCCTCAACTGCTCCGGGGCCAAGGAGGTGATCAGATAACAGGGAGGAAAGGACATCTCAGAAGGAAAGCTCGCAGGCTTGGAATATACTGGAGCTGGGAGGGTCCAAGCTCACCCCTCCAACAGCCCACCCCTTTCAAACCAAGAGAAGCTAAGCCCCAGGGAGGGAAATGATCTCCTTGGGGCCACACAGCAATTTGGGAATAGGCACAGGTTTCCAAAACAGATACAGAAGGTAAAGTCAAGGAAAACATGGTCTCTTGGGGTGGGGGGGAGGGGATGTACACAAACAGGAGAGTAAAGTCCCAGAGGATTTGGAGACAGGAAGTAAAGAAAAGGGAAAGAGAAATCATCCAGGTCAAAAGCAAAGAGATACAACTCAACAACAACAAAAACCCAACCTGAATAAAAGCTGGCCAAAGCACTTGAATAGATATTTCTCCAGAGACCTACAGATGGCCAATGAGCACATGACAAGATGCTCAACATCACTGATCATTAGGGAAATACAAATCAAAACCATAATGAGATACCACCTCAAAAGTATTAGGATGGCTACTATCCAAAAACAACACACACACACACACAAATACAAAATGCTGGCAAGAATGTTGTGAAATTGGAACTCAGTGTTGGTGAGAATGTAAAATGTAAAATAGTGCAGCTGCTGGGGAAAACAGTGTAACAGTATGGAGGTTCCTCAAAAAATTAAACATAGAATTAGCATATGATTCAGCAATCCCACTTCTGGGTATATGCCCAAAAGAATTGAAAGCAAGATCTTGAAGAGATATCTGTAAACCCATGTTTATATCAGCATTATTCAAACTACCAAAAGGTAAAAGCAATATCAGTGTCCACTGATTGATGGATGAATAAACACAACGCAGCTTAAACACACAGCAGAGTATTATTCAGCCTTAAAAGGGAAGGAAATTCTGATACGTGCTACGACATGGATGAACCTCGAGGACATAATATTAATAAAATAAGCAAGTCATAAAAAAAACGAATACTATACAATTCCACTTCTATAACGGATCTGGAGCAGGTAATATCATTAGAGACAGAAAGCAGAATGGGGGTTGCCAGGAGCGGGGAGAGGGGGGAATGGACAGTTAGAGGGTAATGCGTAGAGTTTCACTTTGCGATGATGAAAAAGTTCTGGAGCTGTGATAACAGTGAGGGGGGCACAAGAGCACAACGGCGGCTAGAGAAGATGATGGGAACGGGCTAGGTACGGGCAGTAGCCTGCAGAAGCGATAAGAGCCAGCCTTCGGGGCCATGGGGTGTGCAGAGCCCCGCAAGCGAGGTAACGGTGGGGAGGGAGGAGGGGGAGCGAAATCCAGATGAAGGGAGATTCAAAGGAAGCAAGAAAGGACTGTGGTGAGAGGGAGAGGGCAAGCTGGGTGCAGAGACCAGAAGACAGAGCAGGCGGGCAGCAGAAGGGTAGCACTTCAGGTTTCTGTGCCGTGAGGAACAGGTCATTGCTCAGGCAGAGGGCAGTTCCTGTCCTGGCTCCTTCCTACACCAAGGTACCAGGCCTGCGGTCACCAACAGGGGCCCCACCCAGTTCTCAGGACATGCGTGTCTCAGGCAGGAACTGGCGGTAAAGGGCACTCCTGATCAACTCCTCTCCTCTCTACAGTGGGCCAAGGTGGCAGGTTGAGCTCTGGGCCTCAGACGGCAGCTTTATCCAAGCACCTGGGGCAGATGATGCTTCAGGATAATGTGTCGTCGAAGAATCACCAGAGAGGCCCCTAGGAGCCGGAAGCCCCCGCACGGTGGTCAGCCAGCCGTGGGTCCGGCACAGCAATCGCGCAGCAGGTCGGCCTGCTTCCCAGAAGCCACGGCAGGGTACAGACGTGCTCCCCACCTGCCCGGCTCCTCGTAACTGCTCACTGCCCGGAGCGGGTCGGGCCCAGCGTCACCCCTCCGCCCCCTGCATCTCCGACACCCACAGTACCTTCAGGTTCCCCCGGTCCAGGGCGGCGGTCAGATGCTTGCGGACCTCGGTCAGCTGGGGCCTGGGGCCTCGGGGACTGGCCCCCTGCCGTAGGGGGTGTTCCTTCAGGTACTGCTCCAGCTTCGACTCCCCGAGGAGGAGCTCTGCCATGTCATCTGCAGAGAACAAAGCGAGAGGCTAAGTGGGAAGGCCCCCCAAGGACTTCAGGACCACCACACCCTTGCGCCGTGCCCCCAGCAAGGCCCTTCTGGAACTTCATAACCTTAGATGGAGTCCAAGGAGGCACCATCTTATGGTGAATTCTGTTCATTAATAAGAATGTTCCAGGGACATCCGGGTGGCTCAGTCAGCTGAGCGTCCGACCTCGGCTCAGGTCATGATCTCACGGTTCATGGGCTTGAGCCCCACGTAGGGCTTGCTGCTGCCATCGCAGAGCCCTCTTCAGATCCTCTGTCCATCCCTGCTCTGCCCCTCCACGACTCATGCTCTCTCTCAAAAATAAATAAACATTAAAAAAAAATAATGTTCCAGAGTTTGTATTCAGACAGGTGGTAGCTCATTCCTTTGTCACACATTGATTGAATCTAGAAAGACTTAATATATGTAAACAGAGAGAGCCCAAATTCAGTAGGAAAACACAAAGTTGTCTTACGATATTTTTCAGCATGATCTTTATAAAACAATACTACGTATTTTCCAAGAGCAATGCAGTGAAATCTCCTAGTTCTGTTGTGTTCTATGGCCTTATAATGCGGAGGTGAGCTGGCAGAATATCTTCTACAGTCAGATTTTTTTAATTTTTTTTTTTACATTTATTTATTTTTGAGAGACAGAGAGGACAAAGCACAAGTGGGGGAGGGGCAGAGAGAGAAGGAGACACAGAATCGAAAGCAGGCTCCAGGCTCCGAGCTGTCAGCACAGAGCCCGACGCGGGGCTCGAACTCACAAACCATGAGATCATGACCCGAGGCCAAGTCAGACGCTTAACCGACTGAGCCACCCAGGCGCCCCTGCAGTCAGATTCTTAAAACGAATTGTGTCAAAAACACCTGAGTTGCATGCAGTCTGTTTCTGCCTAAAAGTCGCAGCTATATAGACACTGACAGCTGGGAATGTCTAGATGCAGGTTTTACCCCTAAGAGTATACTACTTATGGTTGCAATTCTGCTAATATCCGTGCTGGCTTGTTAATTAGAATGAAGAGCTCACTCCAGAAGTAGCTTTTTGGAATCCACACATCTAGATGTCCTGAATAAACCCAGAACAATTCATACACCAGCCTGAGCACGACGTATTTCTGCTGTCATGGGACAGGATGCAATTGTATCAAGATGTAAGAGCGACAAAACAGGTCTGGAAGGATATATCTCCAATCCATGACCGTGGTTACCACCGGGATGCAGAGCGGCAAGGACCTCAACTGGAGTAAAGGGTCAAAATGGACTTCAGTTTTACCTTTAACATTCCAGTCCCAGAAAGGAGAACAGATTTGCCTATTGTTTAGGTAATCTAAAATTAACTCAAGAAAGAAAAAAAATCACAGAGGACCCGCTGAGATTCTGGGTGGTAGGTCCACTGAAGGCTGCAAGCTGGAACGAGAGCCTTCCCAAGTCCTGTGGTCAGTGACCCAGATCTGCCAAATCTAAAGTTCTCAGCAGTGCTTCTGTCTGTGCACCAGGAAGCCTAAAATAGTCTCTCAGAGACGAGACCGAGGGTCCTAGGATAAGCCGAGCAACAACAGAACAGGGCTGAGATAAGTGACTGAACACAAAAATTCTGTAAGTGTCCAAGAAGAAAAAGCAAATCACCTACAAGATGAGGGAGAAGATCAGGCAAGATCCACAGAAGTATCCTGAACCAAAGACAGTGAAGCCACATCTACAGAAGGCACAGGGACACAAAGCGTAGCCCAAGTGCACATTCTTGAGAATGAAATCCAACTAATAAAGAAACTCGGGACTCAGGGGTGAAGGATATGTGGGCAAAGGCCTGACAGGGAGGGTCCACACATTTACCTACAGGATACTAGGTGCCTACAAGAATTACAGTTAAAGAACAGACTGTGACTGCTTTAAACACAGTGCAAAAATGACAATATATCAAAATTGGGAGGAGCTTTAGAGCACCATCTTTCAAAACACGGTAATATAGGCTTAAAGAAAAAAAAAAAAAAACACACACGACTCCAGTCTTTTGAAGAGTTGATTGAACTCTTTTAGGAAGTGATGCCGTGTGCCGAAGCATTTATCTGGAGTTCAACAATTCCCTGAGATTCACTTTCGTTTCTTTCTTCCCATGAGTACTTATTAATACTTTATTTTTCAAGTCGAGAACGGCTGCGCCCAAGACCTGTGTACAAACCACACATTATTTTAAAAGTTGCAGTCGCTATTGTAAAAAAGGAAAAAGAAACAGGTGAAATAATTAATTTTGATAATATCTTTTATCTAACTCAATATATCTAAAATATTATCAGTTGAACAAGCAATCCATGTTTTTTAACTACTGGCATAGTTTTATGTTCTTTCTTTGCATTGTTTTCCAAATTTAGGGGCACCTGGATGGCTCAGGTGGTGGAGCATGCGAGTCTGATCTCTGGGGCGTGAGTTCGAGCCCCACGTTGGGCGCAGAGCTTATTTAAAAAAAAATTAGTAAATAAAAATGAATTAAAAAAAAGCTTTCCAAATCTCATGGGTACTTCGCATAATATGGCACATCTCAATTCTAACCAGCCACCTTTCAAGTGGTCAGAAGCTGCCCGTGGCTGATGGCTGTGACGTTGGACAGGAGTGTGCGATCACTCTTCATAAAAGTCTGCCTACTTACCTTTATTCTGTTTTCCTAAAAACATGTCTAGAATGAGTATCTCTTAAGAATGAGTAATAAAAATTTCTGAATGATAGGATTTGGGGTAATTTTTTAACTCTGTGTAGTTTGAATTGTTTTCATTGAGCAGAATTGTTTTACCTTAATATTAGGAAAAAGTGCGAGTCTTCTTTAAACACTGGAAGTATATATGATGGGACAGGAACAGTGGTTATTTCTGGGGTGAGACTATTCATATACACGGACTTTCTTTTCTGTAGATTTTAAATTTCCAAAAGCTAAAATAACGTTAGATTCAGAGTTATAGATATAAATCCCAGTTTGTCACGCTGGGACTGTGGCCCTAGGATTTAACCTCAGTGTTCTGGGGGGGCGGGGGGAGCAATTTTAAGAAAGCCCCACTGTACGTGTGAACTGAGGATTCCTCGCTCCGCATTTTTCCCCACTCCGATTAACTCCCCACTGCGGGCTCCCCTGACCTACAGCTGAAATGGCCGTCCCCAGCAGAATCACTAGGCCAGCAAGCAGAAAGGACAGCAGACTGGGCCCTCTGCTGTCTGCCACCTCTTTCTAGCTGGGCGACCAGGGGCACATTGCTCACCCTCTTGAAGCACCAGCCTCCATGTATAAAATGGGAAGGATACGGTGACCACAACGAGACCGTGGATGGGAGCTAATGCATTCTTGGGGAGGGACATGCTGTGGCCTGGCCTGCCATGCCTCTCAACTAGACCCTACAGGATGAGTAGGATCTGGACTGGCAAATAGCACAGGGAAGGACAAACCAGGCTGAGGGAACAGCAGAGCACAAGGAAGGTGCAAAGGCAAGGAAAGTGCACCGGACCAAGTGGCCAGAGAAGAGGGTGTGGGCGAGCGGGAGGGCAAGAACGGAGACTCAAGCGGGGAGCAAAACATGGGACTAACGGTTCCCCTCTCCCCGCTGAGCCCCATCTCCGTGGAAAACAGGTTCCGGCCAAGTTCTCCACACGTGGGTCCAGTGAACCTCCTCCACGCCTCTGGGATGACTCAGAATGTGGAGAACACATCCACCGCTCCTTGATAAACACCTACTGATCTTTTGGGCACTGCTCATCTCTCCCCGCATGTGCCCTATCCCACGCCACCCCCGGCTGCCACCAGGAACCTCAAGCACGCCAGCCTAGGCCTTTACCTATATATCTGCCCCTTCCACACTGAAATGAGAGGCCTGAAGGAACAATCTCTGTGTCACTTGTTTTCAGTCTCAGGGCCAACCAAGAGTAATGTCTGGCACAGAACCAGTGTTCAATAAACGGTGAAGTAACTCAATGGTAGGCCAAGGCACTTGGACTACACCCTCCAGTGTTAGGTCTGGTCCTGCCTGTGGCAGAAACTGCCAACTGTCCCCAAATATTCATTCTCCCCTTTTTCCTTTAGTATTAGAGTCCCTGAGTTTTATCCATGCCCATAGCTGTCAAGGTAGAGACTACTTCCCGGGCTCCCTGGGGGCTGGATGCTAAGTTGTGGTCAGTGGGATGTGAACAGAGTGCCGCATGCAGGAAGTGAGCTCACCCTCCGGTTCCTCCTCGCCCTACCCCAATAGCTGGAAAGAGTCCGCGCTGCTGGGAAACGGCGCACCCATTCTGACCCTCCAGATGGAAGCCATCTACTGAGGACCACAGAGCGGCACAACATGAGGAACCTCGGTCTCCAACACGCGTGAACTGCCACCAAGCCCTAGACCGCTTACGATCAATCACTGCGTGAGACAGAAACATTAACTTCCACTTGGCTCTTGTTGTTTAGTCACTGTCACTCGGACCTTAGTTACAGTGGCCACACTGCCATCCTGACTAGATCTCCCGACCACCAAACAGGCTTCCAGCTGAGAACGGCTATCTGAGAACGCCTCACCGAACAATACTCATGCCCAGGGTCCCTCACGTCTAAAAGGAATTTCCACAGAACCCAACTGAGGGCTTTGGTAGAATGCCCCGACGTCCCACCTCTCCATTTCACGGCTTGTATATCCTAGGCTTGCAAAAATATTTAAACAAAGGACTATATAAAGAGACGTATAAAGCTACCACCTCAGTGCTTTGTAGGATTTACAGACTTTTAGCGTATTGATCTCCGGATAATGGAGGAACACACCAGTCTTGCTGCCAAGCTGTGGAGGGAGCCCAGCTCTAACAGAAACACTGGACGGGCCCTGGGAAAGGTTCACTGAGAGGAAGAGGCCTTGCTCAGACTGAGGAGACACAGTCCCTTCCCTCATTGAAGCTCCACACGACGCAGTGGTACTGGAGATGTGCACAGTCCTGGACGGGAGGAAGAGGAGGAGACAAAGTCTTCACCAGCAATATTACAGGTACGTGTTCACAAGCAGAAGAAACAGAACGTGCAAAGGCATGGCACAGCCCCGTTGTTCGGGGAACTCCAAGAGCTGAACCATGAACGGCAGAGAGGGGAAGAGGGGAAGAGTTGGGATTTCCTGCCAGGTCGGCGAGGATGAGCTCCTCAGTTCCCGAAGGAACCGTGCGCTCTGAGCAAAGAGCGGCTGCAAATTGAAAATCTGAAATGAACATAGCGGCTGCAAAATAATTTGTGAAACTTTAAAATTGTTCAGGCTCCAGGGAATCGCCCAGGCAAATTATGTTTCCTTTTCTCTCCTTCCAAAAAGGTGACTTCTCTACCACTCACTCTCCCAACCAGGAGGGCAAAGATCTGAAAAACATGCTATGAACTCACGCTGGAGAAGTTCTACGGAGGCTGCGAGGCTCCATCCTCAGCCGGCGCTGCTGGCTCTCGTCAAGGACCTCTGGGTCCCCAATTCAGAGGCCACGAGTGACAAAGGACACAGATGTCACCTAGCCAGTTGTTACTGCCCACAGCATGTCCAGCTACATGCTAGGAAAGTGAGGCACAAGGGGAAAAAAAACGGCACCTCAGGGCATGCAAGAAAATTAATTCCAGCTGGATTAAAGAATTAAGTATGAAATAAAAGAGAATAAAAAGTTAAAAACAGACTTTCACTTCCAGCCAAGATGGAACAGATTTACCCTCCTGTATAAAATAACCACAAACACAGGGCGTCTGGGTGGCTCAGTCAGTTGAGCGTCCGACTCTTGATTTCAGCTCAGGTCATGATCCCAGGGTCGTGGAATCGAGCCCCATGTCAGGCTCTGCTTTGAGGGTGGAGCCTGCTTAAGATTCTCTCTCTCTCTCTCTCTCTCTCTCTCTCTCTGCCTCTCTCTCTCTCTGCCCCTCCCCTGCATTTGCGCGTGCACTCTCTCGCTCTCCCTCTCAAGTGAAAAAAACAAATAACCATAAACACAAGACAAAATATGTGAAAAAACAATTTTCACAACATTGGATGTGGGACAACAGAGAAAAGTGGTCCCTGAAAAGTGGGGAGCAGACAAGGTGAGCTCTGTAATTGCCTTAAGAGTTTCTGGCTGCACCACTGGAACAGGGAACCCTTACACGAGGATTCCCCCTCATGAAATACTTAAATCTGAGTATCTCTCCCCACTCACTTGCCTACTCACACTCACCAGGCATAGGGTAGGGCACAGCCGGCCATCCCACCCTGCAGGGAACACAGCAGGACTGCATAGTGGGGCCAAGGGTGTACTTTCCAGAATGGAAAAGCCTAGGAGTACAACATGGAAGACAGAGCTCTGGCCTCAGGCAGCCCCAGGCTTAACGTCGGCTCCCTAGCTTACTTAGCTGAGCGGCTCTGGGCAACTTACCTAACCTCTCTGAGCCTTAGTTTCCTCACCTGGCAACAGCGAGGATTAGACGTGGGTGTAATGCACAGAGTACAGAGCAGGTACTGAATAGATGTGAGTTACGATTACTGTCATTGCCATTCATTTTGGACTTGCTATCTCCCAGAATGGTTATGTTGCATCTAGGAGACCAGAAAGCTCTAGGGGACACAATCCCTGTGCTCAAGAGGCCTGCGATCTAGTAGGACAATAAAAATGTTGTATAATCTTACTAGACAAGCCATGCTGGGCTCTTACTAAATGCCGTGCCGCGCGCTGAGACATCACATCACCCCGTTAGTCCTCCAAACCTCACTAGGACCTATTCTCAACCCCCATCCTCACGGATGGGGGACCAGGCACAAGAGGTGAAGCCATGTGCCAAAGGTCACAGGGCCAGTCAGTCCTGGAGCTGGAATTCTGAACCCAGGCCGTCTACCTGCGCCGTTATCCCGGCACGTCAGGCACGAACCGTGTGGACATCAGCATCCAGAGAAGGGGCCCAGCTTCCCTCCCAAGCAGCCATGTGACGCTGGCCAAGCCATTTCACCCTTCTGCCGCAGGGCTGCGCAGGCCATTCCTAAGTCCCTTCCTGCTCCGCCTGCCAGGACTGTCAGGTGACCAGGGTGAGGAGGGACTCAGGGGTGCTCGGGGCTGGTTTCCACCTTTCCCACGGGTATTTTTCAGGGTTTAAGTGAGGCTGCAGAAACCAGCTTCCCAGGGACTTAGGTAGAGATAAAGCCTGAAGCTGAACAGAGACCTCTCCTGGGGACCCTCACTGAGAAGCAGATGGGGAATCGGCGAGAGCCCTGTGCTGAGCTTCATCTGCAAACAGACAATCCCCAAAGCCTGGCGGCTGGCTCTGCTCGATGCCCAGGCGGCCTTGGCCTCCCTGATTCCCCCAAGGAGGGAGGCGCTGTGTGGCCTTTGCCACTTCAGGTGACTGCCCCCTCCTCCCAGCCTTCTCCCTCATGGGATAAACAGCTGACACCCAGAGACTGGATCAGACGAGGAAGAAAAAAGCTTAAGGTTTCTACTCTATTCCAGGGAGTACGTGACACCAATACAAAAAACTCTCAACAACTCGCATTTGTCAATAGAAAAGCATTTAGGTCTATTCAAACCAATCCCGCGGTGGCTCCGATCCAGGAGGAAAAACAAACCCCTGCTCAAGTCCAGCCGTTGTCAGCGTCCCCTGCACCTCTGTTGTTGCCCTGCGAAGTCAGCCAGGTTCTCCATTTCTTGGTCTCAGGCCAACTTCAGTGAATTTCGTCTCATTTACTTGGCTTCTTGTAAGTCACAGGTACCCCAGCACCTACAGCACTTGGCATCCCCTCCCCACCAGGAAGTGACAGAAAAATAGACACTGGGATACTGTCGGCAGGAGCATAAATCGGTACGAGTGTCAATCGAGGGCAATTAGCAACATCTACAAAACGATTTATGTACCTGCACCATCTGACCCAGAAATTCCAGGCTTAGGAACTTATCCCACACATACGTGCACTCCTGAGCACCTACGTGTACCAACGGGGATGTTTTTACATACGGCCCCACTGGGAACAGCACAGGACAGAAAACAACCTGCACAGTCCTCACTGCGGCGTGCCCCACGTGATGGGACATAACGTGCCCCTTACATGGAAGGAAACGGATCTACATACGGTCCCGCGGTACCTGACTGCACGAGCGGCCCCAGCTCTTCATACCCCTGAACCCACATGCTTTCTGGCCACTCACACTGAACGTGGGCTTGGCCGCGTAACTTGCTTTGATTGACAGGACAGACGCAGACACGTGTGACACACAGAGGCTTGGAAAAGGGCTTACTCGCGTCTGCTTTCCTCTCACTTCTCTGGGACCACCTTGAGAACGCAGCTGGGCTGGCTAAGAAAGGCCACAGGGAACACAGCTGAGTCGTCTCAGCCAGGCCCAGCCACGGGAGAGGGCCCAGACAAGGGCAGCTACATCGCGGAGCAGACCCACAGCTGGCTCCCCTGGCAAGCCCAGAATGGTGAAAAATAATAAAAGGTGGCTATTTGAAGGCACCAAGTTTGAGGATGGTTTGTCACACAGCAATAGGTAACACTGTCAGAGAGGGATACAAAACAGGGTGTGCAGTATGTTACTATTGAGTGTGAAAACCAGAAACCAACAACACTCTTTCTTATACACATACAGATATGCTGACTATTTCTTTTTAATTTTTTTTAATGTTTATTTATTTTTGAGAGAGGAAGCACAAGCAGGGGAGGGGCAGAGAGAGAGGGGAACCCAGGATCCGAAGCAGGCTCCAGGTTCTGAGCTGTCAGCACAGAGCCCGACGCGGGGCTCGAACTCACAGACCATGAGATCATGACCTGAGCGAAAGTCAGACGCTTAACCGACTGAGCCACCCAGGCGCCCCATACGCTAGTTCTGAAAGGACCCCCAGGAAAGTTCCAAGAGTGGCTACGTCTGTGGACAGGAGCAAGAGGACACAGGGATGCTGTAGGAATAAAGTTACTTTTCTCTCTTGTATTATTTGACTTTTACTACCATGTACATTCATTGCCTGCATAAAACATTAACTAGTTAATTTAACAAGAAAAGAGGGGAGGGGTGCCTGGGTGGCTCAGTCGGTTAAGCGTCCAACTTCGACTCAGATCATGATCTCATGGTTCGTGGGTTCAAGCCCCACATCGGGGCTCAGAGCCTGGAGCTTGCTTGGGATTCTGTGTCTCCCTCTCCCTCTGCCCCTCCCCTGCTCGGGCTCTGTCTCTCTCTGTCCCTCAAAAATGAGTAAATGTTAAAAAAAAATTTTTTTTAATAAAAAAGAAAAGAGGGGAGGTGGACCGGGATAGGGGGACTAAATGAATGATGGGCATTAAGGAGGGCACTTGTTGGGATGAGTGCTGGTTGTTATATGCAAGTGATGAAGCACTAAATTCTTTTAAAACCAATAAAATAATCATAACAATCAAGAAAAGAAGATGGCCCGTGTTGGAGTGTGCTGACTCGGGAGTGCGTAATCTGGTCACCCACAGGGGGCTGGCAGGACCTGGCCCGTCATCTCAGAACCAGGTGAGGGAGGTCTGGGTGTGCAGTTATTAAGTAGAGCTCGTCACCGCTCTCCCCGGGCCACCAGCCTCCCACATGCACACTCTCCAGGCCCCCCGCATCCTTCCGAGGCTGTGGCAATCTGTCTCACCTGGGGGTGCCTGGACAGGCTGTACCTCCCTCCCTTCTCCTGCCAACAGCCCAGGCTTCGTGTGAGCTGCAGTTCAGGGTCACCTTGGAGAAGCTTTCCTGCTCCCTTGGCCTGACCTCAGAGTGCTGCACGCATTAGCCACCAGCCAGCATTTACTTAGCACCTGCCAGCACCCAGCTCGTACAGTGGTGGGTGAGGCAGAAGCGTCTCTGCCCTCGTGGTGCTCGCATTCCAGAAGGGGAGACAAACCAGGAAAAGGCCAGGTAGCGGTAAGAGACGCGCAGAGAGCTAAAACAGGGCGGCGTGGCAGTGCGCGACTGGGTGGCTACCTGAGACTGGGCGAGCCACGGAAAGATCTGAGGGAGGAGTATTCTGGCAGCCCACGGAAGGGCCCTGGGGCAGGAACGCAGCTGGCATGCGTGAGGAACAGCAAGAAGGCCGTGTGGCTGGAGCGGCGGGGACAGATGGGAGCATGGTAGTCAGAGAGGCGGTAAGGGCAGCCACGAACACACTGTGGCAGACTGTGCTCAGGAGTGTGGCTTTCCTTCTCAGAGCACCTGGAAGCCTCTGGAGGGGGCGGGGAGTGTGCAAGCAGGGGGTTGAAGTGATCCGGTTTAGGTTTTGTGAAGACCCCTCCCTCCGCCGTGTGGAGAACGAACTTGGGGCTGGAGAGGGCGAGGCAACGGCAGGGATGGTTGGAAGGTCACCGCAGAGGAGTCTGGTGAGGGGTGACGGATGCCAGGACAAGGGGGCAGAGGTGAGAAATAGTGCCGAAGGGGAGAGACGGGCAGAGGGGAAGACACGATTTGGAGGTAAAAATAAACAAGATTTACTAATGGGTTGGACTGGAGGTGTGGCACACAGAATAATACCCCCACCACCCCCCCACCCGCGCCCCAGAGATGACTGTGCCCTAATTGCTGGGACCTGTGAATATGTCACCTTAATGGCAAAAGGGACTCTGCAGATGGGATTAAATTAATGACCTTGAGATGGGATTATAACGGATTACCTCGGGGGCACCACCGAGTCCTTGGAAGAGGGAAGTAGGCGGCTCAGAGGAGGAGATGGTGGTGAAAACAGGTCTAGTCACAGAGGAAGCTAACTCCTGGCTCTAAAGATGGAGGCGGGGCCACGAGGCAGGGAATGTGGGCAGTCGCAGAGGCCAGGAAGGCAAAAGCATGGATCCTTCCCGAGAGCCTCCAGAAGGAACTCAGCCCCTCTGACACTTGAGGTTAGCCTAAATGAGACCCATTTCCAACCTGTGGCCTCCAGAACAGTCAGAGAACACAGCTGCATTGTTTCAAGCCAGTAAATGTGTAATAATCGGTGACGGCAGCAATAGGAAACGGATGCACGAGGGATGAGGAATGGACGGGGATGAAAGATAAATTCTTTAATCTCAGATATGACACTGCACAGTGGAGTAGACAGTGGTACCGTTTTGCCGTTTACTGTAGGGGAGGAGGAATAAGACCAAGAGTTCTGCTTCGACAGACTTAAATAACATTCGATATCCAAGTAGAGACATCAAATCGGTGGATGGAGGTCGGCGTCAAAGCTGGAGAGAGTGAGTGAGCGAAAGGACCAGGTTAAAGAAACCAGGACGGCCTGTTACAAAAACGGAGATGAGAAGTTTCCAGAAAGAGGGAGTGGCCAAGCGGGTTAAAGGCAGCTGGAATAGGGAAGAAAATAAGAGCACAAACGTAACCACTGGATTTGGCAACAGGGAGGCAACATCGGAGGGTGACCTTGACAGGAAGAGCAGCGGGATGGGCAGGGATACAAGCTCTGTGGAGAGGGCCGAGGAGACAAAGGTTCCTCGAAGAGGCTTTGCTGAGACAGAGCAGAGAGGCGGGCAGTGAGGAGACAGAGACGTGGGACTGAGGAAGGTTTTTACAGGAGAGTCTTGGGTATCTATGAACCCTCAAGAGCATGATCCAGGAAACAGAGAGAGACAGAGAATTGATCCAGAGGCGAGGAGAAATGCCAGAAGCCGTGAAGTCCTGAGGAGGCTCCAACAGGGCGACTGTGAGCAAAGGTGAAGGGGGTGCAGGCCTTGAAAGGAACTGGAGCCTCCACACAGTGACAGGAGGGAAAGTGGACACAGATTCGGTGGTGGGAAACAAGGAGGTTTCCTAACTGCCTCTATTTCCTCGCTAAAATATGAGGCAACGTCATGAGGTAGGAGAGGATGCCATCCAGATAAAAGGCCTAAGAAGGGAAAAGAATGCGTGAGAGCAGGAATACAAACATGCCAGAAGCGTGGCAGTGCCTCCGAGGTCACTTGTCATCAAGTGCAAATGACGCGCAAGGTTCCTCCCGCAAAATGCAGCACGCAGGGGCAGGCCGGGAGCTGGGCTTTACCAGGGTAGGGCCACGCAGCAGGGCAGAGAAGAGAAGGTCATGTCACCCGGCCCCTCAAAACCCTCCGGGAGCTCCCCTTTCACCCGAAGCGAAAGCCAAAATCCCTGTACCTTACCACCTTGGCTCTGACCTCTGCCCTGTCACTCTCCCCTTCACACCCTGTCTCCAAGGCACACAGTAGGTATTCTTTAAATATTTCTGAAAGGAATGAGTCAATCTCTAGTCTCCCCTTCACAGACAGGACCTAATCAGGTACCTCAGCCCCCCTCAGGCGTGCCTGGCATGTAGCTGGGATATGATTGTTGACCGAGACCCCGGCCTTCTCATTTCCACCTCAGGGCTGCCTCTGTTCCCCCTCCGCCATCTTTGCTTAAATTATGACCCGGTTCAGAGGACCTGGCCATTTGGATCTTGACTGAAAGGCAAAGATGCCATAAGTCAAAGATTAAGGAGCTCAAAGAAGTTGGCAGAAAGCTATATTCTGGGAAACTCTTGGTAGTTAGAGTCCAGGCTTCAAGCCAAAGCCTTCTGCCCGTGTTCACGTACAATGCAGAAGCTGGAGGGACAGGATGAGAGAGTAAAATGTGGGAACAGAAGACAATATTTCCACTGCGCTGGCAGAATAGATAAGTATACTGGTTTAACACACACACGCTCATACACACGCACATGCACGCACACACACACACACACACACATTTCCCTAGAAAAACCTAGTCTAAGAAGAGAAAAGGTAACTTGAAAGTCATGATCTTGGAGTTGGTTTGGCCTGTCCCCAGGGCTCAGCAGGGCAGGAAATGACTCTAACAGGGCAGGGGGATGTTATCAGGCCAACCCAGAAGGCTTGGAAAGGGCTCGCTCAGGAAGCTGGCCCCACACAGACAAGTTAAATGCATACCTACACAGAGCCGGCAAGCATCTCTTGAAGATTCAAAGCTCTAATCCTGTCCCTGCCCTCAAAGACTACAGTGTGGGACCATCAAGCCCAGGCACAGTGGGGTGGAAAGACCACCAGGGACACTCAGAAGACAGGTGAGGTAGGATTTCTCCAAGTGAGAGTCCAGGCAGAAGGAGACGCCAAAACCGGTGTGTGCGGCGGGGCAGAGGTAGGAAGGAGGCTGCCCCGGGGCCGTGGGGCAGCTGCAAGGGGCCTGAGGGACCCACCTTCCCAGGCCTCCAGGCCCAAGACTCAGTGGAGAGCGGACTCTCTTGGCCTGGCGGGCCAGAGAAAGGAAAGGCATTTACTGCAGGTCCCTGTGCTCGACATGCCCAACAATATCACCTCACCGACTCAACACCCCTTACTTGAGAAAACATACTGCTTCTTCTTGGACTCAGAACCTGCAAGGGCCGGAGAAGGCAGTTACTCAAGGCAGGCAGGCCTCACAGCAAAGGGGCTGAACCAGCCCTCAGGTGAGGAGACTGGAGGGACAAGGAGAGGCAGCAGGGAGCCCTGGCCACTCAGCAAGTGTCAACCCTACAGTTGCACAGGAGACACAGGAAGAGAAGGTCATGGGCGTTCAGTCAGCTTGAACAGCAGTCCCATCAGCCAGAACTTACCCAGAGCCCCAGGCAGGCGGGGCCATCCAGTCACCTGAGGGACGATACCAAGAGTCTTAGCCTCTCAGGTAGACACTCCCTCCCCAGGACCTCCTCAGCCCTCGTCCTCTCCCACTCCCACTCCCAGCACTGAGCATGTGTGCTACACTAGAGCACAGGGTGGGCCTAATGACCACGGCACCCCAGGCCCTCAGGCAGCGGCTGGCTGGCACCCAGCACACACTCAGCAGGTGTCTGAGGAGGAAATGAATCCGAGTTAACTCCTCAAGGGCAGCGGCCAAGGTGTTCACTGAACAACTAACTGAGTACCTACTGTGTGTCAGACGTGTTACTGGTGCTTGAGATATAGCAGAGAACAAAAGAGCGAAGCAGCCCTGCCCTCATGGGGCTGACAGCCCAGCGGTCACATTCATTGTTGCATCCCCAGTACACATCATGACACCCCCACATCCTATCCCGGCTCATTAAAGTGCAGGATGGAAGGCTGCAAGGGCTGGGGAGTCTGTCAGACCTGGCGTGAGGCCCCAGGTCCACACTGACTAGTTCGGGGACCCAGCTAACAGCGACTGCTGTTCAGCTTTGGGCCTCAGCCACAAGTCAGTACAACAGGACCCCACCCCAACCCCTCCTGCACGGCTCTGTTATCACTGCTGTCATTGTCACCCCACCTGCTTCCTCCTCCCTGTAAAGGGCTGAGTATCTGGACCTTTCTAACCTCCTTCCACACACAGTACTCCTGATTCAGGCAGGCTGCTGCAGATGACTGCTGGTGCCTGAAACTGCATTATCTCTTTTACTCCTCAAAACAACCTTTGAGCTAAAGAGGGAGGCTCGGGGAAGCTGAGTAACTCACCCAAGGCCGGACAAGCAGCATCAGAGTCGGGATCTGAACCCAGGTCTAACAGGACAAAGCCCTGCTTTGCACCAGGTTCCTTTCCTCTTTGCTAAAAACCGCTCCATCTGCTTAACAGGGGATCTATGGGCCTGCTTGCCCAGGCCTGGGGGGTTCCCAGGACACAGGATTTTCAGTTCTGAAAACCAAGAAAGCGTCAGGCCAACTGGGACATGTTGGTCACCCTAAAGCCACAGCCCTGCCCAAGATCCTCCTCCTGGCACTCTGCCAGGCCCCTCCCACTGTCGTCTCAGCGCACCCTGCCCTCAGCCCCCCAGTAACCCAGCGGCACCCTGAAGCCTCGTAACGCGGTCATTGCTCTCCTCAGGCTGCAGGCGGGGCACGCTGTCCCCACCACTTGGACAACCGTGTCTAAAATCTGGTCCTGGAGCTTGCTGTGCTCCAACCACCTATGCTCGTCAACAATCGTGCTTCCTGAACCCCAACCCCACTATGGCTTCCTGAAGCGGAATTCGGGCCCAGCGTGGGAATCTGAGTTGCTAAGCAGCCCCCAGGCGACTCAGCTGCCCAGAGATTATGTGACTACCCTGAGCTGGAAGCTCCTCATGGCTGGTGACCCCCTCACTCTATTTCTTCAGGTGCAGTCCCCACGCATAGGAGGTACTCATTAAATGCTAAGGATTATGGTTGAGAGCAGGGCTTCCAGACCCGCTTGATCACACAACCCACCTAAGGCTCTATTTAAAAATGCACACGTCGGGGCACCTGAGTGGCTCAGTCAGTTAAGCGACTGACTTCAGCTCAGGTCATGATCTCATGATTTGTGGGTTTGAGCCCCATGTCAGGCTCTGGGCTGACAGCTCAGAGCCTGGAGCCTGCTTCGGATTCTGTGTCTCCCTGTCTCTCTCTCTGCCCCTCCCTTACTTGTGCTCTGTCTCTCTCTCTCAAAAATAAATAAACATTAAAAAAAAAAATGCAGATGTCCAGCCCCCACCTTGGACCAAGGGAAATCACCACCCCACCGGAGAGGCCTGGGAATCCATGATGTCCAGGCTCCCTTAGTTCAGTGCTACTCAGAATGGTTGGACGGACCAGCAGCACTGGCATCACCCCGGAGCCCTGCCCCAGACCCACTGCATCATCAGAATCACTAGGGATGCGGCCCAACAAGCCTACTTGGTGATTCTTTGATCTGACAAGTTTAGAAAACAATTGGTTGGTATAAAGAAAAATGGAACTAGAGTGAGAAGAGGGTTAGAAACCAGCTCAATGAACATCTCCAAACGTCGGTCCACTTATCCCCGAATGAGAATTACGACCCCCGACCCCATTCCTCACGCGGTCATTGTGATGCCCAGAGCACGGCACACAGCAAAAGCTCAAGAAATGCTTGTTCGTTCCCTACTCGCACCGTTTTAACACCCAGGGAGTCAGGAAAACTAAGGCTTCAGAGAATCAAGTGAGGTGCACAAGGTCACTCAGAGGGCAAACGCATGCAGATTCTGACTCCAGGTCTAGCCAGCGTCCAAAAGGACCACAAAACGTCTGCTCCGCCTTGCTCTGGCACGTCTCCCTCCACCGCACTTGACGAGCAGGGGCAGACACACAGGGGCTGTGGCCACACACACTGCTAGGCTTCCTGTGGCTTGTGACTGCCCTCTCTACGTTACATGGCATTCATCTGACCCAGCTGCCAAATGCCTGCTCCTTCTTGTCTTGGTAGTTGATGGAGAGGGTTTTGAGAGGTGTCGGAAAACCTTTTCCCTTCTCTTGGCTTCTCAGATGGGAAACACTGGCTTTCACAGAACGCCCTGCAACCCTGTGCCACCCGCCAAGCATGACGTCACCCAGCGGGGCAGGAATCTACCCAAGTGAGGTCAACGTGCATCAGAAGTGCAGGCCGTTCCCGATGGCGTGCCCAGTGCAAAGCTGGCGGGGCAGCTGGGGGTGCCCCGAGTGAGCGAGGAGGTGTACCTGCTGGAGGGCCTTGGGCGGCAAGTAAGGAGCAAACCCAAGTCAGTGTGACTTCAACAACAAGACGTTTATGACCCCACATACAAGCAAGTCCAGAGAAGAGGACCTCCCGTCGCCTGTTCCAATCGCTCAGAGGCCTCCGCTCTCAAAAGTCCGGGCCCAGTTGGCCGCACAGCACACCAAGCGGGCTGACAGTTCATCCCAGCAGAACCACAGCCCTCGGTCCCCTAGAAGCTGAACGCCTGGGTGAGGAGACAAGACATGTGCCAAGACAGGCCACATGGAGGAGGAGAAACAGCCCTGGACTGGGGGATGGGAGATCGTAAACCCACCACCGTGGGCTATTTATATTCTATGTGTCCCTTTGCAGTGACTGCTCGTGTGTTTTGATACAGAAAGAGTGACATGTTTTATTATCAAGTGCTGCCCCGGACCCATTCAAAGGGTCACATACTGGCCAGCATATGGAAAATTTCCAGTATTTCTGGAAAATTCTACATTCTTAAACACAGCTGGCACCAAGGGTTTCAGAAAAGGGATGCTGAATGTGTATCACCCCTTCCCATGCAGGGTTTCACAAGGGGAAATAACGCTCTTAGTTAGGAAGGAGCACAGCCTCACTTCGAACCAAGCAACTGAACCGGTAAGCCAGAGCTCTGACCCACTCTGCTCTTTTCTGCCACTCGCCAGCTGGTGGCTTTGCAGAAGACACCTCTGTGAGCCTGTTTTCTCACCTGTAAAATGGAGAGCCAAAGACTAGATCGATGGCTTTCAAATATGTTTTTAAAAGCACATTAGCTCTTCTTTCAAAGGAAACTTTAGGGAAAAGTATCGCTGCTCCGTTGTGTGAGGCCCGCGCACCTGGCCCCCAGGCCCCTAAAGCATGTCCCCAGAGGGGTTCCTCAATCACGCGGTTTGAAAACTGCTACACAATGGGATCTCTCAGGACCCATCTGGTTCTAACACTGTATGGTTATTTTCTCTGAAGCAAATCCTTTTCTGTGAAGGGAGGACAGCTGGGAGGAACTTGAACCAGACCTTGACAGACGGGTAGGCTTCTGACTGCAGAGAGGACTTCAGAGCAATAGCGTGAGCATGGGGGCAAAGACAGTGAGCAAAGTGAGTGTGAGGGTCCAATAGGCCAAACCAGCCATGGCGGGGGGTGGGGGGGCACGGAGGAGAGACAGGGATGGGGGTGAACTCAGGTAATGGGAGGACACACCAGAAAGGCTGGCTTACCAAGCAGATCAATGTCAGGAATCCTCAGAGCCTGAAATCCCTCCAAGTCGGAGGCCAGGGAGAAGCTGAGCAGTCCCAGCCCCACTGTGTGCAGCCACAAGGTCATGGTCCTTCTGCCCTCACACAGCAACCATGAGCCTGAGCCCCGGTGCTTATCTCAGAGCTATCAACATATTATTGTCAAAGAAGTGAACCTTTGAATCCAAAAATCAGGACGTATGGTCTGCCACAAAGGTGCGTCCTTCAGAGGACAGACAACAGGACAGAGTACGTGAAAGCAGGATGGACGCCCTAGGAAGGCCGAGATGAAGTGTCATCAAGGTCTGACTCGTGTCCTTCCCCACTGTCCGGGAACAGTCTGACGTCCTGGGAACCTCCAAAGAAGCCATTGCAAACCACAGTGACACCTTCCCACCCCACAGCAGACTCTCAGTTAAACCTCAGCCGTATTTCCAAAGAAGCCCCTGGTCCAGCAGGAAAGGCTCCAGAGGCCTGAGACCAGGGAGTTGTCCAGGAACTCAGCCCAGCTCCAGAGTGGAAAGCCACCGTGCTGAAGGCACCAATGCCATGGGGAATATCAGTTATTGGCAAATGCAAGAACTTCACTCCCACTCAATGGTCTGCATACATTTTGAACCAAACTTTGCGCCAGAAATATTCTTTGTTTCAGGCACCATTTCCCTACCTGCCCATCACCAAGAGGTACTTAAAGGGTCTCAAAATCACACTTAATCAGAACGGTGATGATCCCTTAAAGGAGAAACCACCATTTGGGGCCGAATTGTTGTAAGTGAGCTCAGTAACTGAGCTCACCTAAGATTAGCAGACAGGGAAAGGAAGGAAAAACAGACACTGCTTCAGAAAGGGGGTGGCTGTCTGTTGGGGCTGGCACAGGCTCCAAAATGCCTCTTTCTGTGCCTGAAATACGCGAGAGTCTCCACCGGGCACAAGCTCAAGTGTGTCATTTCTAGGCCTCCCATTCTTCTTCCCAGCCAGGTGATATCCAGGACATGGCCTGCCTTGTCCAGGGTTATACTGCGTCAGGTGGAGAGAGTCAACAGTGGTGTTTTGCATGTAGCAAGCTTTGCCTTTCTCACCCCATTTCTTCCTCACCGCCACCCTAGGGGAGTAGGATTATCAACCATATCACACCGATGAAGAAACACAGCCTCCGAGCGATTAACTAACTGGCTCAGGGTCACCCAGCCAGCTACAGGTAGAGACTGGATGGAAGCCCAGGTGCCAGACCACTGCACTTTGTCACACAGCAGTGAACTCACCATGGGGAGGCTAAAGGGTGACATTCTGGAGACAGAAGGCAGCTAGGACTGTCCTCCTAGGGCCAGGACCGACCTACGAGCCAACAGGGAGCTGATGTGCTGTTCTCCATCTTTACCCCCTCACCCCCTCAGGCTGCCACCTCAGCTCCAGGACACCGCACCTCAGAACTCCCTGTACCCACAAATCTCCTGGATACCTTGTTAAGATGCAGATTCTGACCTTGCAGGTCTGGGGTGGGGCCTGAGAGTCCATTCCTCACACGCTCCCACACGATGCCCAAGCTGCTAGTTTGCAGCAAGAATCTAGACTTGAGTCGAATTTTCTCCCACCTCAACCCGCCGCCCCCCTTAACTTGTGTGGTCACTGTCCTACTGGAACACACAGGGGCCTGGCATATCACTGCCACACATTTTGTGTTTTTGAGATGGAGTGGTTAAAATGGTACCCACAGGGGGGCACGAGGCAGAAAGTGGACTTCTGGGGTCTGTTTTCAGCTTGGCATTTGCCCTTTTCTTCCTTATCCACCTCTTGGCAAAATGTCTAAACCAATTTATCTCAGAGGAGTCAGGCTGGAGCAGCGTGCTCTGAAAGTGTCTACTATTTCAAGCCCGCAGCCGTGCTCCTGTCCCAGAAGAAGCAAAAGCTGCTGAGTAGGAAGTCCTCTGCAGGCAGGTCTCCTCCACTCGGAAACCTCCCTTGGCTCCCACCTCATTCAGAGAGAAGCCAAAGCCTTAACCGTGACCTCCAAGCCTCAGGTGATCTGGCCCAGCCACCCCTCTGCCCTCATCAGGCCTCTGCCCTTGAGGTCCCCTCCCTGGAACATGCTTGGCCACAGCCTCAGGTCCTATCTCAAATGCTGCCTTCCCGGTGAGCCCCTCCCTGGCCACATATGAGTATCCTCTGTGCCCCCCAACCACCCCTCTCTCAAAGCACTGCTGCCTCTTCCCCTCTTGAGCCCCCTCTGATACCACTTACGACCATCCGGCAACCTGCAAATTTTACTGAGTGATTTTTATTTACATCCCCTTGCCCCTTCCCCATCAGAATGTGGACTTCACAAAGGCAGGGACATTTGTCACTTTTGTCTGTTTTGTTCACTGGTATATCCCCAGTGCCTAAAGCAGTGAGTAGCAAGTACTCGGTATTTATGGAACGGATGAATGAACGAACAAATGAATGAACGAATGAAGGGCCTACATATTAAGATGTCAGACTCTGCAAGTAGCCCTGGGAGTCATTAGTTCCTGTGATCTCCGTAACAATCCCTGCAAACTCAGTCTTCAGCTCCCCTTCTAAGGTGAGGAGACTAAGGCTCTGCGTGGTTAAGTGATTTGGCCAAGAACATAGAGTCAGGCTCAGGCACTGGTCTGCCTCATTCCAAAGACTGTTCTGTTATGCCTGTGGCTGCCTTCAAAGTGTCTTACTATGAAAAACATGACATTAACTCGCTTTCCTTATTCCAAGCAGCAAATGCTTTAGCCGAAGGATTTTGCCAAATCTGCCCAGAACTTGAGGTCCAGTGCACCCAAAAGGATCTAAGGGGGAGCTGGTGCCCTCAAACCCAGGAGGAAGTCCCACCGCCAGCCAAAGGAAGCCCCCAGCAGCCAAAAGAAGGGAAGGACCCTCCTTCAACATTTCTCTGAACCCTAAAGAAGAGCCACAATAATTCTGGTTTTGTTTCATCTCTTTCTTGCTGTGTATTTTTACGTTCCTGAGCAATCTCTTTGACCTTTTTAAGGCTGGGTGGGTGACCTTTTGCCATCAACGACTGCTACAAGGTAGGTGGGTTCTGGGGCAGAAATCTGCCTCTCATGAGCTTCCCAAAAGCAAACACACACACAGACCCACGGACTGCAGTGCCCCACACAACCCACTCCCCCAAAAGCCCCATAATGACTGAGGCTCAGGCCCCAGGGACCAGTCCCTGAGAAGAAAGCCAAGCCTTAGGAGGCTGTGAAGGTAAGATGGGTCCATACCACCAAAAGGCCATCTATTCCAAAGACCACCATAGTTTGAGTTGCCTCTCCTCCACTCATCACTCTCAATCACCTTTCCTCATCTGTTTTCTTTAAATCACCTCCCACTGGGGTGCCTGGGTGGCTCAGTTGGTTAGGCAACCGACTTCAGCTCAGGTCATGATCTCGCAGTTTGTGAGTTCGAGCCCGTGTCAGGCTCTGTGCTGATAGCTCAAAGCCTGGAGCCTGCTTCGGATTCTGTGTCTCCCCCTCTCTGCTGCTCCCCTGCTCATGCTCTGTGTCTCTCTGTCTCTCAATAATAAATAAACATTAAAAAAAATTAAAAAATAAAATAAATCACCTCTCACTATCTGAAGCTAACCTATATATTGATTTCTGTATTTGCTATCCTATCTCCTCAGAAAAGTTTAAGTACACGAGGGTAGGAGCTTGGTTAGTGCTGTTCACTTCTGTTCCGTTCCTGGCACAGGTGGGCACGCAAATATCAGCACAATGAGTGAGTAAACAAAGCAGAAAACAAGTAGGTTCTGAAGAAGAGAACCAGGGGGGGCTCACAAATGAACCCATTTAACCCTAACATCAACCTGCCCTGAAGGTATTTTATGCCTACCCAGCCAGGAAGTGACAAAGTAGACCCAGGACTGTCCAAACTCCAAGGAAAAAATGAGACCTTGCTGTGGGTAACGAGAGGAGAAGCAGGAGGAGAAGCCGGTGAACCTTAAAGGAAGGGCAAGGTCAAGCTGCCATTGGGGCCCACGGGACCAAACACCATTGTTGTCAAGGGAGGACTTAGAGAAGAGTCAACACTTTCCACCAAGCTGAGCCCAGGTAGATCTATGCTTCCTCCATGCCCCTGGGGCAGTCATGGTACCCACGTCCTTCCAGGAAATATCTGCCCAAAGCAGGGTACCACAGTTGAGAGTGTGCAAAACCAAGTTCTTATTTCAAGGCACTAATACCGTAAAAGGCACAGTCATAAACCATTCTTGAAGAAGACATGTGACATCCCTCTCCATTTCTGGGTAGTTTGAGGTTAGAGGGTTGAAAATAGTGTGATGTCTTTTCTTAGAGCAGTGCCATTCATTCATTCATTCATTCATTTGTTCAGCCACCATTTGCTCACAGAGCCTCAGGCTGCCAGAGATGATATAAAACACAAAACCTCTGCCCTCTCACTAGTCCACTGGTGCCCTTGGTTTTTGGCGGGTACTAAAGGACCAGCAAATATTAACGATACTTGCTTCCAAAACAAATAAGGCCACGTGGAGCTGCGCTCTGAAATGGGATTTTGGATGCAATTTTTATTCGATTGGGTACAAGAACCAATTCACTCAACGGGGCCATAGACTAACTCCAAGCACCAGGTTCCTACTCAGTGGCTCCCTTAGGCCCCTTCCTCCTCCGGGCACCGAGCCCCTTGCCCATCCAACCCCATTCCTCCACAACATTCCCACCTCTCTCTACAATATTCTCTCTCTGACTCTCTTGACTCTACTTCCCCAAACCCGACCTCCCTAGGTCCACAGCTTTGACATTCTACTCTCTGAACCCCAGGACACACATCTCCCCTGCCTTCCCCAACCACCCCCGACACACACCCCAAGTCTGAGCTTCTCCCTGGAGCCCCTTGAACGTCATGTGTTTACAAACCCTATTTCCCAGGGGTCTCTGTTCGACACCCCCCTGGGTACAGCATACACGCACACACTGTAATCCCCTGCACGCTGCACGGGCCGGGCCGTGCCCGGGGGAGCACCCTCCCCCATCGCCTCCAACTTCTTACAACCCGAAGGCCGCCCCGGCCCCTGGGACCCCGGTGGAGCAGCCGGCTCCTGGAGCCCCCCGACGCGCGCACCCCACCGGAGCCCGCCAGCACGCCGGAACTCCGGGACGCCGGGCCCGGCCCCCGCCCGCCGGACGCCCCCACCGCGTGACGCCCGGGCTGCCCAGGCCCCGGCCCCGCGCACCTCGCCGGCGCGGCGCCCGCGATCCCGGCCGCGCCCCTGCCCGCGCCCCTACGCGCCTCCGGGGCCCGGCCCGGCCCAGCGGAGAGCGCGGCGCCCCCCCGCAGCCCAGGCCGGCGCGCCCGGTGCCTACCGTTGGCGATGAGCTTGGCCGACAGCTGCTTGACGAGCTCGGGGATCCGCTCCCACTGGCACTCGGAGCGGCAGCGCTCGATCTCCGTCTCCAGCCGCGAGCCCGCCTTCCTGGTCGCCATCGCGGCCTGGCCGGGCCCGGCCCGCCCGCCCGCAGGCCCCGCAGGCCCCGCAGGCCCCGCCGCCGCCGCCGCCCGGGCGCCCCCGCCGCCGCCTCCCGCTGCCGCCGCGGGCGCGGGCTCCGGCTCCCGGCTCCGCGGCGTAACGGGAGCGCCGGCTGGGGAAGGGGCGGGGAGGCGGGCGGCGGCGGCGGGCGGCGGCGGGGCCCCGGGCGCCGCGAGGAGCGGCCCCTGCCGGCCAGGGCCGGAGCGGCAGCCGGGCGGGGGGCCGGGGCCGGGCGCGGCTGGGGGGCGGCGGGAGGCTGAGCGAGGGCGAGGTGCGGCGGCGGAGGCCCGACGGGGGAGGGACGGCGGGAGGGGGGACCTGGAGGGGGGCGGGGGCTGGGGCTGGGGTCGAGACCCGAGGTGGAAGGGGTGGGGGGAGCGGCGGTGGTGCGGGCAGGTGAGGAAGGGCAAGGGTGAGGGGTGTGGGTCTGGCGGGCTGGGGGCCTGGGGACCCGAGGGAGGGAAGAAACTGCAAAGGGGCGGATGGGGATGGGGCCTAAAAGGGCAGCGACCCTGAGGAAGGTCACCCGCCAGACAGGACTAGTGGGCCTGGTGTGAGGGGAGTGTGAGGGGGAGGCCTGCCTGAGCTTGTCCTGCCATCTCAGGTTTCAGTAGATCCCTCTGGGCCAGGGTTGGCCTGTCCCCTCAGGAGGCCCCCCTCTGCCCCTGGCAGCCTTAGCCCCCAGGCAGACGAGGTGGGCGAAGAGTCATCCGTGTCAGGCCGGCACAGCACCTGTCCAGGGGCTCCATAAATGTCTGCTGAGTTGAACTGGGCCTGGCAAGGACTGCTACCAGCTCAGACGCCAGCTCACCAGCTGCCTTGCCCCCTGAGGAGTATGCAAAGTCACCAGTGGGGTTTCCTTGCCTTGGCTCTGTGGACTGAGAGCTGGGGGCAGGTGTCCAAGGTGTGCATTCTTTCAGTTATTTGGTAACTATGTAGCGATCACCAGTTCTGTGCTTGGCCCTGGGTTGGGTGCTGGGAATAAATACAGTGGAGAACTAAACAGCCAAGACTTCTGTCTCTTCGTAGAGCTTTCATTCCAGCCAGGGGAAGAAATAAGCAAAATACAGTAGTCAGTTAGAAAGTGAAGATGGCTATTTGAAGAGACGAGGGGGCCAAGGAGTGGGGGGCAAGGGGTGTGAAAGATGTTGCAATTTTCAATGGGATGTTAGCCTTGGCTTCATGGAAGTGACACTTGACAAGGACTTCAAGAGGGTGAGAGAGAGCCTTGAGGACATGGGGGGGGGGGGGGAAGAGCATTCTTCGCATGGGAAACAGCAGCGCAAAGGCCCTTGGGGGTGAGGGGGAGAGAGCATTTGGGGAGTTGGAGGAACAGCAAAGAAACCAGTGTGGCTGGAGTGGAGGGAGGGAGTCGAGGAAAGGCAGGAGGAATTTCAGTTCATGGCGGGCCTTGTGGGGTCGTTGTAATGACCTTGGCTTTTACTCTGGTGGAATGGGACATCCATGCAGGACTTTTAACAGGAGTGTCACTTTGTGACCCACATTTTAGGTATGTCACTATGGCTGAGAACACTGCCAGTAGTTGGGGAGAGAGATGGCTGGGGATGCCCCAGGGTGATAGCTGTGGCTGAGGTGAGGATGTTGGATGCTGGACAGTGTGACCGAGGCCGGAGCTGACGCTCTGGAGTTCCAGTGCTGAGGAAGCACTGTCCCCAGCAGCGGCACCCCTTCCAGGGACCTCACTCCAGCTTCACATGGGTTTGTCTCCTGTCTCCTCAGCAGCCCTGGGGCTGTTCTTGGGGAGAACAGACATGGCGGACAGCGGTTCACCATGAGGAATCTGAAAGGAGACATTGGACGTTAGGAAAGGAAGGTCAGGAGATAACTTCTGCCGTGACCAGCATAACCTTCAGGCACCCCCAAGGACCTGTGTCGAAGGTGACCTGAAGGGTCTCAGGTGTTGGGGACAAGCCCCAGGAAAGGGACATGTCTTAGCAGAGGACCCTTTAGTGCCTGGTGCCTTCGGTTCTGCCAAGAGGGAACAGGAAGAACAGGAGGAGAAATGTCCACAGGAGATATTTCCCCTCCCCCTCAGACCCTCATATTCTCTTCGAGGCTCTGGCATGGCGATCTGTCTCTCCCGACATTTGCCTGGAATGTTCTGTCCCCTCTGGTCCAGGAGGGAAATTCCTGTGCGTCTTGGAGCCCCAGGCCATGCTAGGGCTTCTAACAACAAGCTTTGTAGTGACGTTTAAGACTGCCTCAGTGGCCATGCTGGAATGTGAATTATCAGAGTTCCACTTATGCCCCCCTACGTGATGAGTTCCAAGACAAGGCGTATGTCGTCATGAGGGCGGAGTGGAGCCTGGACCCTAACCCAGGAGGTGCCTCCTGGGCAGTGACATTTCACCTCTCCACACCTTACATGCCTCCAGCTCCTTAGCTAGCATACCTATTCAGTAGAGTTGGTGGAGAATTAAATAAGAAAATACAAGCAAAGCACTTTAAAATGGCATTGACACACCATAAGAATGCAAAAAAACGTGAGCTCTCATTCTGTGTCTCTGTACCCCCCTTGGACCCAGCATAGGAATGATGTAGGAGTTTGAGTGAACGAATGAGGCTGGTGATCTTCAAGGTCCGGAATCAGCCTGCAAATGTTTTCCTTTTGGACTTAACAGAACAGTATCTGTGACTGTATCTGAGGTTTCCACCTTCACCACAGGCCACCCTGGAAGTAGTGGACACCCAACAGAGTCCTCAAGGTCATTTGCTTGAGCCCTGAGGTTGCTGGGGTGTAGAGACTGGGAGAAGAGCTGACAAACACTGTCAGCCTGACCGGCCAAGGGCAAGAACTTTCTGGCCCCTCATTGTGCAGAGCCCCAGAGAGGGCCCCTCGGTCTGGACTCAGCCCCACATCTGTGATGTTTTGGTCCTCCCCATGGCCCCGGCCGCTCTGGCAGCTGCCATGACAACCCTGGAGACATACAAGAGGTGGCAGGTGGAGAAGTTCCCCAGATTGTTTTCCAGGTAAGTTTACCTGCAGGTGGCACTTGGAAATTCAGGGGTAGGAAGTCATATGTGCTGATGATAATAATTAAGCCAACATCTTTGTTTCCAGGCACTGGTATTACAGGTTTGACAAAGATGTGAAAAATCACAGCTTGTAGGCCAACCCCCGAGGCTGGCGATGCCCAGAAGGAAAGAAGCTAAGTGGAAGATGGCTCAGGAAATATGAGTCCTGGCTAATCCCTAGAGTAAATCTGGCTTGCCGGAGCGGTGAGGGCGGGCTGAAGGCTCAGAGCAAAGGCCGGTACAAACAGGGGCGCCCCTGTGGTCTGGAAACCTCCCATTCCCCTTCCCCCGAAAGCCTGGGTCTCCTTTACAACTAGAATAGCGGGGAGCGTCTCAGTGGCTCAGTGGGGTAAGCGTCTGACTTCAGTTCAGGTTATGATTTCACGGTTGGTGAGTTCCAGCCCCACATCACCCCACATCGGGCTCTGTGCTGAAAGCTCAGAGCCTGGAGCCTGCTTCCAATCTGTGTCTCCCTCTCTCTCTGCCCTTCCCCCGCTCGCACTCTGTCTCTCTCTCTCTCTCTCAAAAATAAACACATTAAAAAAGTTAAAAAAAAAAAAAAACAACTCTAATAGGGGAAGAGATGAGTCGGGGGTGGGAGTGGGGGGAGAGTGCTTGAGAGAGGTCTGGGCTGGAGCTGGGGGAGCTCCAGGAGACTGAGGAGAAGGCAAGAGGAGGGGCCAGGGGCCTTTGCCCGGCACCTCCCTCAACGTGGAAGGCTCTTCCCCAGATATCCACGTGGTCCCCCTCCCTTCCTTTAGGTCTCTGCACCAAGGTCACCTCCTCAAGGAGGCCTTCCCTGACCACCCCATCCAAACCCACTTCCTGCCATTCCCTTCACTCCTGATCTTTCTACTTCACTGTGGTGTTTTTCTTTTTTCTTCTTGACTTCTAGGTATTAATGCAGTGTTTACTGTCAGTCTCCCCTCACTCAAATGTAAGCTCCATGGGTAGGGGTTTTTGTGGGATTTTATCCACGGCTGCCTCCCCAGCGCTGAGAACGGTGCCTGGCACAGAGTAGGTGCTCCGTAGATATGGGGCTGGGCTGGGCTGGGCCGGTGTAGCCGAGTCCTGAGCATCCCCGGGGACAGGCCCACAGGAAGTGGGGATCTGCCTGCTGAAGCAAATGGGTCGCATTTAAGGAAGAGATGGAAATCTACATGGAGCAAATGACAATGACCACAGTGTGCTAACAGAACAGTCACTTCTAACCGTTGACCTCACCAGGCCAGGCAGCAGCCCTGTCATCTGGGCCCTGGGCCCCTGGAAGGTGTGAGCCATGAGCAGCCACCCCATGGGCAAGTGGGCACTGTGGTGATGCCCGTGAGGACCCTGGAAAACGTGCCAGAGCCTGCAGGCCTGGGGCTTGAGTAATGACAGGTGCCGTGCCTTTGCGTGGTTTATAATTATGAAATATTTGATTCATACAACCCATATAATCAAGGGGCACCTACGTAGTAAACTAGTAAAATGAATACCAAGGCACCTGCTGACTATCCCAGTGTTAACCATCATCTTGATCTTTGCATTTATTATACCCTGGCTTTGTTCTGTAAGTAGACTTCTGCTGTCCCTTGTGCCGTGAATGTTACATGTAACCCAATATATGATATTGTTTGGTTTCATGCTTTGTAAACATGGTGTCATGTTCTGTCACTTGCCTTGTTGCTCATTCTCTTCTTGGATTTGTCCTTGGCACAGCCTTGTTGAAGGCCGTGGTTCCTTCTTTTTCCCCGTGTGTAATACTCTGCAGTGTGTCCATGACACCCTGAGTCAGCCACATTATCATACCCCCAGCACCCACACTTTTCTGAACAAGGCTGCTATTTTTTTTTTATTTTTTTAAGTTAATTTATTGATTTTAGAGAGAGACAGGGAGAGCGAGTGGGGAGGGGTAGAGAGAGAGAGAGAGAGAGAGAGAGAGAGAATCCCAAGCAGGCTCTGCACTGTCAGCGAAGAACCTGACACAGGGCTTGAATGCACGAACCAAGAGATCATGACCTGAGCCAAAACCAAGAGTCGGATGCTTAACCGACTGAGCCACCCAGGTGCCCCAGAAAGCTGCTATTCAAAAGCTGCATCAGTGCTGTTGTTTTGAGCAGGGTTTCTGAGGATGACTCAAGATGGCTCCATGCCCCTCCCCTTTGAAGTGCCCTAGGGTCCCCTGAGTTTCTTCCCAAAGGCCACCTGCTGCCTGGAGTCATGGTTCCCACTGTAGGGACACACCAGTGGGAATCTTGCTGGGCAGTCCCACTGCAGGCACTGAGGCTGGTGTCTCTATTTTATCATCGGTTGCCATCTGAGAGGGATAGCCAGATAGCCAGGGATAGAAGGCTGGCTGGCTGCTCGAGGAAGGCCTGGGCATGGCATGACCTGCACGTGGACACCATGTTCCCAAGGTGGCCTTCAGCCTTGTAAGTCCAGAAACGTGGGGGCTCCAGGGCACTCCACCTGCTTCCACTAAAGAAGCTCACTACAGACCACTGTTTATACTCCATGCCAACTTTCGTTGATGATGGAAGCCATTCCCCCAGTACCCCATCCCTGGAGACCCTGTTCCCAGTGTCACGATGCACACAAAGCTGAAACTGTTGTTAAGAGATTGCTTGGTGAGCAGGATTTGGAACCAGAGTAGGGCAACTCTCAAGAAGGTCATCATTCAGGCCCTGGAAAAGATCGGAGGACTGTGTTGGTCCCATTCTTGAGCCTACCTCTCCAAGGGTGAGAATATCCATATGTCCCAGATCTTTGTCTTCTGCTCGGGATGAAGCTGGACCCATTTTGTGAATTTCCACTTTCTGTCTCCGCCCATGCCTACTTTGCATAGGCTTCGGACACCATAATAACAATCTAGGTGGTTTGGGTTTAAGCCTGTGTGATAGGAATCCCTTATTTTCATGAGTGTTTTTTCACACTCAGAGTTTAGGGGACACTTTCCTGTTACCCTTATACCACCTGTCCTACCTTCTGCCAGAAATAGGCTTAGTGATAAAATACCCAACTGCATGTGTGAATGAACAGCAACATAAAGATCAGAAACTACATGGATACAGGGGAGAACATTGTACCTGTCACCTAGTCAAGAGTGTGACTAGAATGATTTTTAAGCTTCCTGGAAGATCAGACACAGAAGAGAATAAATGGAGTGGTTTGATTTGAATAATGGTTGATTCACACATCAGAAATTTTAAAGGGCCATCAGGAATTTACTAGGTAAGCACAAAGGATCTGGTTGTTCCTGCAGAGTTGAATTAGCAAACATTTTCGATTTAAACACTTTATTAGTAAAAAGAAGCTAACTCTGGGGCGCCTGGGTGGCTCAGTTGGTTAAATGTCCTACTCTGACTCAAAGTCATGATTTCAGGGCTCATGAGTTCGAGACCTGCATCAGGCTGTCTCCTATCGGTCCAGAGCCCACTTTGGATCTTCTACCTCCCTCTCTCTCTGCCCCTCCCCCCTTTCTCTCTCTCTCATAATTAAACATTAAAAAAAAAAAAGGTTAATTCTCATTCAGGATGAAAGAGCCTCAGAAACACAGAGTCTACTTTTACGAGTGATCTTTCCCTACACAAGGCCACCAGCATGCAAAGTTTCCACAGTTTAATTCAACAAACATTTATTAAGCATCTATTGTGTGCCAGACAATGTTAGGTTCTGAGGATACAAAATTGTATAAAATGTGATGCTATCCTTCAAGGAACTTACAGTCTAATTGGGAAAAGGGACAAAGAAGTGAAAAATAGCTCTGTGGTTGCACTCAGATGAACACCAGGGACTGGGGGAGCCCTTGGGCCACAGAGGGCCTCCAGGAAGTCTGCCTGGAGGAGGTAACCCCTGAGCCAAGCCTTGAAAAATGATTTCGGGTCTGGTCCAAGTGGAATATGTGTGACACTGAAGCTGGAGTTAGGAGCCCGGGATCTGACTTTCATCTAACTAACTTGCTGTGTGACCTTGTGAAAGTCATATTCCCTCTCTGGAAATCACTGAATTCTCAGGGTAAATGTGGGAGAGAAGATCACTAGCATTCCGCAGTAAGATGGGGCGTGAGAAATTCATCCACCGGAAAGAAAGACAAAACTCTTTAGAATACATGATTAAAATAAATGGGAAATAAATGTGATCGGTCAGGTACTTAGGATCAAAGTGCCAGCTAAACCCCAGTAACACACCAGTGGAAAGTTAGCGCAGAAAACCAGTACTTTGGCAGGTTGAAAAAAACACTTCAGTCTTTCTCAAGAAACGGAAGTTTCTTCTGAGGAATCTAAAGAGAAGCCTGCAAAGCCTGCAGCTAGGAACCCAAGCAGCCTTCAATCTAGGGGCCGGGCCCGCGCAGAAACCCGGAGCGCTAATGGAAGGGGCAGGCCCGGCGCGGCGGAGGCAGCCAATGAGAGAGCTTCCCGATGAGGTCATGGAGTTCCTCGGCGCTTCATTGGAGGACCCCCCGCGAGGCTTTGGCGCCGACTGCCCCGCTGGACGGCGGGTAGCAGCCGCAGGCCCGGGAGCCAGGGCTGGGAGGGCGCGTCTGGGAGGGCGCGTCCCCAAACTTTCTCCCAGTATTTATTTACGCAGAGCAGCGAGCCACGCGGTGAGTAGGACCCGGTCTCCTCCTGCAGGGAGAAATGAAAATGCCCCCCAAAAGAGCTCTTACCCACCCAGAGGCTGGATTCCCAGGAACCCTCATTTTTGGTGAAAGTGGAGAGCTTGTTTTGTCTTGTTTCAGTCCCAACACACTGATTAATTAGACACCCAAGGCCAGGAACAAAGACATTTCTGGTGTTTTGAAACATTTTAAAACCATGATCCTCAAACCCTGGTGCACAGAGGGATCCAGAATGCTGGCTATGGAGGCTAGGCCCTACCCCTGACTCTTGTCCTTCTGACTCTGAAACCTGCCGGATAAGGACACTGGCAGGGCCTGAGAGCTGGACTCCACTTTAGGAACCACACTATTTAAAACATCATCTGAACTTGTTAGAAATGCAAATATTCAGGCTGCCACCTAGACCTGCTGAATCAGAAGCCATCTGTGTGTGTGTGTGTGTGTGTTTAATTTGCAGAGAGAGAGCACGCGCGCGCACACATGAGTGGGGGAGTGGCAGAGAGAGAGGGAGACACAGACTCCAAAGCAGGCTCCAGGCTCTGAGCTGTCAGCACAGAGTCCGACACGGGGCTGGAACCCACGAGCCACGAGATCATGACCTGAGCCCAATTCAGTCGCTTAACCAACTGAGCCACCCAGGTGCCCCGCCATCTGTGTTTTTACAAACCTTGCAGGTGGTTCTGGTGCTCACTAATGTGTGAGAACTGGCCTAAGTCCTCGTGACCTTTGAGACTGCTTCAGAACAATGTGGATTCTGTACTCAGAATCCTAGGGCTGGGAAAGGGGCCCCCGGTCCAGTCCCCTGTGGGGGAGGTAAGTTTGGAGTGCTTGCCCTGTTCTCACCATGGACTCCTGGAGCCTGTTTCGGCTCCTAGCAGCTGCCGTGGTTTGGGCTACGGGAAATTGGACCAGAGATGCACGTGTGACCAGGGCTTTCCTGGATCGAGGCAGTCCCTGTGAGTGGCTGGACCAAGCGTGAACTTGGTACCCACAGGCAGCCCTGTTCTGCCCTGTGGCCTGGGCAGCAGAGGAAACCAGTCTGCAGAAGGAAGAACAGTGAAGCAGACACATAGGCCCAGAGAGGGGAGGTGGAAAGAGAGTCCATGCCGAGATGCCCTCCAGGCCCTGCACTGCCAGGCCCCTGCCTCCCTCTCAGACTTAATTCAGGCCACTGGCTCTGGCTGATGGACCTCAGGGCACTTTGGTCTTTAAACAAGCATAACCTGGTCCCATCCGAGGTTTGGGGCATGTCGTTCCCTCGGCCTAGAACTCTGAACCATCTTTCCCATGCTGCCTCAGGCTTGACATTCAGGAATGTTCTTTTTTTTGAGGTGGGGGAGGAATGTTCTTAAGTGACCCTTCTTCAGAGAGGGCCACTCTAAAAGGACCCCTCCTGCAGCCAGACTCTATCATATTAGCCTGCTTCCGTGTCTTCCTCGCATGTGACATTTTCAGTACTATCATGGGTATTCATTTGCTTACCAGCTCTCCATAAGCTCCTTGAGAGCCGAGATCCTGGGGGTTTGTTCATCACTGGATCCCAGGGCCTTGAACGTGCCTGGCATGTAGAGTGGTAGCTCAGTAAATGTTCAATGAAGAAGAGATCACTTTCCCAGCCTTCCCAAGGCCCAGCTGCCTCCAGCCCTCAGGCTGCAAGAGACCCTCCCAGTCTGTGTTTCTGACAACACCCCTCCTGGCATCCCGTGTGGATTCCTGATGTTTGCCACTCAAGGACTCCTGAGGGGTTCAGCCTCATTTTACAGACCAGAAAACAAAGGCCCGAGTGACTGGGCCAGGGCTATGTGGCCAGTGAGCGGGACAGTGGGGACAAGAAAACTGTGTTTTCGGGCCACCGCTGCATCCCCCAGGCTACTCACCCTCATGATCTTGGGCCACTCCCCACAGCAAAGCAGTCAAGTCAACCTCAGGCCTTTTTTGTTTTTTGTGTTTTGCCTCTTCTTGTAAGCTTTTAATAAATCAGTTTCATTTTCAAAACATTGCCCAGAATAGTCTGTGGCCAGCAGAAAGATGCTGCCAGCACTGTCTACTGTAGGAAGTTATTTTCTGATGAGCTCCAGTGGGGTGGATGGTTTGAAGGTCTCTGTTGCTGCAGGAGCATGATGAAGGTTGCACGGGTCCTCACCCCACCCAGATTTCTCTTTTTAGCACGTAAAGGGATATGAACGAGCAGTTCCACTGCTGGATATTTATCCAAAGAAAACAAAAACACTAATTTGAAAAGATATCTGCACTCCCATGTTCATTACAGCATTATTTACAGAAGCCAAGAAATGGAGTCAACCTAAGTGTCCACAGACAGATGAATGGATAAAGAAGGTGTGATATATATATGTGTGTGTGTGTGTATGTATATATATGTATATATATATATATATATATATATGGTGGAATATTACTCAGCCATAAAAAAGAATGAAGTCTTGCCATTTGCCAAAACAGATGGACCTCGATGGCATTATGCTAATGAAGTAAGTCAGACACAGAAAGACAAGTACTGTATGATTGCCACTTATATGTGGAATCTAAAACAAAACAAAACAAAAAAACTCATAGATACAGAAAACAGATTGGTGGTTATCAGAGGCTGGGGGGCCATGGAGCAAAATGGGTGAAGAGGGTCAAAAGGCACAAATTTCCAGTTATAAAATAAAGGCATGGGGAGGTAAGGTACAACACAGTGACTGTAGTTAATAATACTGTACTGCATATTTGAAATTTGTTGAGAGTAAATCTTAACAGTTCTCATCATAAGAAAAAAAAATTAGCAACTATGTGTGGCAGTGGATGTTAACTAGACTTACTGTGATCACTTCAGAACATACACATGTACACCTGAAACTATATAAGGGTATATGTCAATTATGCCTCAAAAAAATAAAAACCTAAAAGGACATGTTTTTACAGATGTTCTTGTGTTACAGCCTCTGGTTTGCTGCAGTCCAGGGAAGGAGAGCCTTTGGCCCAGAGGGAAAAGAATTTTTTTTAATGTTTATTTATTAGAGAGAGTGTGTGAGAGAACAAGCAGGGGAGGAGCAGAGAGAGAGGGAGACAGAGAATCTGAAACAGGCTCCAGGCTCGGAGCTGCCAGCACAGAGCCTGATGTGGGCTTGAACCCACGAGCTGTGAGATCATAACCTGAGCCGAAGTCAGATGCTTAACCGACTGAACCACCCAGGCACCCCTAGAACCAGAGGAAATAGTTTTAACAGCTGTGTGTCGAACATTGTTCTAAGGAGCTTTCCCAAGCAATAGGACACTTGCACTTGGCCTGGGACCTCAACAAATATGTGTTGAATAGCTGACTCAGCCATGAGTAACTGTTGTCAAACTCAGAGCTCATGCTGGTCAGGAAGGCAGGGAGTAGGAAGAGTGGAGTTGGATGCCCTTGCTCTGGGTATTTATCCAAAGATGAATGGCCATCTGTTATGCCTTGTGGTCACCTGGGATCTTTATCTCCCTCCTGTATTTGGGGAACCCCCCACTTGATGAGGCAGATCCCCCCTCCCACCGGGGAACTTGAGAATGCCAGGCACTCACTGTGCCAAACTCCCTTGTGGATCAGGGTGGGTAACCTCAGCTCTGCTGGGCAGACAACCTCTCAGAGCCCGGGGGCAGCCGCATCCTGATCTGGTCCAGGTTGTTGTGGCTGCTGTGGGTGGTGTCAGCCCACGTGCACCTGCGTGACCACGCCCAGTAGTGGCGCCATGCCCTCTCCTCTCCAGACCAGTCTTCGGGAGGATTTCTGGCCTCTGTAGAGGGCTGCCCAGCTTCCATCCTGGTCCCTGTCATCCCCGAGATTGTGAGCCATCTGAGGTTAATTGTGTTAATGCAGAAACCAGCCTCCATTGGTTTCTGTGGAGAACAGGACTGAGGGAGGAGGCTTCCAGAAGGAGGGCCAGGCACTAGCAGGGCAAGAAGAGGGTACAGGTGCCCGGGTGGAGGAAGTGGCATTTGAGCAGGGAGAGTACCGCAGCAGTGTTGTCCTTGAGACCAAGTCATGGGTTGAACAGAGAGAAGTGAGTCACATGTGGGTAGGAGCCTCCCCCAGCTCCTCACTTGGGTCACCGAGGGTCACAGGAACCGTGAATGGGCTGGAGGGTTTTCCTGCAAGTCTGGCTTGCTTTCTAAGCCTTTCATTCAAGAATGTTAATTAGACTGCCTCATCCTCATCGTGGGAGGCTTCTCAGGTTTGATCGGGAGGCCTCAGGCTGCATGCCCAGCCTGGGGCCCAAATAGCCAAGTCCTTCCCCTAAGATACTATTTTAACTTGGGGTGAACTTCTCTTATTATTTGTTTTATTTTTGAGAGGGAGGGGGGGGGAGAAGAGCAGGGGAGAAGGGCAGAGGGAGAGAGAAAGAACCCCAAGCAGGCTCCATGCTCAGCACAGAGCCCCACATGGGGCTCGATATCACAACCCTGGGATCATGACCCGAGCTGAAATCAAGAGTCTGACTCTCAACTGACTGAGCCACCCAGGCACCCCAGACTTTCCTTTCACAGGGAAAAGCAAAGCTTTCAGGGACCCCACCTCCCTAAAATCTCCAGCAGAGATCTTGCACCTCTGCCTTTGATGGGAGCAACTAATCCCAGTGGGTTGAGCCCTTGCAACTCTGTGTGCATTAGAACAGGCTCCTGGGGGGCACCCAGGGGGCTCAGTTGGTTAAGCATCAGGTCACGATCTCACGGTTCATGGGTTTGAGTCCCATGTCGGCTCTGTGCTGACAGCTCAGAGCCTGGAGCCTGCTTCCAATTCTGTGTCTGCCTCTCTCTCTGCCCCTCTCCCATCTGTGCTCTTTCTTTCTCTCTCTCAAAAATAAATAATAAATATTAAAAATATACATATTAATCCTATTAGAATTGACTCCTGGGCCTAAGCCTGGGGGGGTGGAGGCAGGAAGGGTTTGGGGACCCACTCCTGAGTGGCTGAGGGGTCTCTCTAGTGGGGCTTCGCCCCATGCAGGGAGGCACTGATGTACACAGTGGGGCCAGGGATCAGGTCCTTTCTTGGAAGCAGGGATTCAATGAGCAAGGTGCGGCAGGGGTGCTTAGACATGGGAGAAGAAGAAGAAGAGGAAGAGGGAAAGGTCCCTAAAAGGTCGGAACAGAGTCTGGTGCCCCATAGACTGGCCTCCCTCTCCTGTTCTCATCTCATTCCTAACCCCGGCTTAAACCAACTGCAGCACAGCCCTTCATGCAAGTCCAAGTCCGGATGGATGGACAAGGAGGCAGCTGCCCACACAGGGGACCTCAAGGAGCACAATCTGGAAAGAGCCGAAGCAGGACGTGGCATTCCTATGGCCCTTACCATCCTGAACGTCAAGCCAGCATCTGCCACATGCTGCCTTCTACAGGTCATGGGCTCTGTTCGTCAGCTTCTCACAGTGTCCCCGGGCCGGGGGCCTGTGGACACCAGGCACTGCAGGCCATGGCTTAGCCCTCCGTGCACCCTCAGGACACCCAACTCAGCAGGTACTCGCCAGTTCACCCATCCATCGAGGGGGGTGGCTTGGAGAGCCCCCAAAGGAAGGAGAAGGGAGATTTCTGCAGAACCATGCCTCCCTCTGCACCAGACTCCTCTCCTTCCCCAAGAGGAAGAGACAGTTAGGATTTCCAGTTCTCTCCTTTGTCATTCTTTCTTACACTAGTGCTTTATTGTGACAGGGGCACACAGTCCCTCTCCTGTTAGAGGCATTTGGGTGTGCATTTGCTCTTCTGGGGGACTGTGTCTCTCAGAAAGGCCAGGACGAGGTCTTGGTCACTTCAACAACCCCCACAGCATCTGGCATGTGGTTGGCATGCCGTAGTTTTTGAATGAAGGAACATTCATTGAATGGGATTGTCATACAAGAGGCCACCTACCCTAATAACATCCGTGTAGCGCGTTAGAATGTGTCATTTAGTTTGGGGGCACCTGGGTGGCTCAGTCTGTTAAGTGTCTGATTTCAACTCAGGTCATGATCTCACGGTTTGTGAGTTCAAGCCCCTCATTGGGCGCTCTACTGTCAGCGTGGAGCCCGCTTTGGATCGTCTGTCCCCACCCTCCCTCTGACCCCTGCCGCCCACTGGCACGATGTGTGTGCACCCTCTCTCTCTCTCTCAAAAACAAATAAACATTAAAAAATAAAAAGTTTTAGATAGAAATCAGCATACATTCTCAATATAAAATATATAATTTAATAGTTATCAATATATTCACAGAGTTGTGCAACCGTCACCAAAACCAATTTTAGAGCATTCTATCATCCCCAAAAGACATCTTGGACCCATCAGCAGTCACTCCTAGTCCCTCTTCCCCAGATCTTGGCAAACGTTAATTGATTTTCCGTCTTTATGGATTTGCCTATTCTGGCCATTTCTTTTAAATGGAGTAACACAATATGTGGTTTTTTAAATAACTGGCTTCTTTGACTTAGCATAATGTTTTCAAGATTTCTCCACACTGTAGCATGTATCAGCGCTTCATTCAGTTTTATGGTCGAATAATGTTCCATTGTGTGGAGGCCACAGTTCTGAACATTGGGTTGTTTGAACCTTTTGACCATTGGGAATGAGGCCGCTGTGTACCTTTGTGTGCAGATTTTGGTGTAGACCCACATTTTCATTTTGCTCAGGTATATACCTAGGAGTGGAATTGTTGGGTCACATGTCAACTCTACATTTAACTCTTTGAGGAACTGCCAAACTGTTTTCCAAAACAGCTGCACCATTTTACATTCTCATCAACAATGTAGAAGTGTTCCAGTTTCTCTACACTCTCGCCAACGGCTGTCTTTTTGATTGTAGCCATCCTAGTGGATGTGAAGTGTATCTCATTGCAGTTTTGATTTGCACTTCCTTGATGGATAATATTCTCGACCAATTTTTTTGTGTGCTTATTGACTATTTGTCTTCTATGGAAAATTCAAATCCCTTACCTATTTTTAGTTGTTTTTTTTTTCAAATTTTAATTGAAGTACAGTTGACATAGAACATTATATTAGCTTCAGGTGTACCACACAGTGATTTGACAATTATATACGTTACAAGATGTTCACCATGATAAGTATAGTTACCATCTGTCATCACACAAAGTTATTACAATCTTATTGACTATATTCCTTTATGCTGGACTTTTCTTCCCTGCGACTTATTTGTTTTATAATTGAAGGTTTGTACTTTTTAATCCCCTTCACCTGTTTCTTCTACCCCCCCTCCCCCCGTGCCCTCCCCTCTGGCAGCCACTAGTTTGTTTTCCATATTTATGAGTCTGTTTCTCTTTTTCATCATTGTTGTTTGTTTGTTTTGTTTTTTAGATTCCACGTAGAAGTGAAATTGTACGGTATTTTTATTTCTCTGATTTATTTCATATAGTGTGACACCCTTTAGGCCCATCCATGTTGTCACGAATGGCGAGGTCCTGTTCTATTTCATGACTAATATTCCATCATGTATATATACCACAGCTTCTTAACCATTCATTCATCCACGGACACTTGGGCTGCTTCCATATCTTGGCTATTGTAAACGATGCTGCAGTAAACATAGGGGTGCCTATATCTTCTTGAATTAATGTTCTCGTTTTCTTTGGGTAAATGCCCAGTAGTGGAATTATTGGATTACATGGTAGTTTTATGTTTCGTTTTCTGAGGAACTGCCATGCTGCCAGGCAAATCCAACAGTGCATGAGGTTCCCTTTTCTCCGCATCCTCACCAACACTTGTTATATCTTGTCTTTTTTTCTTCAAACGTTTATTTATTTTTGAGAGAGAGAGAGAGAGACACACACAGACAGAGAGAGAGAGAGTGGGGGAGGGGTGGAGAGAGAAGGGGACAGAAGCAGGCTCTATGAGCCCGATCAGGGGCTCAAATTCACAAACTGAGATCATGACCTGAGCAGAAGTTGAAGTCGGATCCTCAACTGCCTGAGCCACCCGGGCACCCCGTTTCTTATCTTTTGATTCTAGCCATTCTGACAGGTGTGAGGTGGTATCTCATTGTGGTTTCGATTTCCATTTTTGTGATGATGAGTGATGTTGAGCATCTTTTCATGTGTCTGTTGGCCATCTGGATGTCTGCTTTGGAAAAATATCCATTCAGTCCTCTGCCCATTTTTAATCCTTTGCCCATTTTTAAATTGGATTTTTTTGTCTTTTTTATTGTTGAGCGGTGGTAGTTTTTTATATATTCTAAATATGTCTCTTAAAAATTTTTTTTTAATGTTTATGTTTGAGAGAGAGAGAGAGAGAGCACACACGTGGGGGTGGGGCAGAGAGAGAGGGAGACACAGAACCCGAAGCAGGCTCCAGGCTCTGAGCCGGTAGCACAGAGCCCGATGCGGGGCTCGAACCCACGAGCTGCGAGATCATGACCTGAATTGAAGTCAGATGTTCAACCGACTGAGCGGCCCAGGCACCCCTAAATATAAATCTCTTATCAGATATATGATTTGCAAATATTTCTCCCATTCTATGGTTATTTTTTCATTCTCTTGTTAGTGTCCTTTGAAGTGCAAATGTTTTAATTTTGATGAAATCCAATTTATCTAATTTTTCCTTTTGTCACCTGTGCTTTTGGTATTGTTTTTAAGACACCATTGCCTAACTTTGGGTCATGAAGATTTACACCTATGTTTTCTTCCACAAATTTTGTAGTTTTAGTTCTTATGGTTAGGACTACGATCCATTTTTGAATTAATTATCGTGTATGGTGAGGTAGGGGGTCCAAATTCATTCTTTTGCTTGTGGATATTCAGTTATTCCAGCTTTCTTTCTTTCTTTCTTTCTTTCTTTCTTTCTTTCTTTCTTTCTTTCTTTCTTTCTATCTTTAAATTCAACTTAGTTAACGTACAGTACACTAGTGATTTCAGGAGTAGAATTTAATGATTCATCACTTATGTGCAGCACTCAGTGCTCATCCCAACAAGTGCCCTGCTAAGTACCCATCACCTATCTAGCCTATCCTCCACCCACCACCCTCCAGTAATCCTCAGTTTGTTCTCTGTATTTAAGAGTCTCTCATGGTAGTTGCTCCCACACCCTTTATTGAAAAGGCTATTCTTTCCCCCATTGAACGATATTGGCATGCTTACAAAAAGTCATGTGACCACAAATTGACCATAAAGGGTTTATTTCTGAATTCTGGTGTTTATTCCATAGATCTACATGCTTATTCTTTTTTTTTCTTTTTTTTTTTTTTTTTTCAATTTCTTGATGTTTATTTTTGGGAGAGAGAGAGAGACAGTGTGAGTGGGGGAGGGTCAGATAAAGAGAGGGAAACACAGAATCTGAATCAGACTCCAGGCTCCAAGCTGTCAGCAGAGAGCCCGATGCGGGGCTCAAACTCACCAGCTGTGAGACCATGACCTGAGCCGAAGTCGGACGCTCAACTGACTGAGCCACCCAAGTGCCCCTACATGCTTATTCTTATGTTAGTATCACACTCTCTTGATCACTGTATCTTGGTAGTAACTTTGGAAATTGGGAAATTTCAGTTCTTAATTTTGTCTTTTACAAGATTATTTTGACCATTGAAGGTCCGTTGCATTTTTATATTAAAATTTGGATCCATTTCAACGTTTTTTATTTATTTTTGGGACAGAGAGAGACAGAGCATGAACGGGGGAGGGGCAGAGAGAGAGGGAGACACAGAATCAGAAACAGGCTCTAGGCTCCGAGCCATCAGCCCAGAGCCTGACGCAGGGCTCGAACTCACGGACCGCGAGATCGTGACCTGGCTGAAGTTGGACGCTTAACCGACTGCGCCACCCAGGCGCCCCAAAATTTGGATCCATTTCATATTAAAATTCGGACCCACTTCTGCCAAAGCTGGCAGCTGGGACTTCACTAGGGATTGTGTTGAATCTGTAGATTAATTTGGTTGAGTACTGACATCTTAAGAATATTAAGTCTCATCCTGTCTTCTACTTGTCCCTTGTCTCTGCAGAATTGCTGCTGTTTAAAAGAGGCCGGGAGCTGGATTTGCTGAGTTCCAATGGCCTCCGGGGCATCTGGTTGCTGAAGTCAGAAGAGGTTTGCCTTTCTGGTCTCAGAGACCTAAGGGATCAAGGCTCAGCTTCAGGCAAGATCATCTCATGCTTGATTGCCAGAATTCCTGGGCCCCAATATGGATACGATTTCAGGGCTTCTTTCCACCGCAGGCCTGATCAGCAAATGCTCCCAGCTGAGTGTTCAGGAACCTTCACCACATTAACAAAGCCCATGATAGGTTGGCTTGTACACATTGGGCCTCAAATATTTTTGCTGCATAAACGATCAAGTCATTCAGGCAAACAGTAACCTCCAGGTCAGTTTCAAGGGCACCAAAAAGGCTTCTTCCCCAACGTTTCACCTACCTGTCCTCCCCACAGTCCTTAGAGAGTCTGGTCTGGGGCAGGTGCCTGTTAACATGCAAATGTGTCTGAAGATAATACGGAAACTATAGTCTCTGTGGTCTCCCAGCTCAAATTAGTTTCTTATCTCCCTTTCCCTGCGGTGGGAGGGGCGTGGGAGGGGCTGTCAGGGAATCGAGGGAGGGCGCAGAGGCGCTGTCTGCCCAGGTTAGTGTGGGAGGTGCCCTGGAGAAACTTCATTGACATCCAGCTTTTCCCAAACAGGGGAACCAGTTCCTGGTGATTAAGACATTGGGGCCTGAGGGATGTCCTGAGAGAGCAGAAGGTCACAGAGCACAGAGAAAAGAGCAAGGTGAGGACATCCAAGGGACTGTCTGTGGTCTGGAGGTAAGCCCGGATCAGACCAGACTGGAGCTCCAGGCTCAGGGCTCTCTTCCCTGTGCTATGGGTCACAGTTGCACACAGGCCGGGGCCACTGTTTCCAGATTTACTGAGTGTCTACTGTGGTGCCGGGGACAAAGCTGGATACTGGCGACACACAGTGGGGAGCTGACAGCTGAATGGGGAGGACACCCAGCCATTAGATGGCTATGAAGTCACGTACTTATGACTATGAGTTATATTAGGAAGATATGTGGGGTCTGGGAAGGGAAGGAACAATCTGAAGGCCCCCACTGAGTGGAGGGATCAGGGATGCCTCTGGGCAGAGGACGGAAGTAGAGATCTCCTGTCAGGATGGGGTCAGGGAGTGCTGGGGGCAGAGTGAGCAGGGCAAGGAGCTCAGGGGCTGGGGCCTGCCCTCTACTGGGTTAAGACAAGAGCAGGACCACAGGGGGCTTGAAGGCATCTGCCTAGGATCAGTTGGGAGCCACCGAGCAGTTTCAGTTTCGGCGGAACGTGACATGATCAGACTTGGATTTTATGATGGTCATTGGGGTGATGCCCACCTCAAAAATCCCCGCGCCTGGCTTACCGCTGAAGTTCAGGCCCCCCTAGCCCAAGAGAGCCCTGGGGGAGGCCAGCTTCCTTCTCTGCAAGCGGATCAGTGGCCTTTGTGTAGAAACCACAGCTCAAACTTACTTTTATTTCCTGAAGACCAGGAGACATCGAAACCCACTCTTGGCCCTCAGCTTCAGGGAGTCTTTTTGGCTCCCGGGGGCACCCCCATCTGGCCCTCTCTGAGCTGGACACCAGAGCACAGGGGCGTTTCTGGGCTGGCTGGCCCCTGACTTTGTGCCTGGGAGGCAGAAGGTACCATTTTCCCTCGGGCCTCTGCACCTCTCTGAAATCTTGGGAAAGCTACAGAGCCACCTTCCGACTGGGATGGAGTGCTGGGGTCCGCGTGGTCCAGCTGCCGGGGCAGAAGGGTGCAGAGCCTGGGCACCTCCTTCTTTACCAGCAGTATCTGTACAGTGTGAGGGGTGCTGTCGAGCAGACAAAATCAGCTGAGGCCCATCCCCTCGTCAGGAAGCTGGGTTCTAGATTTCCTGTGCCCCCCACCCCTCTGTGCTCTGTTGATTTGGGTGTCTGTATACAGGCTGGGGATGATGTCTGCCTGCCTGTGTTTCTCTCTTTCTCTGAAAAACTTGTAAAATAAAAAACCCACATGGTGTCCAGGGTGGAGCCATCTCTAAAGTGTCTTTTCTCCAGACCGTGGGCAAATCACTTAACCTTCCTGGGCCTCAGTTTTCTTGTTGTAAATTTCTCATGACCCCAAAGTATCTCAGAGTAGGAGTGTCAGGACACCCCATCCTGGTCAGTGGCCAATCGTGCAGTGTCCAGAAACCCAAGCACATTGAGATCCTGGGCCTCCCCGAGTGACCCCACAGGGTCACCTGGAGGGCCTCACACAGATGCAGAGGAGTGGGCCCCAAACTTCTAAGGGGCATCTGTGTTCCACAAAGCCCTAGAGCAGCTCAGGTCGTGACCTCAAACCCCAGGAACCACCCCCTATCAAAAGGTGGTCATGAGCTGTGGTTTCTGTACAAGGGCCACTGCTCCACTTGCAGAGAAGGCAGCTGACCTCCCCCAGGGCTCTCTTGGCCTAGGGGTGCCTGAACTTCAGCGGTAAGCCAGCTAAGCCAGGCAAGCCAGGTGCAGGGATTTTTGAGGTGGGCGTCACCCCAATGACCATCAGAAAATTCAAGTCTGTTCATTTGTTTCAAGGCTTTTTTTTTTTTTTAATCTTTATTTTTGAGAGAAAGAGAGAGCGCAAGTGGGGGAGAAACAGGGAGAGAGGGAGACACAGAATCCAAAGCAGGCTCCAGGCTCTGAGCTGTCAGCACAGAACCCAACGCGGGGCTCGAACTCATGAGCTATGAGGTCATGACCTGAGCTGAAGTTGGATGCTTAACCGACTGAGCCACCCAGGCAGGAGCCCTCTTTCAAGTTTTTTTGAGAGTAGCTCTGAACGAAAGCTAGAACACTGCAGGATGCTGCAGGGGTTTGCCAGTTACTCTCCCATGCTCCTGGGAAAGCCCAAGTTTGTTCTTCAGCTGCGGAACACAGCAGCAGAAGACGGTGTTTATGAATCCAAGGAGTGGTCTTGATTTCGCACAGAAGATAGAAAAGCTGAGTATTTCCCGCATGGACCGTGATAAGCAGACCAGCTTGCTCCTGTGGCGGCTGGCTGCTGGGTCGCCCTGATGAAGATTTCTCAGCGAAATCACAGTGTTGAAGCAATCACAACCCAGAGAGGAAGGTGCCTGACTTCTCGGGAGAACATAGGTGACCTTTGTCTGAGGAGATGAGTCACGCTCTTTGTTGCCAAGGGGAAGATAGTGGGCATCAACAGAATGAGTCAACACGACTTTGCTGTAATTCACCTTCCTTTCTCGAGGGTGGAAGTGAACATTTGGCCCCTCTTGGGCCTGCTTTCATACTTCATCTCGGAGTAAGACCCTCATGGTGGCATGCAACGTCTTGACAGCAAGTGGCAAAATTATTCCATTATTCTGCAACACCACAGAGGGTCACCCTGCCCAGGGTGGGTGGAGGTGGAGGTAGCAAGAAGGCGCCCGCAGGGTGACGAGGCCTCAGGAACACAAAGCCGGTGTGATGTGTTTAACCCTTGCCACTCTACCTTGGGGTGCAGAGATGTTGTGAAGTGTTAAGAAGATCCGCATTTCATTTCTCTTGTCTTTGATTTTACTGAACTCAATTCCATCAGTAGTTATTAGGCAGCTACTCAGTGATGGCGACACTGATCGCGATTGGGGCTGGTGCTGAATTCCCTCCCACCCCTGCCCCTTAGGGGAATAAAAGTGCAGGAGAATGTCCCTGTCCTGTTTGGGCTCTGCCGGGGAGACAGACGGATTGGTTAAAAGGCTGGATGAAAACATAAGGCAGAGAGCAGAGATGGGGTGGGGAAGGTGGCGGGAGTGGCTATTAATGCTGTTTCTACCCTCTGGTTAGGCTCCCCTTGGACTTTTGAGGAATGACCTCGAACTAGCACCTCTTCTGTGACTCAGGGAAGATGCCCCGCCCTCCTCTAGCCCAGGTGGACAGGACCCTCCCCCCAGGAAGTTCAGTCTTGCCTGGAGGGAGACAATGATGAAGGAAAAAGGACACACACACACACACACACACACACACGCACGCACGCACGGACGCACGCACGCACACGCACGCACGCTCAGTTACAGGCTGCCCACCCCTCCACGTCGGCCTCAGACACTGCTCAGCACTGAGTCCCAGATGAAGCAATCCATTCGTTTTTCTTCCTCAGGCCCCAAGGGGCCAGATTCCTGCCCCTGCCACACCTGGCTCTTTGTTCCTTCCGTCCAGAGGTCCTCCCATTTGCTGTCATTCATTCCGTTTTTTGCTGAAGTTGTTCAGGGATAGTTTTTGTTGCTTTCACACAAAGAACCCAAGTGGGACACCGGCAGATTATTTTTATATCCCTCAGGGTTGGAAAAGATTAGAGAACATGCCCAGGACTCAGGAAGACTGACAGAACTGTCCAGAGCCCAGACCCGGGCGGAGAATGGCTGGCCCTGGGGTGTGGCTGTGAACTCTGATGATAGAAGCAAGAAGACCCTGATTTTGGAGAGCGTGGAAAGCCTTCTTCTGTGTAGGCCGGTCAGATGAACAGAGATCTTAATATCTCCTCCCTGCTTTTCCCCCCACCCCCTGCATGCTCAGGATAGGGTGTCCCCCAGAGTGGGACTCACTGCTTACAGGGGGCCTGTGGATGGATGGGTTCAGTTCCCTGGGTCACCTGTTCTTCCAGGCACGTGCGCCCTGTGGCCTGATGGCCCGCATGAGTGAGCACACACAGCTCCTCAGACTGAACTCCGTACCATCTCCTCAGTCACCCTGGGGATCATCTGGGTTCAAATTTCAATCCTTGGGTGGCCTCCTCTTGCAGTCGGACCGTCTTCCTTACTGGTTGTTCAGGGAAACGTTCTAAGACTGGTGGGACCAGCATCTGCCTTGCTGATCTGTTGCTTTTGGGGCCCTCTCCTATGTGTTATGTAATCCAGAACCGACTGTCTTTTGGTGGTGGCACTGGCCGACACTGTCCTTTAAGAAATCATTATGAGGGGTACCTGGGTGGCTAGACTGGCTGAATGTCTGACTTCAGCCCAGGTCATGATCTTACATTTGTGAGTTCGAGCCCCGCGTTGGGCTCGCTGCTGTCAGCCCAGAGCCCAGTTCGGATCCTCTGTCCCCCTTCTCTCTCTGCCCCTCCCCCACTCGTGCTCTGTCTCTCTCTCTCAAAAAAAAAATATTAAAAAAAAAGAAATCAAACGTTAGATATGCATTTTGGGCCTCCTATGCAAATGCCTGCCCAAAGAGCCCCAAACTCGAAAGCAGAGCTTTGCAACCTGCCCCTGCGTTTGGCACGAAGAGCAGTTCAAGGTGGGGCCACAGTGAAGTAGCTTCTGCCTCTGATCTGGTAAGACACTGGAGAGTCGCTGGGGGTCTAGGAGATTGCTAACATCATCCCTACCGCTGCAGCTTTCTGCCTCCAGAGGGGAGGAGTAGAAAATTTGATTCTAGTTCTCCACGGCCCCTTCGCATCCTAATAATAACCAGTGTTGGGGGGGTTATTAGTCCGACCGCCATGCCCAGCTCCTTCAGGGAGAGCTGGCTCGTCCCCCGTTAGGTTCCGCCTTCGAGCCTTCAGTGTATTACTGGCCTCAGACCCTCCCTCCGTATTAGTAATCTATCATAACTATTATGATTTTTGAGCAGTCTGAAAGTATCAAGAGACTTCAGATAGACTTTAGAGCACCAAGAAGTCCCCAGGGGATGTTCCAGTTTCCTGTGGCTGAAGGATGACAATAAGGTCACCCCCGTTTCGCAGGTGAGGAAACTGAGGCCCAGAGAGGTTTACCCTCCGGTGGTCGGAACTCAGGCGGTGCTGAGGGGTGTCGAACCTGCTGGGGAGGCTAGGTTTGGAGGCAGGGGTCTTCCCCAGGCCTCGCACCACAGTCTGATTCTGGTTTTTGCCGGGCTAGTCCATCCATCCTTTGGGGTGCTTTTCAGCCACTTGTGCTCATGCCACAAAGGGAGGGACCCAGTGTGGCCTTAACCCATGTTTCCTGTTTGTTCCATATCAATACCAGCCGTGGCCTCAAACTACCACCAGGGCACAGTTTGGAAAGTACCGACTGGTGGTTTTTCTTGACATACATTATTATCGTACGCAAATGAGATTCTCGACTCAGTCCTGTGACTCAGCGTCATTTGCAGCTGAACATTCTGCAAAGTAAACACGCAGACCGGGTTACCTGTGGGCTATCGGGTGGTCCACCGTTAACCCTTCGCCCCACACCTCTATGCGGCAGCTTAGCCACGGCGTTTGATGTCACCTGGTTTTAGGCTGGGGATTATTTCTTCTCTGTCTTATAAATAGCCGAACACGTGCCCGGGTTAGCTGTTAATCCGTGGCGCTGGCTGAAATTTTGGAATCACGTCTACCTGGGTTCGAGCCAACAGCCCCACGTGGCATAACTGACCCAAGTTAAAGAAACACAGACTATGAAGCCCAGGTCCACACAGTTTGAGTCTGTGGCTGGATCTGAGAACTGATTGGAGTGAGACACACGAGGGGCATCGTCCCCATAAGGCAGCTCCGTGTACGTCATCCCACATCACTCCCTCAAGGCCACAGGCCTCACGCTGTGGAAGACCCCGCGGCCCTCTGGGAATCCTTTGTGGTGAACGTGAACTTCCTCCGCTCGGTCAGAATGTCTTCAGGCCCAGTGAGAGGGAGGAGAGGGGATGGGAATCGAGAACGAGGGCTTGGGAAGCAGGAGGTTGGGTCATAATTTCCAAGAAACACACAAAAAAACTTAAGCGCAAAAAGAGCCAGGCCACAAAGTCATGAACGACTGACAGGCAGGTTTTCATCTCAGCAAATAAAAAAATCCATTGCTCTCTTTTTTATGCATCCAGTTTAAAACAGAGCCTTAGAAAAGATACGCTGCGGTTTTAAACTGGGTGCAAAATATAAACAGTGTGCTGGACAGAGCCCAGCTGCAGGGACCCCAGAGTCAGCTGAAAACAATGAAGCTTTACTTGCGGGCCAGATAACCAACTAAGCATCTAAGTGGAAGGCATTTATTTCACTCCCAACGTTTTGTTTCGGCTGGTTGAACTCGGGATCCAAATGTCTTGGGAAAAGCTCTTGGGGTGTCGGTCCCAAGCGGGGCCGCTCCCGGGGGTGGGTGGGAAGGGGAGAGCTTTGCTCCTCTTCTTGAAGGGTCCCAGGAGATGGCACGGTTGTGTCCTGGCTTTTAAGGAGTCTCCTGTGTGTTATGTCCATTTTGGTGGGAAGTAAAGGTGGTCTCCCGCAAGGTAAGTGCAAAATACCTCTTCCCCAAATGCCATGCACTGCCAGAAAGGAAGCCTGCGGCACCCTTCAGCCATCAGCCCTGGTACCCCTCACACCGCCCCCACCCCCCAGCCCTGCCCTAGGCAACCATGAGCCTAGTTTCTGTTGGGCGCTGGGAAGCATGGTGTGCTTCCCTCGGAGTGACACCTTGTCTTGGGAGCAGAGTGCTTGGTGGGCCCGGACAGCGGGCAGCGGCCTCTGGTCTTCTGGGCTTGCCTCCTCCAGCAGGAACGTCTGCCCCAGGTGCCAAGGCGGTGGGGGCCCCCGAGCTCTCAGGGCACGGTGGAGCCTCCACCCCACAAGTAGGGGCCAGAAGGAGGAAGGGAGCCCCCAGCTCCCTCCTGCGCTTGCCCGGGACTTGGCCTCGACCACAGGTAGCTGGGCCAGGTTGAGAAATGCTGACATCCCACCTCTCCTGGAAGAGGGCCCTCTGACCGGATGCCGGGGTTGGAGGGCAGGGGCTCCGCCTTCTCAGAGGCGCTATTCTGGAGTGGAGCCCCAGCCTCGCAGAGCTGAAGTCCGAAGTCCATCTCACTGGTCCAAATCAAGGGATCAGCAGGCCTAGCTCTTCTTGGGGGCTCGTGGGGAGGATCCGTTTCTTCGCCCTTCCAGAGACCACCCCGTGTTCAGGCTTGGGAGCCCTTCCTCCCTCTTCAAAGCCAGCAGGGCACGCCATCTCCCCCACTCTGCGGCCTCCCACCCCTCTCATGGGGAGACAGCACGACCACACGGGGCCTCCCTTGGACAATCCAGAACAATCTCTCATCTCAAGACTCTCACCCGAATCCCACCAGGACGGTTCCTTTACCACGTGAGGGGCCATCTTCACAGGGTTTGAGATCAGGACATGGCCGTTTTTCTGTCTACTACAGGGTGGGGAGTGGAGGACAGAGTGGCCTCCAGCTCAGAAGCTGGCCCTTTTCGCGCCAGTGCCCAGCTTCACTCATTCCCTGACTCAGCCAGGAGAAGCAGAAGATATGACTGCAGGGAAGCTTCTAGCACTGTGGGACAGTCTGGGCAGTGGAGCCGGTGGGGGTGGGGGGTGGGGGGGGTGGTGTTCAAATGACAGCAGCCAACATCCTCATCCTGACTGAAACACATGAAGAGACTCAGATCCGAGCCAGGACCATCCGGCTAAGCTGCTCCTGAATTCTGGACCCATAGGAATTGTGCAATAATGGATGGTTATTGCTTTAAGCCACTGCATTTGTGTTGTTTCGTCGCGAGAAGACGCTCATACGGGACCTGGGCTTCCACTCATTCCATCAACGGCTGCTGCCCCCCAAATAATTGAATCGGGTCACTCTTTCCTTAGAAAATCGAGAGAAGCTGGCCTTGAGGGATGGCAGGTGGGTGTTTCAGACGATGAAGTGAGGGATAAGGGGCCAGAGGAGCCGGGGGAGAGTCACTTCTGGGGGGGGGGGGTCTGAGTCCCAGAAGATCGGGTGGGTGGTAGCAAGGAGCCCAGGGAAGCAGCTGCCAAGACTTGTAGTAATGGGGGCACCTGGGGGGCTCAGTGGGTTAAGCGTCTGACTCTTGATTTCAGCTCAGGTCACGATCTCACGGTTTGTGGGATCAAGCCCATGTCAGGCTGTGTTGACAGTGTGGAGCCTGCTTGGGATTCTCTCTCTCTCCCTCTCTCTCTCTGCCCCTGCCCCACTTGCACTCTCTTTCTCTCTCAAAATAAATAAACACTTAAAAAAAAAGTTGCAGTAACGAAGGCTGAGGCACACCTCCGTTAACATCTGCTGGGGCTGGTTCCTTCTGGAGCCCCCAGGCCACACGACAGGGGTTCTAGGAGAAAAGTGAAGGTGGACAGGCAACCAGAAGACCAGCACTTTAGAGCACGCCGCGCAGAGAGAAGCTTCCACGTTTTCCAGAGGCTGCAGAGAGGAGCAGACAAGGATGGTTAAGGGAACTCTGCCTTCAGTTCGCAACACACGGGTTTAGCACAAGTTAAGTTTAGCACAAGTTATTCTTCTAAGACATAGAATTATGGATATACACTGTTGTGTTTCTTTAAGCATCTTATTTAATGCCAAAAAAAAAAAAATCCCACAGATCCGAATCAGGTGTTTGTACATTGACAAGTTTTTTTCTTTTCTTAAAGCTTGGAAAAATACATCTTTACACACACACACGTTGGTAAAAAGTAAACCCTTACTGCTTTGTTAAAAGTAAAACCCACACACACACAACTTTTCTGGCCAAACGCCCAAAGAAAACATCACATGTCTACAAAACAGCCACGTTGGGATATGTGTATGCCTTCCGGTTGACACCACTCATCCAGACCTGCCCCAACAAAGGGAAAACTGACTTCAAGACCAGGAAGGGAAAACATACATGCCTCTTACAAGTGTTAAAGACAAGTAGCTGCGAATTCTGAAAATTCCCAATAAATAGCTCATAGTATAAAAATTCTTAACTCCATATTGTTTACCTTTAACCAATGGCAGTACCAATTATCATGACTCGTGAGTTCGAGCCCCACATCAGGCTCTGTGCTCACAGCTTAGAGCCTGGAGACTGCTTCGGATTCTGTGTCTCCCTCTCTGCCCCCTCCCCCATTTGTGCTCTGTCTCCCTCTCTCAAAAATAAATAAAAACATTTAAAAAATTAATTAATACTTGATTCTAGCCCAGCTAGAATTAATCAATTTTTTAAAATCTACCATAAAATATTATAAATATAGGATTCAAGAAAGCAGCTAAAAAAAAAAAAAGCTACTATTTACTAAATGCAGGAGGCATCAAGCAAAAAAAAAAAAGAAAGAAAGAAAGAAAATGCTATTCCCTTTGGGGAGAATTAATACTATAGTAATACTAATAAAAATAATAAAAGATGACATACAAGGCAGATATAAATCCTTGATGTGAGAATATTTCTTGCATTGTAAGAATTGGGTCTTCTAGAGAATTACGTCCTTCTAGAGAGACTTAGAAAAAAAGCCATGCAAATAAAATTCCAATTACATGCCAGCTGAGTGACTTTGTCAAAGGTTTGCCCCAGAAGGGTTTTTTTTTTTGTTTATTTGTTTGTTTTTTCAGAAGGGTCCCACTTGCCATCCAAATTGATGTTTACAACCAACACAAGACGTCACCAACTTCCAAAGCAAACCCTATCTGGAGACTTTGCTTAAGAGCGAACAAAGAGTTTCCCAGATTCCCATATTGGAAAACTGAGAGAGCAGGAGAGAAAGACACAGCTGTGCAGGTCAAGAACCTCATTAAGTCAGGCAGAATTTGGGAGAGATCAAGAAGGGTGCAAGCAAGTCTCTGCAGGTTGACTAGTCCCCCCTCCTCGGTGGGGAGTGAGTACTTGGTCCTAGGCAGGAAGGCTGCACAGGCAGCCTGGGAGTCTGAATATCATAAATGCTCCTCTCATATGTAGGGAATGATGCATTAGCTACTGCTTATCAGGCAACTAACAGAGGCAGAAACAAAAAGGTTACGAGGATACCTTCAGAAACAGCCCTTTGAAACTGGAAACGAGTTTTGGCCAGAGAATAACTCACTCCGGTCGGTGATTCTTCTGCCCCAAAGGCCACCTGGGACTGCTACACAGCTGGTGTGGTTGGACAGCAAGCAGCTGTTCGGAACGGTCTAAAATTATTTGGCGGCTACACGCAGATAATCGCTGCTGCAGGGTTTAGAGTCTATGGCTGATTCATCTTAACGTGGTAACCTGCACTGAGCAAGATCAAGCACAGCTTCCCTTGGAAAGGTGGGAGGGGGCGCCTGGGTGGCTCAGTTAAGCATCCGAGTTCCCCTCAGGTCATGATCTCACAGCTCATGAGTTCGAGCCCGACGTTGGGCTCTGTGCTGACAGCTCAGAGCCTGGAGCCTGCTTCAAATTCTGTGTCTCCCTCTCTCTTTGCCCCTCCCCTGTTCATGCTCTGTCTCTCTCTGTCTCAAAAATAAATAAAACATGAAAAAAAAATTAAAAAAAAAACAAACAGCAAGGTAGGAGCCTGCTCCCTTCCCCAAAGAATCCCCAGTAAGAGGCCCCACGAGCCCCCGTCAGTGATGGCACCAGAAGGAACCTTGCCTCTGATAGGCCCTGGGTGAGCTCTAAGGTTCCTAAGCTCTAAGATTCTAGATAAGCTAAAAATACTGCTATGATGATAGTATGATCTGATCCACTATGTAGCCCTCTGAAATAAACAAAGTTGGCTCAAATAATAAGACCTTCTACAAATTAGCCCAGTGCTAATACACTTCAAACCCACACTCAGAACTATAATATACATTATAAATTTTTACTACTTGATGGCCCAAAACATTAACAATCTTTTAAATTAAATTTTTTTAATGTTTATGTACTTTTGAGAGAGAGAGAGAGAGAGAGAGAGAGAGACAGAGGGTGAGCGGGGGGAGGGGCAGAGAGAGAAGGAGACACAGAATCCGAAGCAGGCTCCAGGCTCCGAGCTGTCAGCACAGGGCCGAATGTAGGGCTCGAACCCACGAACTGTGAGACCATGACCTGAGCTAAACTTGGATGCTTAACTGACTGAGCCACCCAGGCGCCCCTAAAAATCTATTTAATTTTAAACCTACCTATTCTCAGTTTCTATTTCAATATACTAATTGATATTCACTATACAGAACCAGGCAAAGACACTTTCAAAATTAAGTTGCTATATAATAGAGAGCCTTCATTATTCAACAACAGCTACATCTATGTTCTTTCCATCTTTGGGATCAAAGCACCTGATAGAAGTTTTCCTCTTCTTTCCATAATTTGGCTATTGTTGAAAGTGCTAAATGTCCATCAACTGATGCATGGTTAAAGAAATTGTGGTTTATGTACACAATGGAATACTACTTGGCAACGAGAAAGAATGAAATATGGCCTTTTGTAGCAACATTGACAGAACTGGAGAGTGTTATGCTAAGTGAAATAAGTCACACAGAGAAAGGCAGATACCATATGTGTTCACTCTTACGTGGATCCTGAGAAACCTAACAGAAGACCACGGGGGAGGGGAAGGGGAAAAAAAAAGTTAGAGAGGGAGGGAGGCAAACCATAAGAGACTCTTAAAAATTGAGGATGAACTGAGGGTGGATGGGGGGGTGGGAGGGAAGGGAAGGTGGGTGATGGGCATGGAGGAGGGCACCTGTTGGGATGAGCACTGGGTGTTATATGGAAACCAATTTGACAATAAATTTCATATTTTAAAAAAATATATCTATCTATCTATATATTTTATATATCTATATCTATATCTATCTATATATCTATATATATATATAAAAGTTTTCCTCTTCTTTAACTGATCCTTCAGTGTGCTGGTGAGGCAGGGAAGGACGGGTGGAGTTATTCCCATTTTATGGCTGAAGAAATGGAGGCAGAGAGAGGCTAAGTGACTTGCTCAGATTGATCAAGTCTGTGGCCAGTCTGGAAATATGGGACCAACTTCCTGCTCACTTCCTTTCATAAAACCATTAGCAATACTGATGGGAAGCGCCACACACAGTGCAACATGCAGAAACATAGCTGGGGGGCGGAGGGGCATGGACCACACCCGACCTGGATGGCGGGCTGTGCTCACTGCCCTGCCTCCCGCCACTTGGGTTCTTGCCAGGGGCTCGCTGCACCAGTCACTTTGCCTCTAACTTCACCACACAGTGTCTCCCGTGGTCTTGGGGCTTTTCCGAACACAAGAGATATAACTTAGTAACACGTTGGTTGATACAAGGAAATAAATACTACTTATTCAGTAACAGTCCTAGAATATAGACACAGAGCATTATGCCCAAGATTCATCGGCAAAAAAAGTTAAGAATGGAAATTTCACCTAAAACTGTTCTTCAAGTCTGTGGTTCATGGGCAAATAGTTAATTTCCAATGTCTGAATACCTTTAAAGGGGCAAATATTTATGTATCAGTTCAATCACAGGAAACCCGCCCACCCACTTGACGTTCCAAGTCAAGAGCCATATTTAATGCACATGTGCACGCTGTTAGCACGGCTGGTATCAGATGCCGAGGTGGGATACTGTACCTTAGAGTTTGCCGTGTGAGAGGCACATATGCTTTTATTTTCTCTGTATTAAAAATATTCATCTTTATACAAAAATAACCAATCATGGGCACCTGGGTGGCTCAGTCAGTGGAGCATCCGACTTCAGCTCAGGTCATGATCTCATGGTTCATGGGTTCGAGCCCTGAGTCGGGCTCTGTGCTGACAGCTCAGAGCCTGGAGCCTGCTTCGGATTCTGTGTCTCCCTCTCTCTCTGACCCTCCCCTGTTCCCACTTTGTCTCTCTCTCAAAAATAAATAAACGTTAAAAAAAAAAAAAAAAACCAGTCAGGCTCTTTTCAGTGAGGAACATTAACTTTGCAAAGCAATCACAATGAAAAGAAGCCTAGTGTTAGCAAAAAGTGTTAGATATGCTTGTCATTCTCTATATAAGATGAATTTACTATGAAAAAAAATTCCCTGTGATGCTTTGCTTAATTTCCCTACCTCCCAGCATAAGGGAGTAACTCATACCAGAGAGTATTCCAGTACAGGTGGGGATCACAGCAAGGCAGATAGATAATTTGAAAAATTATGATCCAATTATAAAAATTTGACATTGTAACTTATACTTTAATGGTTCCCGGATATGCTACTATATTTAAAACAAAACCCTTTACTATAACCACCATAATGTGCTAACATTTGAAAAACTTAACATGAAACTAGTGTAGAAACTAATTAAAAGAAAAATTCTACATGATAAAGACTATACATTAAGTATAATAGTCACAAATACTTATCTTTTTCACTTTCATAATATACCTAGGACACAACTAAGTCATTTTAAACTCTAATTGGAATTTCTGAACACTCAACTTTTTCCCTGAATGTATCATTAGATACACCATTAGAACAAGTTTTCTGAATTTTTAGGTGAGTAGAATTTGATTATTCTGACTTTAGAAAGCCAACACTATGGGGCACCTGGGTGGCTCAGTTGGTTAAGCATCCAACTCTTCGTTTCCCCTCAGGTCGTAATCTCACAGTTTGTGAATTTGAGCCCCACATTGGGCTCTGTGTTGACAGCATGGAGCCTGCTTGGGATTCTCTCTCTCCCTCTCTCTTTGCCCCTACCCCTCATGTGCTCTCCCTCTCTCTCTCTCTCAAAATAAATAAATAAACTTAAAAAAAAAAAAGAAAGAAAGAAAGCCAACACTAGGCTCAAAAGCAAGGGCACTGAAACTTAAAAATTGGAATACTTTTACAGTGGACTTTACTCCCAAATCTAAAAAAGATATATTAGACTGGGGGTACCTGATCGACTGATAAATGGATAAAGAAGATGTGGTATACCTATACAATGGAATATCACAGCCATCAAAAAGAATGAAATCTTGCCATATGCAATGATGTGGATGGAGCTAGAATGTATTATGCTAAGTGAAAGAAGTCAGTCAGAGAAAGACAAATACCATATGATTTCACTCACATTTGAAATTTAAGAAACAAAACAGATGAACATATGGGAGGGGGGGAAAGAGAAGAGAGGGAAACAAACCACAAGAGACTCTTAATGACTGAGAACAAAATGAGGGTTGATAGAGGGAGGTGGGTGGGGGGATGGGCTGGATGGGTGATGGGCATTAAGGAGGGCACTTGTTGGGATGAGCACTGGATGTTGTATGTAAGTGATGAACCATAGAATTCTACTCCTGAAACCAATACTGCCCTGTATGTTAACTGACTAGAATTTAAATTAAGAAAAAATTGGGGTGCTTGGCTGGCTTGGTCAGTGGACCATGTGCCTCTTGATTCCGGGGTTGTGGGTTTGAGCCCCTCATTGGATGTGGAGTTACTTAAAAATAATAATAAAATCTTAAAATAAAAATAAAAGCTGCATCAGTATCACTCAGTAAAATAATACTATAAACAAATATTTATCTTTCCAGTCCCTTCTTGTAAAACATATATACCATTACACTAATGATACAAAAAAATACTTCTACTAGCTCATATATTTTAGATAGGCTTTATTCTAAATATTTTAAGAAAGAATTTTCAATAGCTAGTTTTTATTTAAAAATATCTTCAAAACATTTACCATTCAAAATATATAAAAAGTACTGATATTAGTGTGCTATTATACTCACCACAGAAAGATTTTAGGTGAAATAATCTGCAGTTTGAAACAACTTTATTTTACATTTGCCATAAAAGCATTTTGAAAATTTCAAAGTCTAATTATCTTTCTTCAGTACGGTTCATCATTGCCAGAAACAAAAGCAGTTTCATGTGATGTCTTAGTTAGTGAATAAAAAAATTTATAAGTTCTCTCGTATTGATAAAACTTTTACCTTTAATGAGTATAAATAAATTATCCAGGGGTGGCTGGGTGGCTCAGTCGGTTAAGCATCTGACTTCGGCTCAAGTCATGATCTCACGGTTTGTGGGTTCGAGGCCCGCACTGGGCTCTGTGCTGACAGCTCAGAGACTGGAACCTGCTTCAGATTCTGCGTCTCTCTCTCTCTGCCCTTACCCTGCTGGCGCTCTGTCTCTCTCTGTATCTCAAAAATGAATAAATTAAAAAAATTTAAAAAAACAGAGAGTAACTGAAATGATTAGGCTTTAAAACAATTGTCGACGATACAGATATTTTCACCATATACCGTGGAGTTAAGGGAGACAATTGACCTCTGACTACTTGGATGGCAAAGCCAGGAGTGGCGTGACTTGCAGATATCTCGATGGCACTATGTTTGAGAATAAGACACCTGCTCCAAATGATTTCATGAATTAATAAAATAATATTTCAGCCAACCGCACACATGAACCAGCTTCTGAGAGAGAAAGGTAACATTGGTAAGGCAAGAGAGAGTGGAGAAAAATATTCACCAAAGAAAAATGTATGCAACACAAGAGCCTGGTGGCCCCATTAGGACAATGAAGCCAAAAGCAAGAGATAAACCTTTAAAGCGGAGATCAAAGTGATGATAAGCTGAACGAGACCATCGTCAAAACACACAGCATTTTGGTATCTACCCAAACGTTACCCAAAACTGGGAGGTGTCCCCTGGTAGGCTGCAGTTTGGGGGTTCTCTGCAGGCAACACATTCACTCTGTCCCTCAAAACTTAATTTCTCTTTTTAGCAAAGATTCTCCAGCCATAGTATTAATTATGCTTCAAACAGGCTTGTTGCCACTTAAACGACAGTGGAGATGGCTTTGTCGGAAGAGCAAGGTGTTAGCACTGACTACATCAACATGACTCCATCTTCTCTGGCTGATCGTGTGTGTGTGCATGCGTGTGTGTGATTTTTTAAAAATTAGGGTAACGTTCACATAACATAAAATTTCCCATCTGAAGCGTACAGGTCAGCGGTTTGTACAACCATTACCCTATTGAATTCTGAATGTTTTAATCACCCCCAAACCTCATCACCTACATGCATTAGCAGTCGCTCCCCATTTCTCTCTCCCATCATCCTCTGGAAATCTCTAATCTACTTTCTATCTTGATGGATAGGCCTGTTATGGACATTTCATATACAGGAGCTTACACAAGAAGTGGCTTTTTGTGTTTGGCTTTGTCTACTTTATTTTTTTATTATTTAAGAAAATTTTTAAATGTGAATTTTTGAGAGAGAGAGAGACAGGGTGTGAGCAGAGGAGGGGCAGACAGAGAGAGAGAGAGGGAGACACGGATTATGAAGCAGGCTCCAGGCTCCAAGTGTCAGCACAGAGCCTGATGCGGGGCTTGAACCCACGAACAGCGAGATCATGACCTGGGCCAACGTCAGATGCTCGACTGACTGAGCCAACCGGCGCCCCTGGCTTTGTCTATTTTAACTGGCAGTTCGTAAACCATTCCAAAAGGGTTGTAATCCCCAGGGCACCACATCACAGGTGTTCAAGATTCTCGGTCTGTCCTCATGGGTGTACTCCAGCTTCTACAGAGCCACTATGCATGATGTTCTAGTTCTTGGACTGCCTTTTGATTGCATGAAAATGGATTACAATCGGAACTACAAATTACCATTCCCCAGAATATGTGAAGTTTCTAAAGTGGGAAAGAATAACAAAAAACAGGACTAAAATTCTTGATTTGATCACAATATCTTAACAGTAACATATGCTCAGGTTATGTTTTTTCTTTTGGTACCATTGACATTTAAGCTATTCTGGAAGACTGGGAAAAGCAAGCCCTATCTTTTACTATTTTCAGTATTTTTCTTAGCACTTAATAAGTGCTTTGTAGCATGTGAAATGTTTGCTAAAATCTGAAGTTAAAACGAGAAACCACAAGTGGGCTGACTGGATCACATATGGACACTCACGGAAGGATTCGCTTTCAGAGCTATGTTTGTTCTCCCTGAACGAGTTCCTGGAGTTTTAACTAGAATTGTCACTTACTTCTGCTCCAAAGTAAGTCTCTCAAGTGTTTGTCTTGTCCCTATGATGTAGAAACTCGCAGATAGGGAGGTAGGCATAATGCCTTAGCTTTTCAAAAGATTAACCCACTGTGAAGTGGGTTAATCTCTGCGGAATTTTTTAAAAGCCTAAAAATATTTTTATAAACTCGGAAGGCGTTGTCATCCTAAGGGCCTTGAGCTCAGTCTGTCTCTCATTCACCCACACACAAGAAAAAGTCTTGAAATAGTACAACACAGAAACCCTTTGGGAGCAGTCCTTCTAGGAAATGAGAGGCTCTAATTCCCAAAGTGGCCGAAATCTTATTTCCTGCTGTATTATCCATGTCGAGAATAGTACCTGGCCTGAGCAGGAGCTCAAAAAGACGTGTGTGAAGGAACAAACGAATAAACTGGGTTTCCTCCTATGTGAACCCATGACAACCAAGTTATCATTGCAAGAAGCCACTGTGGGGAAAATGACTTTGGTGACTGAAAATGATTACCATCAGATTTCTGCTCTGGGCCACAACAGAGTAGCTTGTGTGTTTATTCCAGGAATGCAACATTTGAAAATCAATTACTGTAATTAATCACTAGATGAGAACGAAAGAGAAAAACCACATGGTCATCTCAGAAGAGGTAGAACAAGCATTTAATTAAAACTCTCAGAAAACTAGGAGAAAAAAATCCCTTAATTTGGCAAGTGGTATCTATTAAAAAATTTACAGCAAACATCATATTGAATGGTAAAATACTGAGTTCTTATTTTGAGTTTAGGAACTAGCCAAAGAGGTCCACTGTCACCATTCTATTCAAGATTTTGCCAGAAGTCTAGTCAGCTCAGTAAGGGAAAAAAAGAAAAATTGGAAACGGAGAAGTGAAACTATCATTATTTTTAGGAGATATGTGTATACATGAAGAAATACAAAAGAATCTATAGAATTAGTATAATTAAAGTGAAGTTAGTAAGGTTGAGAGATGCAAAGGCAGTATAGAAAATAATTATATTTCTACATACTAATGAACAATAATTAGATAATAACATATAAACATCAAAAATCTAAAGATAAATCTAACCTCCACATGTAAATCTTAAAACCTTGTTGAGACAAAGTAAAGATGATCTAATTAAATAGAGAGATATACCATGTCTATGGATTACAAAACTCAAAATTGAGAAAATATAAATTCTCCTGAAATTGATCTCTATAACTTAATGCCATACCAATTAAACCCTAATAGGTAACCTCCCCAAGGAAAACAACAACCTGTTTCTAAAATGTGTATGGAAGGGGTGCCTGGATGACTCAGTCGGTTGAGCGTCTGACTTTAGCTCAGGTCATGATCTCACGGTCTGTGAGTTTGAGCCCCACATCGGGCTCTGTGCTGATGGCTCAGAGCCTGGAGCCTGTTTCAGATTCTGTGTCTCCCTCTCTCTCTCTGCCCCTCCCCCGCTCATACTCTGTCTCTCTCTCTCTCTCTCTGTCAAAAATAAATAAACATAAAAAAAATAAAAACAAATGTATATGGAAATGCAAAGCGTTAAAAATAGCCGAGACTATCCGGAAGAAGATCAAAGTTAGAGATCTTACATTACCAGATGGGAAGACTATAAAAATTACAACTGCAATGCACTGAGATTTTCAAGACACTGTACTAGGTCAAGTGAACACTCATGGAATAAGTAAACTTTGCAGTATCTCACACCATGCACAAATACCAGTGCTAGATGGATCACAGATCTAATGTGAATGATAAAATAAAGCTTTTAGAAGAATAAGAATCTTGGGGTAAAGATTTATGAAACAGGACACAAAAATCACTAACCATAAAAAACGGGTATACTGCACTTCACAAAAATTAGAACTTTCTGGTCATCAAAGGACATCGATTGGAAAGTGAAAAAGCAAACCAAAGAGAAGAGATTTATAACAACACATCCGACAAAAACTTCATACCAATAAAATATAAAGAGCCCCTGCCAACCAATAGGAAAAAGACAGACAAGCGAATAACTGTAACTTGTTAAGTGACTTGAGTAGGTGCTCAACAAGTGAGAATGTCCAAACGGCTAATAAAGATATAAAAGGGTGCTCTACTTGTCACTGCTTCTCAGGGAAATGCAAATTAAAACTACAACAGAATCCACACTTGCCAGAATGCCTAAAACCACAAGGAAATACAATTTCGCCAGAATGGCTACAACCACAAGGAAATACAACTTCGCCACTCACACATTGCTGGTGGGAGTGTAAATTGGTGCGACAGCTGTTGGAAACTATTTGGCAACATCTTTAAGCTAAATATGCATCCATCTTATGATTCAGTAAGTTTCATCCTTATGTATAAACCCAAGGGAATGAATGTACATATCCACCAAAAGTTACGCACGGGAATGTTCGTGACAACTTTAGACAAAAAAGCTAAAAATTATGAACCCAAATGTCTATCAACATTAGAATGGATAAATAAATGGGGATATACTCATCTGATGGAATAATACAGAGCAATGAAAAAGAGCACACTATTGTTATGGCTGCATGCACCGACGTAGTTGAATTTCACAGATACGATGATCATCAAACCCAACCAGACACAAGGGCAGGCAAACAAGTCTACGGGAGACAGAAGCCAGAAGAACAGTAGTTAAGTTTGAGTATGGAGTGGGAGCCTTATCTTGATTGAGGTGATGGTTATGAGGGTACATACATAAGTTAACGTTCACTGAGCTGTACACTTAAGATCTGTGTACTTTATATGCTATACTGCATTAAAATTAGAAAAAAAATTGTTTATTTATTTTTGAGAGACAGAGAGAGAGAGAGAGACAGACAGAGTGTGAGCAGGGGAGGAGCAGACAGAGAGAGAGAGAGAGAGAGAGAGAGAGAGAGAGTCACAGAATCCCAACCAGGCTCCAGGGTTGGAGTCGTCAACACAGAGCCCAAGGCAGGGCTCGAACTCACGAACTGTGAGATCACGACCTGAGCTAAAGTCGGACACTTAACCGAGTGAATCACCCAGGCGCCCCTAAAATTTTTAAAGAATATGATCACTACCTACATGTACCCTTAGTGCTCCATTTGGACTGGTCTCTTTGGCCACGGAAAGTCAATGGTCTCCATGGCAGAAAGCAGTAGGAACAGTTGGAGAGGGAACAGGGAAAGAGAGGAGAAGGCAATCACATGGGCCTCCTAGCAAAAAATAACCATCTTACAAAGCCTGTATAGACATACTAAATAAGTTCACCTACCGACCCAGTAGATACAATGATTAAAAGAGATTTATACACATGGCTACTGAAATGGCCTTTTTGTAAAGTCACCCTCTGTCCATGTTCATAGCAATTGTTTGTACCTCTGAGATGTAAAGCTGCTCATTTTCCCACAGGGCCAGTATTTCCCTTTTCCTACAGCCCTTTCATCCCCAAATGTTCCCTTCTCTGCCCCCATCAAGGATTTCTCTGATGTTAACTACAATCCATAAACATTAGTCAACACATGGGTGTGTTAAGAAGTGGGGAGTAAAGTGTCAGTGTAGGGAAACACTCACGTGTGCGGTTGTACCATTGGAAAGCAAGAGGAAGTACACTTGCTGCCATCCGTGAAGACACCACAGATGGCGACGGGCGGAATGGCATTCGTCTGAATTGTGTGACACCACTGTCCCCCTTAATCGTTCACACAGAAGAACAACAATGTTTCTCATCTTTTTATATCCCACTTACTTACTTTCTAGGAAGACGAATTCTTATCTTTATGAAGGCTGTGGAAGAATTTACATAGTTACGTGGATTACTGTAGCTTATTTTCGGCAAGTTTTCAATTCCACACCCAAGGATGCATACATACCCCTTGAGACAGAAGTACACCTGCTATCCATTAAAATGCCAGTCTTTCAGGGGCGCCTGGGTGGCGCAGTCGGTTGAGCGTCCGACTTCAGCCAGGTCACGATCTCGCGGTCCGTGAGTTCGAGCCCCGCGTCAGGCTCTGGGCTGATGGCTCAGAGCCTGGAGCCTGTTTCCGCTTCTGTGTCTCCCTCTCTCTCTGCCCCTCCCCCGTTCATGCTCTGTCTCTCTCTGTCCCAAAAATAAATAAAAAACGTTGAAAAAAAAAATTTAAAAAAAAAAATAATAAAATGCCAGTCTTTCAAAAATTTCTCTAACTATGTTCGAATGTGCCTTCCTCTTGTTCTTTTTAAAAAGTCATGCGGTAAAGTTCTTAGGGATATTTTTCAAAACTTCAGTACTAAAGCGTTACCTTTACATGTAATGTGGCACCCTCTGTATTTCCCTTCTTACTCATCAGGAGAATGAGAATTATTGTACACTTAATCTCTCCTTTTACTGGTGTTTATAACTTCAGCAAATAGGCTAGCACTACAGCGCCTAAAATAAACTGTTATGAATGATCTAAGGTCTACACAACCAGTAGGTCTTTCATGAGGATAATTGTCACATATATTTCAACACAACAGTGCACATTTTGCGTGACCAGCCCCATAGAAAGTCAAAAATAAAACCGCCGTTAAGAATGTCATGTTCGTCAACCTTCCTGGATTTTAAACAAAGAAAACAAGAGAAACAACGATTTCCCCATCTACCTACAAGCAGGAAAACAAAGCTGTAGCATTGGGTTCATATTTAACTTAAATTTCCTTGTCTTTTTTTATTTAAAAAAAACTTTTTTTTTTTTTTTAACGTTTATTTATTTTTGAGACAGAGAGAGACAGAGCATGAACGGGGGAGGGTCAGAGAGAGAGGGAGACACAGAATCTGAAGCAGGCTCCAGGCTCTGAGCTGTCAGCACAGAGCCCTATGTGGGGCTCGAACCCTAAAACCTGGTATCATGACCTGAGCCGAAATTGGACGCTTAACTGGCTGAGCCATCCAGGTGCCCCAAACTTACATTTTAAATGTAGCCCTTTACATAGTTTTTTTAAGAAATCAGTAGCAATATAAAAAAATGAAAAAGCAGCTTTTCACAGGTAAATGAATCTGCAACTCCAACACAAACAAGCATGTTTGAAATGAACCCAGGAGGCTTGATTTTTTGTTCCAGTGGCTCATTGACTTATTATTTTATAGAGGTTTGGAAGAATTAATGAATTTCAAAATAGCTAATTTAACTCAGTCAGCCACAGGATCTGGCATAGTAGTTAGAAGAAATGGGTCTTTTAAAATTTATTTCCTCTACGACTTTCCTTTTCTTATTCTTGACTCTCCATTAGCCATATACAGTTATAAAATATTTGAATCAGGGTCTATGATGGTATGAAAATGACATGCAATAAAATCAATAAGGGAAAAAGGAAGGGGTGATTTCGCCTTATCTCCAAAATTAATATTATAAAGAGAAATTAATGTATTTATATATTGGGGGCTTTTTTGGATCTACTTCTATTCTACTCCTAATACTAAGAAAGAGTTCATATGAAGTATTTTCATATAAAATATTTCTTAGTGTACTTCTGATGCGACTAAGTGAAAGTGTTGTGAATTTTAGAATACAAGTCACTGGGCGGTGACAGTTTGCACACAGTGTAACCACTGCAAGCTTAGCATCAGAGGCTGTCTTTCTGGAATTCATAAGCGGGGTGGGGATGAAGGTATTTGACATGGGGCACCACCCCGAGTGCTTTTAGGTCTTTTCAAAAGCCCATTCTAGATTATTCAGAGACCCTCATTGCGATGGATTAGCTGCTCCTTCCTTCCTCTTCTTACTCTACCTTTTTACCCATTTCATTTTCTGTCAAGTCCTTCTGAAGAAGAGGCAATGAAAATAAACGAAAATGAAACCCCTCAATTTCAACATCCAGGAGTCAATGGCATCTTCAATCATTACACTGACCATTTTTCTGGATCGTTTTCCATTAGCAACAAAGTCCGTTTAGTTTATACTCTGCAAGTAGTATTTTCTACTAGGATGCACAGTTAAAAAAAAAATGACCTGAAGAGCTAACTTAGACATTTCCAAATCTATTTAACATAACTATAGATACAAACGGACATTTTCTTGGTTATTATAATTCTGTGCCTGAGGAAATCAGTTTGTGAATTAGCTATATGGTGGTAATAATTCATGTAAGATTTCCCATCATTACCAGGAATGACTGAAAGCTAGGAGCACAAAAGTTTCATTGACTCGTGAGAATTATATAGCCATTTGGGCCGCTAAAAAGTATAAAAAGTCATTTCCAATAACCTTCACGGACAAAAATGTGAACAGAGTGATACAGTATTTTGAAAATATTTTAATATTTGCCATTTTTTGCCTGTGCTATTAATATGTACATTGATTTAGTAATAAATATACTATTACATAGAGTGCAATATTTTTAGTATTTGTAACTGTTTGAAATTAATGCTGCTATTATCTCAAGAAAGGAATAAATAAATATCATGCCCAAATTCCAAACCAATGCTCAAGAGATTATCACTAACAAAAATTATAAAATAAACATGTTGGGCATTATCTTTTTAAGCATGATTCTTGTAAACACAGCCAAGATCACTTTTCTCAGTCCTGACATTTCCTGTGATGGCTTTAAAAGAAAATACAACGTACAAATCCTATCTTTTTTTTTTTTTCTTTTTGCATAGGGAATGAATTCATTGTATTTGAAAAGGAAGCAATCTTTTTGGTGAAAGGTCTCCATCACATAGTACTTGTTTTCTGTAGGAATGCAGAACTTTGGAGCAACAAAAGGGCTCTGCGGAAGTTTATAAAATATGCTCTCTGCATTTAAAATTTAACAGAAAAATTTCAAGACAAGTCAGAGTCATGATTCTAAAATAGTATGTACATAATATCCGACTCCGGGAGGGCATGCCTCGCTGCAGCACAACGCAGTACACAGATGTGAAGCACAGTGTTTCATAGAATTTTCCTTTAGATTTTCTTCGCATCGGTGCCTAAGTGGATCGTGATTGTGCCCATTCCGCTTGTCGCAGACAAGGTAGAAGGGGGACGTGAGGACAAATTTAAAGCGGATGTGGAAAAACGGGCAAAAATGCAGCACATGTGCTTTAAACGGTGCACTTTATAAAATAGTTTGCTTTATCCATAGTCTTTTACAAAGTGCAGTATTACTTAAAACAGAGACGTGTACCTCAATATTCGGCAATAACCATTAAAACAACCTGCCAGGAAAGAGCAGTGCGAAATTAAAACCGTATGTAGCTTAGCATGCATGTCAGACGGGTCCCCAGTACAGAGTATGGGACCTTACGTTCCTGTATCTTTTTTTTTTTCTTTTACTTTTTAGAAAAGGACTCATAACAACAGGTTACCATCGTAGGCAACCATAAAACAAAGACAATAAGTTAAAACCCTCTCTCAGGAAATGAGCGAACGCCACGCATCAAATTCACTACACAATCTCTGCACTGCTCCGCGGGGGCCCATCTCTTAAAAGGCCACACGGTCCCCGAGGCAAAGCAAAAGGCATCATCATCACCGTACGCGTGACTCCTGCGGGCGGACGTCTGGAACACCCGAGACTCGTTTTGTAAGCAGCTCGAACCTGACCCGTCCCTAAGTAGGTTTACAGACACCCCTGCTCTTTCAGGAACAGTCCTGTTGGCGTCACGCCAGGTCACTCAACAGTAAAACGTGTGCTCTGTTCACAGTAACATTCTCCGTGCAGTGCTTTTTGGACACGGGCAACCAGTTGGGTTTGCCTGAAAACGACTCCCTAAGAGGCAGGTTCCGCGAAGACCAATGGGGCACGTTTTTAAAAGCGCACGACGTCACCTCAGGCACAGGCTGAGGGCACGCGGGTGCGATGGGTCGTCGTCGGCGACAGTCCTGCCCTCCGCCCGCCTGCGCTCAGTCCGAGAATTGGGAGAGGGTGTCCGGGTTGCTGCCGTCAGCGGGGTGGACGGGCTGCAGTGTCTTCGTTGGGGTGGTCTTCCCGTGGGACTGGGAGGAGGACGAGTGGGAGCTTTCGCTCGAGCTGCTGCGCGTCTCTGTGCTGGTGCTGGTTTTCTTCATTTTCCTTCTCTTGGCCAGAGGGGCCTTATCGACATTCTGCAGGCAAAACCCCTCTCTCTTGTATTTGTTAAAGGCCTAGGGGAGAAAGAGAGGGAGCCTCTGTGAAGGCAAAGGGGCTGACGCTTTCCGGGCATGTCTGAGTTCTAGAAGAAGACAACTTTCGGTTGGCAACCACGGCTCCAAGTTGTTTCAGGAACAAAGTCCTTAAAACCGGTACTTGCCAACCTCCTGGCAGGACACACAAGCTCAGGGGAAGAGTCCCCAGGGCTCTGCGTAAATCAAACCAGCCAGGCTGCTCAGGAGTCCTGATTCTTCCTCAATCTTTTGACGAGGTCAGCGCTACCTCTCAGTAAAAAACACTCACCACCCCCGCTCCAACCCCCATTACTTTTACTGGTCCTGCGTCTGAGATTTAAATCCAACCACAGGGGCACCTGGGTGGCTCGGGTGGTTAAGCATCGGCTTAGGTCATGATCTCATGGTTGGTGGGTCCGAGCCCCGCATGGGGCTCTGTACTGACAGTGACGAGCCTGCTTGGGATTCTCTCTCTCTCTCTCTCTCTCTCTCTCTTTCTCTCTCTCTCTCTCCCCCCTCCCATGTCTCTCTCTTTCTCTCTCTCTCTCTCAAAATACATAAATAAACTTATAAGAATAAAATAAAAATAGAATAGAATAAAATAAAATAAAATAAAATAAAATAAAATAAAATAAATTCTGACCACAAAACCCCAATACAGAGCAGACCTGATCCATTACAGGCCCCCGTCTCCACCTCCAAGTCGGGGTAATCCGGGTGGATCTTGGACACTTCATCTACATAGAAAGGCTCAGCGCCACATGCCTCGGCCTGGTTTCTCCTCCCAGCAGCCTGTCCCTACTTTTCTTGGTCTCCAGCTTGGGTGTCACTGGGGCTACTACTGATCGTTTTGCCTCAAATACCACCGGGAAGATGGGCGACCATCTGCTACAACCTTCGCAGTCACTCCCTGCGCACCTCAACGGTATCCTCGTTCATTAATTTTCGATCCACGTCTGCCGCTGAAGAAGAAACTGTCCTTTTTCCTCTCTCAAGATGATCCCTTCAGAGGTAATTGTACTTCTCCAGAACTCACCTATTCCTTATGCGATTATCTTAAAGCATTAGCAGCTGCTTGGTACAAATGCGTGTACTCTGACGACACGTCCCCCGCAGCCTCGAGGATATGTGATGTGTCAATGGTTGTTAAGTGAACAGACTTTCACATGTGCCTTCGCTCCTAATGTTTATTTATGGCTTTCAAAGAAAATGATTTAGGGGCGCCTGGGTGGCGCAGTTGGTTAAGCGGCCGACTTCAGCCAGGTCACGATCTCGCATCTGTGAGTTCGAGCCCCGCGTCAGGCTCTGGGGTGATGGCTCGGAGCCTGGAGCCTGTTTCCGATTCTGTGTCTCCCTCTCTCTCTGCCCCTCCCCCGTTCATGCTCTGTCTCTCTCTGTCCCAAAAATAAATAAAAAACGTTGAAAAAAAAAAAAAATTTAAAAAAAAAAAAAAAAAAAAAGAAAATGATTTAGCTTATTTGAGAGAGAAAAGTTCCAATATGAAGCCTATTGTTTTCATGATCTCCCAAAAACTTTCAACTACTCAAATGTCACACGACTGCCCCATCTCACAAGCTCATTCTAAATGTCATATGAGTGCTTGTGGGTCAGCAGTGACTCTGATGCCCCACACACTTTGTGTTAATCCATGTGTTTATATCACAAAGGCATTTCTAAAAACATACCTAAACTTAAAAAAAAAAAAAAACGCATTATTTTCAATGCACCACTAAGGATGTGTCTCTGAGGTCATGATTCAAACCCGCCCTATGTGTGCAGAGCCCAGGGCCTTACGTGGAAGGTGGCTTTCACACAGGTTTGCACAGCAGCCCCTGAAGATCCTAGAATGTCTGGAGTCATCAGAGGATTTGAGGACAGCTGACTGCCATCTTGAAGCCATTCATTGTGTCTCAAGCCTGACATTTTAAGCCTTTTATTTGGATCGACTGTGAGAAGTCCTATGGGAATAATTGAGATATGTTTATTTTATGATTTGTTGCTTCAGACATAAATCTCAATGAGGTTCACATGACACAATGGTTTCTATAAGGCTTCAAACTCCTACTAAGGTAATTACATTTTCATATACATTTAAATCTCCTAGTAAATGCTGGGTGCTAATTGATGATAAGGCCTACAATAGCCTATGTCTGCTGTAGGCTAACTGGCTTCTTGATCAGGAGAAAATTAGCACCCACATAAAGACGGCCACTGGCCAATGGGAAGCTCCAAGGGAACAAAGAGCACCTAGATATACTTCATTTGTGTACAAACAATCCTTTTTTTAATGTTTATTTATTTATTTTGAGAGAGAGGGAGTGTGCACGTGTGCGCTCATGAAGGGGAGAGAGGCAAAAAGAAAGGAAGAGAGAGAATCCCAAGCAGGCTCTGCACTGTCAGCTCAGAGCCTGACGTGGGGCTCCATGGCGTGAACTGTGAGATCATGACCTGAGCCCAAATCAAGAGTCGGACGCTTAACTGGCTGAGCCACCCAGGCGCCCCTTGTGTACAAACATCTTGTACAAGTCAGTAAGTGCCATAAGGCAGGGGAGATATGGAGATGGAGACACAAAGAGGAGCTCTGAGTTGATGTACAGACAAAACCAACTAGGACAGCATCAGGGGACGAGCGCAATAGCAAAATCCCCAGGTACAGTGTGTTAGCCGCCCAAGGGAAGGGCTCTGACCAGAGAGTGGGGGCACCCCGGAAGGCTTCCAGAAGATGAGTCCTGGGGGGATGGATACAGGTGGGCTCAACGAAGAGGGACGCCCCAGGAATTACAAAGCGCCAGAGTAAAGTCACACAGGAATCTGAGGGCCGGCACATTTGAAGAATTCAAAGGCAGAGTAAGGGTAACAGGAAGCATAGGCAGGCAGGGCCAGGTCACCAAGGACTTTGAATCTCAAATGCTCCCATATAGGAGTCTGACCTGAAGCTAACAAGGACTCTCTGAAGGATTTTTAACAGAAGAGAGGCATGAGCACGTCTGGATACGAGGAAGGTCACTCTGCTGATTGATAACGGACAGGTAAAGTCAGAGGAAGTGAGACAGGCTGAAAGGATGGTGTGGGATCTCAGGAGAGGAAGGATGGCAAGACCCGAGGGCGGCCATGTGAACCGCAGGAGGTGGTGAGGAGAGACACCGAACCTGCAGCACTGAGTGGCTGAGGAAGGTAAGGAAGGTGCGGGACGTACGGTGACGTCCAGGTTTCTGTCTTGGTAATTTGGCTGCTTGGCAGTGCAAGAGGGGGATGGGAAGAGGCATGTTTGGGGGGAAAGGATAGTAAAATAGTGTCAGTTCATTTTGGAGGTGTTAGATTGAGACACTGCGGACCCTGTGCATGTGGGTAAGACTACTAAGGGACAGAGTTCTGGTAAGAAAAAAAATAAGGCCGGGGCGCCTGGCTGGCTCAGTCAGTTAAGTGCTGGACTTCCGCCCAGGTCATGATCTCGTGGTTCGTGAGTTCTGGCCCTGAGTCCCGCTCTGTAGTGACAGCTCAGAACCTGGAGCCTGCTTCGGATTCTGGTGTCTCCCTCTTTCGCTGCCCCTCCCTGGCTCACGCTCTGTCTCTCTCTCAAAAATAAATATTTTAAAAAATGAAAAAAAAAAAAAAAGGTTCAGTAGACTAACCTGGAAACCTTTTAGAACACATGTAAGCTCCATGAGTAATTAACAAATAAATATATGCACAATGAGTATGATTCCACTTTAATCACTACACATCATACAAAATGTAAAATTGCATCAGATTCTTACCTTGGATCAAATCTTTAGCTTCTTGGGATACATTCTTCCAGGCTTCTCCTTCAAAGGAGAAATCTCCCTTTTTAATTTTCTTCATGATCTCCACTGCACTGGTACATGTCAAACTTTTGTCGTGAGATTGGAATGGGACTTGCCCTGACAACATTGTATACTATCAAGAAAAAAAGGGAACAGAACAGAATGTCTGCCAAAGTCATTGTCAAAGCCACTCCAGTAATCTCACTACTAACTTCATCAGCATAGTTTACCAAATATAATAACTAGCCTTACTGGGTTTAGAAGATTATGTAGAGACTTCTATCACTGAAGCAACAAACACACTTCAAAGCCTTATAAATAAAGTGAGCCGGCTTATTATGATACCAAGATTTAAAGAGCAAGAAAAACAAAACAAGGATAATCCGGCTGCTTCTGAAAAAATAGTATTCGTGTTAACAGAGAATTGAGAGGGAGCAGAACGCCTCAACAGCTATTTTTTAATGCAATTGTTTTTAGTTTATGCATTTATTTTGAGAGAAAGAGAGAGAGGAAGAGAGAATAAGTGGAGGAGGGCAGAAAGAGAGGCAGGGAGAGATCCCAAGCAGGCTCCATGCTCAGTGCTGAGCCCAAAGCAGGGCTCGATCTCATGACTGTGAGATCATGACTTCATGACCCTTAACCCACTGAATCACCCAAGTACCCCAATAGCTATTTTTTTCTATTCAATTCCACACATCCTTTCCCTAGGACACTTTTTCTCTTTCTCTCTTTCTCTCTTTCCCTCTTTCTTTCTTTCTTTCTTTCTTTCTTTCTTTCTTTCTTTCTTTCTTTCTTTCTTTCTTTCTTTCTCCTTCTTCTTTCTTTCTTTCTTTCTTTCTTCAATTTTAATGTTTTTATTTATTTTTGAGAGAGAGAGAGAGAGAGAGAGAGAGAGACAGACTGTCAACGGGGGAGGGGCAGAGTCAGAGGGGAAACACAGAATCTGGAGCAGGCTCCAGGCTCTGAGCTGTCAGCACAGAACCCAACGAGGGGCTCAAACTCATGCCGTGAGATCATGACCTGAGCCAAAGTCAGATGCTTAACTTACTGAGCCACCCAGGTGCCCTGGAAGACCCTTGTTCTAAGGAGGGAAATGCTAGGACACCTGAAGAACAATGCCAGAACAATCTAAGAAAACCAGAAACCTCCCTAAATCTTCTTTCCTTCATCCTTCCTGCATACCGGCAACATTCACACAGCCGATGTCTTTTCCCGAAGTTTCCCTCTTCAGACTCCTACACTGGCTTCCCGACATTCACCAGGCACCTTTCAAGCTCCGGCCTCGTCTTCCCTCCTGGGCTCAGCCTCTGCAGTAGCCGTATTCCCACCCCCTATTCCGCACCGACAGTTCCTAGGCCTCTGGACTGCGCACAAGCTACTCGGTCCCCTCAGAAGGCCATTTTCTTTCCTGAGCTGGCAGAGGCCCACCCACCCTTCGGTGTAACTTTCCAGGATGTGTAACGAGGGCCTCCGCCATCTGTCATAGTTACTCCCGAGAGAAGACAGGCGGTAGGAGGGGAAAATGAGCTTTAGCGTCAGACAGACCTGGTTTCCAACAACTGCTTTTTTACTTACTAGCTTCTGTTTTCTGGCTTTTTAGTTTACTAGCTTGGGTATGTTAGTTAACCTCTCTTGGACTTTTTCTTCATCTACACAACAAATGTAACAGGATCACACAACCCATTGCACGTGGTAACAGCGGAAGCCTGCTCACTAATATACCAGGCTTCACTCTGTTCTTCCTCCTCTTTTTCTGGCTGGAAGGCAGCAGGGACCCCATTTTCTCAATGGAAGGTGGGGAATCAGAACAGTGAGTCAGGCGACTTTAGAGCCCCTTCCTAAAGGTCTGCTTTCTAGATCACTGGAGGCTCCAACACTTCAGCCTGGGTTTCCCAGAGAGCAGAGTCTAAAGCTGAAGTGAAGACACAATTACATTCCTGAGCAGGAAGAACTGAGAACAGGGAACAGTGTACACACCAAAGGAACTGCAGGGACCAGCTGCCATGCTGAATGTGGTACAAGTCAATATGGTGCTGGCATTGATAAGCACCTATTGATCTGGTCAACAGATTGTTCTTGATCTCTATCAACAGGAAGGATCAAAGCAGTAGGTCTTCACATACCAAGGATAGCATTCACTGTCTTGCCCAAGAGCTGTGTGACCTCTCCTGCTCTGTTATAATATAGTCTGTTAGGACCTTGATCATCTCGACATTCTCAAGAATCCCATGCTGGCTCTCTATACTGATGTCTTCATTAAGTAAGACCTGGGGAGCAGGAACTAGCAGGTATCCCAAATGCCTTATAAGCACACGAATGTCAGAGGGACGGAGATGAACTCCATAAACGTTCAGGGGACTATCACATTGGTAAAGACTTTAGAGCTCCAATGGTTAGGGGCATAGAGACATTTCCCCTGAAAGATAAATTGCTGTAGCTTGTCCCACTAAGAAAGAGGTGCAGGACTCAGTGGGGCTTCCTTGGATTTTGGCAGCAGCATACATTGCACTTGAGAATCCTGCTCCAATCCATTTATCAAGTGACCTGGAAGGCTACCAGTTCCAAGTGGGGCCCAGAGGCAAGAGGGCTCTGCGGCAGGTCCTGGCTGAAACACAAGCCGTCCTGCTACCTAGGCCATAGGATTTGGTTGACTCGATTGTGTTAGAGGTATCTGCGAAAGGGAAGAATGCTGTGTGGAGTCTCTGGCAGCTGCAACAGAGGAGTTGTAGAGCAGACCTGAAGGATTCTGTGTGGGGTCATGCCTTCCATGGCAGAGAACTACTCTCTGAAAAGCATCTCCTGGACGCTACTGGTTCCTAGTAGACTATGAATGCCTATAGAAGGGATACCAAAAGCAGTGCATCTTATACTATGATCAGCACTGATTCACCAAGCCCGAGCAGCGATCCAATGTCCTATGGACACAGCACACTTAGAATCAACCCTAGGAAGTCCAGAAGGCATGAGCAAGTTACATTCACAGTGCGTGCCACCTATCTCTGTTGCACCAGCACTTCTTCCTCAGCTCAAGCCAATGGCCTCATTGAGGAGGGGTTCTCTAGGACGTCCTTCCTCTACGGAGGAAGAAAGGAAATTGAGACTGCTCGATAGGTGGCCTGCTAGAGCGTGAAAAACTCAGTGAAGGCAGCTGCTCAGGACAATACCGCGTGGGGTTGGGGCTCTGTCCCTGAGGATTGTGTTGAACCACTGGCTGATCCATTGGTGCTGGATCCCCCATATCTGGATTCTGTGAGTGGAGGATCATGTTTTAAATGGAATTAGCTGTCACCCCATAGGTATGTTAAATGTACCCGTGGGGTAGCATATGATCCTAGCCCATGTAAATACTGTGTGTTATGGACTGAATGCTTGTCTGCCTCCAGAATTAATACGTTGAAGACCCAACCTCCAACGCGCCTGTATTTAGAGACAGGGCCTTTATGGAGGTAATTAAAGTTAAATGAGGTCATATGGGAGGGGTCCTGATCCAATAGGATTAGTGTCCTTATAAAAAGAAACACCAGAGAGCTTGCTCATGCTCTCTCTCTAAGCATACACACTGAGGAGAGGCCATGTGAGGATACAGAGAGCAGGTGGCTGTTTACGACTCAAGGACAAAATCCTCACCAGACACCAGCACTGCTGGCATCTTGGTATTGGAATTCCCAGCATCCAGTCTGTGAGAAAATATATTTCTGTTGCTTAAGCCACCTAATCAGTGGTATTTTGTTATGGCAGCACCAAGCTAAGACACCGTGTAAGCTCTATTTTAATTAAAGTCCCGTACGTTTGTTTAAAACATTTTTTTAATATTTATTTTTGAGAGAGAGAGATTGTGTGTGTGTGTGTGTGTGTGTGTGTGTGTGTGTGTGAGCAGGGGAGGGGCAGAGAGAGAGGGAGACACAGAATCCAGGCTCCAGGCTCTGAGCTGTCAGCACAGAGCCCGACGTGGGGCTCGAGCCCACAAACCACGAGATCATGACCCGAGTCGAAGTCAGATGCTTAACTGACAGAGCCACCCAGGCGCCCCAAAGTCCTGTAGGTTTCTGACAGGGATTGCATATCTATGAGGTAGACGGGGGTTGTAATCATGCCATATGATACTACATGATGCAGCTTCCTGGAGTATTTGTTTTACTCAATGGGGGTAATATAAATTATTTTCAAACTATAATAGCTACATTCATGTTTATTAGATACAACATACAAAAAGGCCATAGATTTCCTTTCTTTTTTTTTAAGATTTTATTTTGTTATTTTTTTAAAGATGTTATTTTTAAGTAATCTCTACACCCAGTGGGGCTCAAACCCACAACCCCGAGATTAAGAGTCACATGCTCTTCTGACTGAGCCAGCCAGGCACCCCAAGGGCCACAGATTTCTAAGGCAAATCAGGAGACTCCAAATAAACTTTCTGCTTGTTATGGAATAACTGAGGCTTTGTATCTAGATCCTCTGAAGATATGCATTTATTCATGTAGAAAAGTTCACAAAGCACTCTGGGTTCTTTTTTTTTTTTTTTTTTTACAGTTTAAGGTGTATACTAACATTCTGCATACGTATTTCATTGTGTATCTCTAAACGGCAAAGATCTTTTAAAAACCACAACAACACCATTATCACATCTAAAAAAAATTAGCAGTAATTCCTTTATATCATTCAGTACCCAATCAATATCCAAATTTCTCCATCTGTGTTATATACGTCGTATGTATCTATTATAATTATATCTGGATGACTTAGAGTTTGAACCTAATAAATAGCATTAAAATTAGAATTTGCTTGAATCAGAATTGAAGTAAGTGTAAATATTGTTTCCTAAGTGTCTTTTAATCTGTAGGGTCTCAGGCTCTTTTCTTTTTTCTAGGAGAAACTGGGTTGTTCGTCCTGTAGAACGGCCCACAGTTTGGATACTGTGACCGTACTCCTGTGGCATCGTGTAAGCTGTTCTTTGCCCCTTGCTTGCCTTAGAAACTTGACAAATAGATCTAGAGAGAAGCATGGCTCCCGTCCGTGCTGTGACACATAGCTATCTCCATAGATGTGGCATTCGGAAGCTCTAAAACACTCGTCCACATCTCGAAGACTGTTTGGTAAAACTTTAAAAAGCATGATGATTAAAACTGACCTATATTTAAAGTAAAGGCTCTTTTACAAGGGGTACTTTTATATTATTACTAAAATTGGAAAGCTCCCCTTTATTTAGACTAATTTTTTCGGAGAAGGTTAATGAAAATGTAATCAGTTTAAGCCCTTAAACAAAACTCTCAAATCTATAGCAGTTCGTTGTTTATTTTTATTGAAAAAACCTTATTCGTAAATATTTTCATTTGAAAATTATAAATGATGAGTTAAAATTGCTGAAATAAAAACTATATAAAGCTTAAAAATAAAAGAGGAACCATCCTGCAGGGACAACTGGTTAGCCACTGTGGGAGAATCGACACCAAAATAAATCCCAGATGGAGTGCAGATTTAAGTATAAAAATAAAATATAATTCTGGAGGGAAATTTGGGAGAATATTTTTATAATCCTGGGTTGGGGTAGGGGTGTGTGACAATCTGACATCAAAACCACATGTCACAGGGGCGCCTGGGTGGCTCAGTCAGTTAAGCGTCCTACTTTGGGCCAGGTCATGATCTTGAGGTCTGTGAGTTCGAGCCCCGCATTGGGCTCTGTGCTGACAGCTCAGAGCCTGGAGCTGCTTCGGATTCTGTGTCTCCCTCTCTCCCTGCCCCTCCCCTGCTCATGCTCTGTCTCTGTCTCTCTCAAAAATAAATAAACATTAAAAAAATTTTTTAAAAACACGTCATAAAGGAAAAGACTGATGTCTTACTACAGAGATAAAAAAATTCTCCATTTAAACCCTGAAACACAAGTGAAAATCCCATGATACTATAAACAAAGTTTTCAAATGACAAAATCAGAATAAAAACATCTCCACTATCAATGGCAGACAAAGGATTAAAGTCCTTCACAGAGCTTTAAAATGGGCAAAGCTCATAAACAGCAATTCATAAAAAAGAAAATACAAGTGTCCAAATACATGAAAAGATGCTCAAAACTGAATATTCATCAAAGAAATGTATGCAAATTACAACAGTAGAAAATAATTTCAGATTGAAATTGATAGTATCCGATGTATTCACATACAGTTGATGGAACATGATCTGGTAAACCTTCTAGAAGGAATTTGAGGCATAGATGTCAAAATAAAGATGTGCGTGCCCTTCTCGTAGGAGTTTATTCCAGGGAAATGAGACAAATGCAGCCACAACTATTAAAAAATAGTCATTTGTGTAGTTTGTAATTAGTGAAAAACTGGAAAATGCTAACTGCTCATTATAAAGAAAAGGTTAAATGAAGTTTGGAGGCTCAAACTACACGTATAATATAAGCTCATTTGCTAAAAAACCCAAACAGCTGTACACGTAAACAGAAGGAGAAAGCCAGAAAGCACACGTAATATGGTGGCGGCAGGCAGTGGGTTAGAAGAGGGGGAGCTCACGCACATCACCTCCACACAATGTCATGAGTGAGTCTGCTTGTTCCTCTACTCTTTCGGTTTTGTCCGAAAATTTCTCCCTAAGATTATGCATTACAAGTTACATGCAGAAAAAGTAGAGCTATTTTGAGAAGAAACATGCCAAGATTATTTTTCTAGCTTAATGTTCTGTTTCTGATCACAGCAGCCCAGGTCATTTTGTGAAAAACATGCTTATCACGATTACTATAAGTTACTATAAATATTTCCCGCTTTATCCATTAATTTGTTAACTTACCCTAAATCATTGTCTTTCATTACAGTTTTAGTCTGAAAATCTCATAGAATATATATATATATATATATATATATATATATATGTGTGTGTGTGTGTGTGTATATGTGTACGTATATATATATGTGTATATATATATATAAGCTTATATATATGTGTGTGTGTATATATACGTATATACATATATATATGCATATATATATACATATATATGCATATATATACGTGTATATATATATATATATATAAAAAAGAAATATATATATACGTATATATATATATATGTATTTCTTTTTTTTTTTTTTTTTAACGTTTATTTATTTTTGAGACAGGGAGAGACAGCATGAACGGGGGAGGGTCAGAGAGAGAGGGAGACACAGAATCAGAAACAGGCTCCAGGCTCTGAGCTGTCAGCGCAGAGCCTGATGCGGGGCTCGAACTCACGGACCGTGAGATCATGACCTGAGCTGAAGTCGGATGCTTAACCAACTGAGCCACCCAGGCGCCCCATATATGTATTTATTTATTTATTTTGAGAGAGGGGGCATGCAGGTGTGCATGTGAGAGAGCAGGCGAAGGGCAGAGAGGGAGAGAGAGAACTCTAAGCAGGCTCTGTGCCACCAGGACAGAGCCAGATATGGGGCTCAAACTCACGAACCGTGAGATCATGACCTGAGCTGAAACTAGGATGCTTAACCAAATGAGCCATCCAGGTGCCCCCTCACGGAATATATTTTTTATTTTTTACTTATTTTATTTATTTTTTATTTTTTTTAAGTTTTTTTTATTTTTTATTTTTATTTTTTTTCAATATATGAAATTTATTGTCAAATTGGTTTCCATACAATACCCAGTGCTCATCTCAAAAGGTGCCCTCCTCAATACCTATCACCCACCTTCCCCTCCCTCCCACCCCCCATCAACCCTCAGTTTGTTCTCAGTTTTTAAGAGTCTCTTATGCTTTGGCTCTCTCCCACTCTAACCTCTTTTTTTTTTTCCTTCCCCTCCCCCATGGGGAATATATTTTTTAACGTTTTTCTAATAATAAATCACTTTGCTATTTTCATATTATATCTGATATGTATCTTTCGAAAATATACTATTGCGTCTTTATAAATTCTTATGCATATAAAATGCAATACCTTAAATATTTCAAAATAAACCAAAATAAAAATTCCTGGGGCGCCTGGGTGGCGCAGTCGGTTAGGCGTCCGACTTCAGCCAGGTCACGATCTCGCGGTCCGTGAGTTCGAGCCCTGCGTCGGGCTCTGGGCTGATGGCTCAGAGCCTGGAGCCTGTTTCCGATTCTGTGTCTCCCTCTCTCTCTGCCCCTCCCCCGTTCATGCTCTGTCTCTCTCTGTCCCAAAAATAAATAAAAAAACGTTGAAAAAAAAAAAATTAAAAAAAAAAAAAAATTCCTACATTGTCTCCAATGTAAATTTTAAAAAAGGGAAATAGCCTTTGGTCAGACCTTTACTTGGTTGTACCGAAAAGAAACCAATTTGTCAATATCCCCCACAACTTTAAGAAAAACAGTAGGAAGAGATAGGTAAGAGGCCATCCAGGAACTGACTAGGTTTAACGGCTCTAGTGAAATGAACTCACCAAAATGACGCCCAGGCTCCAGAGGTCACAGGACTCGTCGTAGCCATTATGGTTCAAGAGCTCCGGGGCGGCATAGTGCAGGGTGAAGCAGGGTGTCTTGAGAGGCTGGTTATCAGGCGGCTTTAAGCGCGCAAACCCAAAATCGATTACTTTAATTTCCAAATTGTCGTTTTCGTCAGTGAACAATAAATTCTGCAAGATACAAACACGTAAATTAGTCTCCCGTGACAATGTCCTGGGACTTGGTGACACCATGTACATAACGTTGTCTATCTCTATGCTGATACGGGATTTGGACACGGAGAGAGGTCTGATAGAGAGGGTCAGGGAGCTGGACGACAGTGTACTGTTCTTCTCTGGCTTATGCTTGTTTATATTATTTCAATTTTACAACGTCTTATGAAACATTTTTCGATTGCACCACGCCTCTTCCTGTGTCAGAGCCTTTGTCTACATTTTTCGGACGGCGTTTGTCCTCTACCCCCTCCACCAACCTCGGTACCGACCAGGCCCACGTGCCCCTACTGCTTGCTTAGAGATACCGCCCTCACCCCCCCAAACGTGCCACTGCACTCAAGTTAGGACTTTTTCTATTTTCTCCTAGCATATTTGCTTTTCCTTTCTGGCACTTAGCATCTCGGCATTATTAGTCCACTGTCTTCTTCCTCATGAGTCCATAATTCCCTAAGGGCGGGGACTATGTGTCCACCTTATTTATGACTCTATTCCCCAAACCTGCTGCACTCATATAGTAGGTGCTTTGGTAAATATCTGCCCACTGAATAAAGTCATAAATAAAATAGCTGTATCCAGTATAGCTTATTAAAGAAGACACGGTAGGCTGGCTTCCAACTGGCTGGCTCAGTTGGAAGAGTGTGTGACTCTTGACCTTGGGGTCGTGAGTCCAAGCCCCACACTGCATGTAGAGATTGCTTAAATAAATTTAAAAAAACACCAAAAACCTTTAAGAAATAAAAACAAATTAAAGAAGACATGGTAAAGACATACATTACATTTCAGAATATTTTCTCCAAAACAGCTAAGACTTAAACATTTTTTGGATGCTTATGGATATTATTCCTCAATTATGCACACATTGTTCTTTTGAATCCCTCATCTGCCAAGCCTTCTCAGTCACTAAGCTTTTACTGTACTGTTTTCGTGTTTATCACATGTTTAATAAATGCTAACTGTACTAAGGCATGATCATCACTTTTATTAGTCTATCAAGCTAGTAGCCACGGTAAGCAAATCTGATTATACTGTCTTCAGACACGCTGACGAAACCTGTTATGTCTTTATGTTCATTAAATAATTCCTCGGATCTGGAACATCATTTTTTTTTTCGTTAATATTATTTCCGCTAAAATAAAAGACATTACAAGGGTTCATTCATATAAAGAAGAAAACATCTTCTACACCTTCCACCCAAAAGTTAAAAATGGATAAAGTGGGGGGAAAGAAAAGCAAAACAATTAAAAAGTTTTCTTAAATTTTCTATCCTAGGATGCTTGATCCTGAACGTGTGATGGAATTAAAATGTGGATAAAAACTGAAGCCCAGCTGGGGTTTACACGCCATAGCTCCGGGCAAGTCTTTCAGCGAATGACTTGTGGGCTCCTCTGCGGCGCAAGCACTGTGATCTGTACAGAGGACCATGGGGCACACCTGGCCCCCGTCCGCACGGAGCCTGCCAAGTCTTGGGAGGTGGTTTCCGTTTATTCTCTGAGAGGACTTCCTTAACCGCAGTTCTTGAAATGAAGGAGGGGGGCGCTCCCCCTCTCGGCTCTCCCGATGGGGCTGGGTGCGCATGGGCGGGAGTGGCAGGAAGCAGCCGCCTTTCAGCGTCCTCTCAAGCTCCACCCTGAAACTCATCTGATGTCACTGGTCTCTCATCTCTCAGGATGGGGACCGGTTTGAAAAGCACAAATCAGTCCACTAAGAATGTCAGCTAGCTTCTAAGTTTATCTGCTTCTCACCTAGAATTTAGGAGTTTGCCCATGCCGAAAGCAAATGCCACATTAATATTGACCAAAAGATACACCATCAGGTCTTAAAATACGACATCAGTGGGAAAGGGGTTACACTTTGGGCCTGGGAGTAACATACTCTGCCATTTAAAAGTCAAAGTCATTTTATTACGAAGATGTTAGTACGAAGGCACATTTTCATTTCTCCAGAATCTATGTTGATTTAGGACTATAAATGTAGTAGAATGTCCTAACTCATCTGACATGTCTTCACTTCAAAAGGCTACTTGAAAGAAAAGGTTGGTAACAAGAAGAACGAAGCTACAAGTATCTTTGTATCGGTAAGATGGGAAGGCAAATTTAAATTCTGTTGGAAAGGACAGTTGCATCATTTGAGACTCATGGGATGACAGATGGCCGGTTATCAAAGAATAAAACATGTGAAAATGAATTCTATACAGTCATGGAACAGATCTCTTCAATTAAAAAAATTACATGCTTGTTCCTTGTCTATCAAGAAAACATTTAAGTGGTGTGCTTTTGCATTTAAAAATAGATTGCTAATCTCCAATGTACAGAGCACCATACTGTCAGTGGGCGTTCTGTAGGAGAGTGAGAACTCGGAGGAAGGAAGCAGAGGGAGAGCTACCACAGTTGCAAGTTCATGAAACACAGTTCACTTTTGATTCATTACTAGTAATATGGATAACAGTAATAGGAAGTCCAGGGACAGAAGTCTATGTGCTTTAGAATCAGTTGATTATACTTGGATGCACAGAATTCCATTTTTAAAACACCCTCTTCCTACCAATGATCCAAGATACTTAAAAAGGCAAAAACAAAAACAAAAACAAAAAAACCGGTGCTTTTGGAGACATAGTCTTTCGTGGTCTAACACAAAAAACAGACTCCAAATAAATTATTATTTTAAGAGTATTTGAAAATGCTTTATCAACATGTGGTAATTACAAATGAAGTTCTATTTTAAAGAGGAAATATGTATAATTTTGCATATGGTAAACGATGAGTCACTGTTGTCCTTTTATAAATCATTGGGTTTTGTTTTTCAATTTTCGTTATTATTTTGATGATTTCCTAAAAGGGGGGGATTTTCATATTTTTGATACTACAAAGGGACATTCTAGAGTTAGAACCTTCTTTACTAACCTTTTGACAGAAGAAATATATAAAAAGCTACTACTTTTGCTTTGCTACACAATTCTATAAATACAGTACACGAGCAAAGACATATAAGGATGGTGTGGCTAATTAAATCAAGACAATTCTTTATGTTTAAGTATTTAGAACAGAATTATATACATTCCTATTCATGAGCTAATCAATTTGATTACAAAAATGAGAAACAAGCTTTCAAAATACATCATTAAAAAAATAAACCTCTAAAATGGTACACATATAGGAGGGATATTATTTTCTGCTACAAAAATTTCCATAGCTATTTTTAGCCCACAACTGTTGCATAAAGTATTTCTTCCATAAAAGGCTCTCACACTTACAAATATAACCTCAAGATGATCTGCTGGCAAAAAAAAAAAAAAAAAAAAGACAAATTTATTTTTGACTAAAATAGAAAAGAAAAAAAAAAAATCCCAGAAACAGGATATCTGCAAGTATCTATTTAGCAGGAAGCCCTAAAAAACAAAACAAGAAAAGCCCACACATACTCGGGGGGATATTCGGTAATGAGGCGAGGCTGAGTTACACGAGAGAGCACGTCACTTTATACCTCGGGTTTCAGGTCTCTGTGCACCACGCCGACATCATGCATGTGGCTTACAGCTGAAACGAGCTTCCGCATGATGTAGCTGGCTTCGGTCTCACTGAAGTGCTTCTTTTTCTTAATACGTTCAAACAGCTCTCCCCCGTTCAGAAGTTCCATCACCAGAAATGTGTGAAGCTAGATAAGAAAAAAGATTAACGTGGAGGGCTTTCATGAAGAGAAGTGTATTTATGTATGAAACATTCCTTGACTATTAACTATCACCAATACATTTACAGAATCCCTTGGTAAAATAATCAACAGCAGTCCGTAATATTTTAGAGGAAAGAATCGAAGGGTAATGTGGCTTTTTTAGAATTCTATTTTGGTAATGGAAAATTTCAAGTACTGCAGTGAAATCTTTATATATCCTTTCCTTGACTAATTCTTTCATTTGAATTCCATTCCAACCCTCTTGATCAAGTTTACATAGCTTTCTTTTTAAAGTGTGACCTGGTGCTGATAATAATGTGAAATCATCTGCTTTAAATAATATAGAAGATTAATGACAGAGAATGGGCAACTGCCCACAGGAGGCCTGACACACCCAATGAATAGCAAATTTATCTTTTCAAAAAGGTGTTTCATGATGTCACTTTGAACCTCCTGTCAGACCTCAACAGATTAGTTTCAGGGTTCCTTGTTAATACCCACGGCAAATACCCATAACTCACTGCCTTTTTTTTTTTTTTTTTTTAATAATTGCTTTGGATACCAATGGCGTTATCTTAAAGAGTTTAAAAAGTTATTTATTTACTATGCTTTGCACACATGTCCATAAAGAAAATAACTCAGGAGCAACTGAAAAGCAAAGGAACTGTATCAGCTCTCAAATGAACACAAACATGTTGTTTAAAGAAAGATAGCCGGGGCGCCTGGGTGGCGCAGTCGGTTAAGCGTCTGACTTCAGCCAGGTCACGATCTCGCGGTCCGTGAGTTCGAGCCCCGCGTCAGGCTCTGGGCTGATGGCTCGGAGCCTGGAGCCTGTTTCCGATTCTGTGTCTCCCTCTCTCTGCCCCTCCCCTGTTCATGCTCTGTCTCTCTCTGTCCCAAAAATAAATAAAAATCGTTGAAAAAAAAATTTAAAAAAAAAAAAAAAAAAAAAAGAAAGATAGCCAATCACCAGATTCAGGTGCTATGCATTACAGAACCAACATCACTTGACAAATATGTTTCTTTTCGAATTAGCAAAATCCTCCCCGAAAGAAAAAGCTTCATAATTATCCTGCACAAACTGGGCGAATTTTAAAAGGTGAACATTTTTAATAAGAGAATTGCTTCCAGCCTACCAGAGATCAAGCTAATTTGAGTTTCTACGTATGACAAACCAGGTCAACACTGAAGGTCTGTTACAAACATCTGCCAGTGACTAACAAACAATGGAATGGTTTAAAAGATGGGCTTTAGGGGTACCTGGGTGGCTCAGTCGGTTAAGTGTCCAACTCTCGATTTGGGCTTAGGTCATGAGCTCATGGTTCGTGGGTTTGAGCCCCACATTTGGCTCCGCACTGATGGTGTGGAGCCTGCTTGGGATTCTGTCTCCCTCTTTCTCTGCCCCTCCCCTGCTCTCTATCTCTCTCTCTCAAAATAAATGAATAAACATTAAAACATTTTTTTGAAGATAGGTTTTAGAATCAACCCTGGATCTGAATGCTGCTTCTGCTACTTACTTATGACCTTGGGAATGCCACTTAACCTCTGTGACTTTAGGACCCTTGCCAATAGAATGTAGATAACAGTGAGAAAATGTATATGAGACAGTTGACTAATGGCCTTCCAGAGATGTCCGTGTCCTAATCCCCAGAACCTGTGGATGTTACCTGATATGGCAAAGGGATTTTGTGGACGTGATTAAGGATCTTGAGCTGGGAGGACTGTCTAAATTATCCATCAGAGCCAACAGTATGGGATGGGACTATGGAAACAAGAGATTGGAGAGATATACAGAAGGGTCACGAGCCAAGGAAGGTGGACAGTCTCCAGAAGCTAAAAAAGGCCAGCAAATGGATTGTCCCTTGGAGCCTCCAGAAGGCACCAGCCCTGCCAACACCCAGACGTTATACCAGTGAGACTGATTTTGACCTTCTGATCTCCAGACTGCGAGATTATAAATTGGTAGTGTGTAGGTATGTGGTAATTTGTTACAGCAGCTATAGGAAACGAATACAAATCATCGCACACGAAGTGAACTATATGCTGCACACCCAGAGGCTGAAGACCCACCCTAATCAATTTCACCCCTCCGTCAAAGAGAAGACTGTGTGTACTTGGGGATGATCTAGGCAACTGTGTCACCAACACAGAAAGAAATCACCCCAGGTATCAACAACTGGACAGCAGAATGATTATATATTTGTACTAGTAGATACAAGGTCACATTGTGAGACAACTCACATTCAGTAACTCTTTAGTATAAAAATAGCAAACAATAAATTTAACCACAAGGGAGGGATGCAGTTCCTGAGATCTGACATCCGCCAGAACGTAAGAGCTGGGATGGAGCTGGGCCCAAGTGCAAACATCAGAGGGGGGTGTCGAAGGTCATCCACCAGTCCCTTGACTTGTTATGTGAATCATCTTCAGGAGGAGACTGTCCGGGCTCCTTTTAGGCACCTCCAGCGGATGGGGGACTCACTACCTCCACTGCAGTCAGGTGGCCCCATGAGGTGGCCGCAGTAGGAGCACGGAGAGCAGCTCCTCCAAGTCCTCCTCTCAAAGACCTCCCTTTTCTGACTACGAGGGCCAAAGAGAAAGGAGATGACGATGTTATTTTTGGGTGCTCGCTCACCTTCTGGGAGAACCGGGCCATGTTGCTGCCTCCCCTAAGGCAGCAGAGCAGAGTAATTAAAAGCTTGTTCTGCAGTCGGACTGCTTGGGTTCAGAGCCCGGCGTTACCACTTACAAGCTGTGAGATCCTGTCGCTTAACTTCTCAGAGTTTCAGTTTTCCCACCTGGTGGAGTTACCTTATATAAGGACTGAATCGCGCATGTGGAGTCTGGGACAGTACCTGGACCATGTAAGGTATGCAATACTAAAGGGCGGCAGTCACTGTGGCTAAGCTGTATCATTCCAGTGCTCTGGGAACTTTCAGTGTGGTGGAGAACTGGGCCTCGGCCTACCCAGGACATGCTGTTACAGCAGCACAGTGGAGGTGGCCCAGATTTTCCCGACGAGATGCTTATGGCCCTGCTCTGTGACCATGGACAGGGCTCATGACCCTTCTGAGTCTGCTTCTTCTTTGGTAAAGCTAGGGTCAGCTGCATCCAGGACTGGTATCGGCTTTTGTGCTTAGCATGCTGTCTCAAGTAGGACTGTGTCTTCCCACCCAGTCTCAGGGGGAAATGTGTCAACAATGGAGCAACTATTTTCATGGAGGTTGGCGGTGGAGGGGCTGAGGAGACACGGACTTGACACATTCCTCCCACATCCAGAGGTACATTGTTTCTGCGCGGGGTCCTGTTGCAAAGCAGGACCTGGCCTGTGGTCTGAGTGAACGTGCCATCTGGAGAGGAAAGGGGGTACCCTTGCCCTTCTGCTTCATCTTTGTTCTGGAGCTTGCATTAACTAGGCTTAAACTCTAAATCCTATTCTAGAAGTGAAAAGAGAGTCGAAGGCTGATTGTTAACTGAATACTGAGAAGTCCAGGGATTAAGCTGTGGAGGGCCGCAGTGGAGCCGGTGGGAGGCCCAGCAGCTGTGACCCACCCTGCCCTCTGCCCTTCGTCCATGTCACATATGCCTATGACTGAGTGAGAAGAGCAGAAGTGAAAGCGTGCACTGGTTTTGGGGGTGGGTAAGAAGTTTCTCTGCCCTCTCTGGTGGCCAGGTCATATCCCATTATCTCTAACTCTGACCCTGGCAGTTGCAACTCAACTGGCAAAAAGAAGAACTCTGTGTGAGTCAGTAGGGACAGAAAAATAGTGTGAGATACCTGGTCGTGGAAAACTTCATGCAGCTTCACGATATTGGGGTGTCCTTCACAGAGTTTCAGGGCTGTTATTTCTTTCTGAGTATTGGCCTCCATCCTGCAGGGATGAAAATGATTAGCCTCCACGTACGTACCTTCTTCACCAAGTTTTCATGTCCATATTATCCCAGCCCTAGTTTTGTGTTTATTTACAGCGTGTTCAGAATGTAAGTGTTCAAGTATCACAATGAGGTTTCCATGACAGTAATGAATCATACCACCCACCAGAACAAGTAATGCATTATTCCTGAGAAAATGATTACTTCTGAGTCAGAAAAGAGCCCATCATGAAGAAATGGGTGCCTCACTTGCCTGACATTTTGGTAGTAAGAATACACAATCATGGAAGTAATAATGAGTTCCCCAAACAACTAGCTGGCTCCCAAAAGCTGCCAGCAAATTGCTAAGTAATTTCAGAAAAAAAAAAACTCAGATACACAACTATTAGGAGTGGCAACAGCTGTCGAAATGAATGGGGCAAGTCTGATTATCACTGCCACAGAAAATGTTCTCATGGTAGACTCGAAAGCCTGTCACGCCATGATTTACGTCCCAAATGGATTACTTTACCAGCAAACATCTATTAGAGTCAGAGGATAATGGATCAGCTAATGAGCTGAATGGCTACACCCAGGGTTAAAAAGCTTTACAAGAAACCACTGATTTCAAAATAAAAATCCTAATTTACAGAATTCCTTGACCAGGATGAGTCCATACAAAAGAATGCCAAAGGATGCCAGAAATGGTCCCTACCTTTTGCTGATTATTTTGACTGCGAACGCTTGGTTACTTTTTTTGTGTATGCATTTTCGACATATTGAGAAACTTCCCTCTCCCAGTGGCTTGTCCTTCAGGTCTAGGTCATAGTGTTGATAGAATGGGGAGTCCTGATAAGAAACCAATATCATTTACCTTAAGAGAATACTAGAAACTGAGGCGCCTGGGTGGCTCAGTTGGTTGGGCATCTGACTCTAGATATCGGCTCAGGTCATGGTTTCACGGTTTGGGAGTTTGAGCCCTGCACTGGGCTCTGCACTGACAGCATGGAGCCTGCTTAGGATTCTCTCTCTCTCTCTCTCTCTCTCTCTCTCTCTCTCTCTCTCTCGTTCCCTCTCTCTCTGCCCCTCCCCGATTGTGTGCTCTCTCTCTCAAAGTAAATAAAAAGAAACTTAAAAAAAAAAAAAGAAAATACTAGGAACACAGAGGGATAAATAACAGAGTAAAAGAACATTATTATTTCTTTTAATATTTATTTTTGTGTGTAAGAGACAGAGAGAGAGGGCATGAGCAGGGGAGGTGCAGACAGGGAGGGGGACAGAGGATCTGAAGTGGGCTCTGTGCTGACAGAAGCGAGCCCAACACAGGGCTCGAGTGCAAGAACCATGAGATCATGACCTGAGCGGAGTCGGATGTTCCAGCGACTGAGCCATCCAGGCACCCCTAAAGAACATTATTAATGTTAATAGATATGCATGGAATATATTTATATGCTTCCAAGATTCAGCTTGCTTTAGATCATTTCTACTTTCATCTGTATAATTTTTTAAGATATATAATTTGCTATCACTGTAAAAAGGAATTCATTGAAATGGATGTGACTAATTCTCTAGGGCAAACATTGCTATTTCCATTTATTCATTTCTTAAAATTGCACCTTACTCAAATGGTAAGCCTATTAAATTCATTGGCCTTGACAATGTTAATTAGCATTGGTATTTAAATCATAACTGTGTCATTTAATTAAGCACATGTATACCTTCATCATTGCGCTCCTGGCGACACTCGTCACTCCAGGGCGATCAACTCCTGTGTGGAACTGAAGAGGATCTATGACGGCCGCGTTCCGCTTAAACAGAATGGAAGGAGCGACAAAGGAATAGCCCTAAGAAAGAAAAGGAAGAGTAAGGAACAAGGGTTTGCAATTTTCCAGTTTAGCACAGTCCAGATTGTAATAATGTTTTTCACTCTCTGTGAAAAACATTCAAATATGTGTGGAGATGAATCTAATTTTATTTTATTTGCAATCTAAAATGCAAATCAATGGAGATTTCAAATCAATGGAGACACACTTTTCCGAAGGAGATAATGCCATCTTCTGGTAGAATTAAACCAATTCAGAATTAAAGGCAGAAAAACCTTCTGTCCAATTCCACCCCCAATATCTGACTCAGAGATGGAGTTCTTTCGCATTGCTGATGAAAGTTCACTTAGGAACGCAACTAGCTTCTCAAAAAAGGTACAGTTAAGGTATTAAACAAAGTGGCCCAAGAGTTATCATTTTTCAAGCTCAAAAAATAGCAAGTTTCACTACAGCGAGTTTCTAATTTAGCAATTATTTGACTCTGATTAGATTTCCTTAGACTAAAAATTTCAAATGGAGTTTTGGAAAAGAAATAAAAATCAAATGGCAGAACGACGTGCCAGAATGAACCAAAAGTAGTATAATGACAGATGATAAATCTGTTCAAGCTAGAACACTCACTAGTTCAAAGAACATTTTTGAAACATCTACTATGTGCTCAGCCACGTGCTAGATGTTAGTGTCATGAAGGTCCAGAGACACAGCCCAGGTGACCAGATGAAGCCATACTAATGGCATACTTATGGGGGTCCAGAAGTGAATCTCTGATAGCATTTAATAGTCTTTAATGGTTTTAATAGCTTTCTGATACCATTTAATAGCATAAGTCTGAGAAAGACCTTTTTCTCAGTATAAAATCTTCCCTAATTCTTTTTTAGGAGTTGGAAAACAGTTAAGATTTCTCATTGAAGATAAAGAATCAGATAACACTTTTTATGAACTGAAGACAATTTTATATGCTAGAGGTAAAATGAAGTAGTCTTGTATTTTTCTATAAAAGCAACTGAAGAGAAATAAAATTTCAAGTAAAAAAATCAACACTTCTTTACATAAAGAACTTGGAGATGCAAGCTGGTGCAGCCACTCTGAAAAACAGGATGGAGGTTCCTCAAAAAATCTAAAATAGAACTACCCTACGACCCAGCAATTGCACCACTAGGTATTTATCCAAAGGATACAGGTGTGCTATTTCAAAGGGGCACATGCACCCCAATATCTATAGCAGCACTATCGACAACAGCCAAAGTATGGCAAGAGCCCAGATGTCCATCTATGGATGAATGGATAAAGAAGATGTGGTGGGTATAGATATCTATATAGATATATAGATATAGATACAATGGAGTCTTACTCAGCAATCAAAAAGAATGAAATCTTGCCATTTGCAACTACGTGGATGGAACTGGAGGGTATTACGCTAAGTGAAATTAGTCAGAGACAGACAAAAATCATATGACTTCACTCATCTGAGGACTTTAAGAGACAAAACAGATGAACATAAGGGAAGCAAAAATAATATCAAAACAGGGAGGGGGACAAAACAGAAGCAACTCATAAATATGGAGAACAAACTGAGGGTTACAGGAGGGGTTGTGGGAGGGGGATGGGCTAAATGGGTAAGGGGCACTAAGGAATCTACTCCTGAAATCAGTGTTGCACTAGATGCTAACTAATTTGGATGTAAATTTTAAAAAATGAAAAAAAAAAAAAGAACACATAAGTAATATCTACTATGTCACAGACCATAAGCTTCAGTTAATAATTTGCAACATCTCCATATTTAATCATTTTGAAGAGATTAGAGAATCTTGCTTTTAAGACGCCAAGAACACTTATATGGGAAAATTAATCTTTTCTTTCACAGCACATCCGGCCACCGCACAGGAGCGCCCTCTCTTGGAGATTACCTGAAACAGCCTCTCGGAGCTCTGGGGCAGCGCAGCAGGGGAGTACGTGGGATCCATCTCTGTGAACTCTTCTGCAAAGTTACTCACATCTAATTCATCTCGGATGACCGGCTTAAATGGGGCGGGCACTTTTTTGGCAGCTAGATCGTCCCAATTTATTTTCTGAAACAGAAAAAGAAAATGGATACAAAGTAGAGACCAGCAGAGTGGAAATATTTTCTGAGACTAACACAGATGGATTAGGGTTTTAATTAGTCAACAGGGAAAGGGCACATCTTTCAAACCAATGATTATAAATATGTTTTTTTCCCAAGCATGAGCACATTTTCTGACTGCAGTTTATTGCTGCATTCAATGCTATGCCTGAATGAGGAGACTGCCTTCCGTCACTGTGGGGTCTGGCCGTATCCTCCGGGGGGCACCAGGATATCCTAATTCACCCATAGGGAAAACAGAAAAATTACTTTTGTCCTGAAGGTGTGAGGCCAGAACAAAATAAAACTGAATGATGACAGAGGGCTTTTCAATGCTCTATGAATATGAATGCTGACTCTAATATTCCTATTTTCTAGAGACAAAGTTAGGTAGCTTTCTTCCTAGACCTGCTTTTCCTCCTGGTCATCTGGACAGACTAGAAAATAAACTCACTATAAGTCATGCACTTGTTTACGTCTGTAAGTTTAAATGATCCTATCATACTGATATAATCACCCTTTTCTCATTTAAGTCTGTATCCTAGCTTTTTAAATACTGCTTCTTGTCTCCCCCATGGGATAATCCGAGCCCCCTCTTCCCCCATGCCAGACACTTGTTGTCTGATAAATAGAGCCAACTCTGTGCTCTATTTTCTTTGTGCTCCTTCTGTCACTTAAAACAACCTGAGATAATACTTCTTGAATCAAATCCCACAGCTATTCTATTAACATATTTCTTCAAATCTAAGATGTCCTCATTCATAGTGAGATATGCCATGATTTCATGTACCATGAAGAAAGAAAAGGCATTATGAAGTAGAATGGTTAAGCTGTCCATTGTAAGACGCATTCTGATTTCAGAGACAGTGGATGACGTTCAGGAAGTTTAATCAACTAACGAAAAAATGTTTTTATTATGCCCTCTTGTGGAGGCAATGGAGAAAAAAAATCATTAGATTACAGATCTTCAAGTTTTTCAGCTAGCGTGGGCTTTAGAGACCAATTAGCTCATCTCCTTTAGACCCAGATGGAAACTGAAGCCTGGAAGTAAGAACTAACCTTCTCACTTAAACATTAGCTCATGGAAGGGTCAGTCTCTTGATTTTCTCGTTAGCGCTCTGTCCTCCGTGTGGCTGTAATGTTTTCCATTACAAGCATATGATTTGTGCTTGGCTATTTATACATACATTAAGAGAAACTTCTAGAGGAAAGGGGTAATTTAAAGAAATATATTGTTAGCAGGAGAATGTTTAGTATGTAGAAAATTGATCGCTGTTACGTTCCTCTCCACGTCCTCTCCATTTAGGTCTTTACAAGTTGGACTCTGGTCTTTCCTAAAGAGTCCTTGTCATTTAAAAAGCAAAGCCATTAAAGAACCTAAAATTACTATTTCAAGCTATAGAAAAATTTCCGTAATATGAAAGACATACTGTAATATTCACAAATATAGTGAACTGTAGTGAAAAAGATCCTATGAAAATATGATGGGGGTATTTTGCTTGAGCACTTTCTTGAATTTTACATTGTTAAATTTTGAGCCACATTTCTCAACAAGGTATTTGAAATAGTTTGTTCAACTATTAATCTTTGTAAGCCATGCTGATTTATGAAATGTACACACTGAGAAGTTAATTTTATTCTAAATGTATTTCTGTTACTGAACTTCTGTAAGATGTGCCATAACATATTTTTAAACGGGTTACAACTGAGAGACTGGTGCTCTTTTTTTGAGTATAGAAATACAGAGAGGGGGGGTCAGTTGGTTAAGCGTCCAACTCTTGATTTTGACTCAGGTCATGATCCCAGGGTTGTGGAATCAAACCCCCTGTCGCACTCTGTGCTGAGCATGGAACCTCTGGAATTTTCTCTCTCTCTCTCTCTCTCTCTCTTTCTCTCTCTCTGCCCCTCCCCGCCACTCGTGCTCTGTCTCTCTCTCTAAAACAAAATTTAAAAATACGTCACACATAAAAAAGATAAGAAATACAGAGAGGTAATTCTTATTCTCAACTATCACTTGTTTTTCTAGATTTAAAAAACAATAGACAACACAGAGGTTACTCTAGGGCAGTTTTCCTTTGTTATGTTAGGCATTTTTGTTTGCTCTGGTGATAATACTGTAAAAGCTCAGTTTGCAGAATAAAAATAAAACCCGGATGGTCCCTTTAGACCATAAACATTTAAGTCATGCTTACTGAGGTGATGAAATTTTTTAAAAGTCCTAAGTTCAGGGTTTTAAAAACTGAGGTCATGGTATCCTGGGTTGACTACTCAGACTTAAATAGCTAGCCAACTCAGCCAATTTAATTCTGTTCCCCCAGTTATCTAAAATTTTGGAGTTCTTTTGTTCGTTTTACTAAAGTGAGCAAACTAAGTTAAGCAGATGTATTGGTGCTCTGTAGAATGGTCTCATTAGGTTTCTTCAGAATAAGCAATAAGTAAGTAAGTAAGTAAATAAATAAATAAATAAATCTATGTTACAGATACGTAACTGAGAAATAGGTACATTTTAAATTTTCTGTGATTGCTCCCGAGAAAAAAGGAGAAAGCATGAAATCACTGTCTAAAGGGCAAAACACACTGGTGGGAATGGCTCGTGAACTGAGAGAAAAGTAAAAAATAAAAGCTCCTTCAGTCCATATGCCTAAATTTCAAGATCATAAATAGAAACCAATACTCAAAACTCGAACCAATAAGCATATGGAAGACTGAACGCCATTATGGTCCTCCCCACTCTCACTTCATTTAGGCAGAAAAAGACCATTTAGGTGTCTCTAAGTAGAATTCTTTTTTTTTTTTTTAAATGTTAACTTATTTTGAGAGAGTGAGAGTGAAAGCGGGGGAGGGGCAGAGAGAGAGGGAGACAGAAGCTCCCAAGCAGGCTCTGTGCTGACAGCAGAGAGCCTGATGTGGGTCTCGAATTCACAAATTGTGAGATCATGTCCTGAGTCAAAGTCAGACGCTTAACTGACTGAGCCACCCAGATGCCCCTCCAAGGAGAATTCTGATCCTAGGATTCCTACAGGGTCCCTGCTATTTAAAAAAAAAAGGTACATTGGGGCGCCTGGGTGGCGCAGTCGGTTAAGCGTCCGACTTCAGCCAGGTCACGATCTCGCGGTCTGTGAGTTCGAGCCCCGCGTCGGGCTCTGGGCTGATGGCTCGGAGCCTGGAGCCTGTTTCTGATTCTGTGTCTCCCTCTCTCTCTGCCCCTCCCCTGTTCATGCTCTGTCTCTCTCTGTCCCAAAAATAAATAAAGAACGTTGAAAAAAAATTTAAAAAAATTAAAAAAAAAATTAAAAAAAAAAAAAGGTACAGTGTATGTGAAGACAGGGAGCAAATGTCTCCAAAAGGGGCCATATTCACTCATTTCATGAAGAATGCCAAGCACCCTGTAAATAGCAGGCCATATAAAACCATCTGTTCAATAAATTTCACCTGAAAAAAGAGATGTTCTTTGATTTCATCCGCATCACGTGGACCACATCCCAATCTTTTCTTGGGATCTTTCATCAAAAGACGCTGAATCAGGTCTTTAGCTAAAGCACTCATTTCTTGAGGATATGGAGGCTCGCTTTTTAATATTCTCCTGTTGACAGATAAAACTTGCTATTAAAACAACCAGAGGATGAAGTTATAGTGATGATATTCTTAGCAAGACAAGTACTGTGCCACACACTCTGAAACTAAACTATATGTGAAAAGCAGAGCAAAAGTATTTAAAATGAGATGCCACGAAATCGAATTTCCGAAACTAAGCAGAGACAAAAAGCGTTGGATCATTTTTTCAGTGTAAGTCGCTCTTAATGGGGAACCACCACCCCAAATATTTAATTGGGGAAAAAAATGAAGGCTTGGGACAGGTTAGACCTTGACTCGACTCTCTGATGAAAGATTTCCCAATGGAAACAACTCCTAATAAACTCAGAGAAGTCAATCCAGCACTCAGCTCCAACCATCATACCCTTCTCTCTTCCCCTTCCCTGTGTGCCGGGGAACAGCTGGGCCCGGCAGGAATGGGGAGGGAAGGCAGGCCAACGCAGGTAGGGTCACAGCCACTGGGGCATGGCTCCACTCTTAATATCTGAAAACGAGCACCAGATCTGGGGCTTTTCATGGGATGAGATCACCTGCTCCATTATCTCCCACTATAAAACAGTCAGGTAAACCCTATAAGGAACTCAAAGGTAAAGTCTACTGTTTACTATGGAAGGTGAAACATTAAGATAATCAAGTTTCTTGATGAAATATTTGAATTTATGCTAAGGTCATGGAAGAAATCAATCCAATCCAAATGTACCTCTGCCTCTGTGAAAGGGCAGATGAATAATGAGAAAGAATAATGAAAGGGACAGATTGAAATTAAGAAGCTTAACACGGTATACACGGAGATAGTTATTCCTTTATTCGGGTTTGTAAAAAGATTCCCTGTTGGGCATTAAAATATTAATAACCGTTATGGAACAAAACCAGGTAACACATTTGTAACAGACAGCACAGTGTGGTTAAGCACACGGACTCTGGAGCCGGACCGAATTCAAAACTCTGGCTTGCTGCTAACTGGCTGTGCGACTCTGAGAGTTAATGAACCTCTTCACACCACGGTCTCCTTAACCTAAAATGGGTATTATGATGCTTAAGTGAGCGAAGACAGTGCTTAGCGCTGCACCGGGAACATTGCAAGTGCTTGACCTGTGTGCCCCTGGCTCCCTTCGGCTACACCAACCACAGAGAAAACCACAGCCAGTAGCCACTCAGAATCAGTCAAATGACAGTGGAACTGTAAGTTTTCACTAGAAATTCTAGCCGTTTTGTTCATTTCAAAGCTAATCCCGCTTCTGGCACTCCATCCTGGGGATGCAAAAAAACCCGGACAGAACAAGGGAAAAAAAAGAAGTACACTTTTTCTCTTTAGGGTTCTTTAGTGTTCCCCCAGGGCTCGCTGCTCGTCAGGGTTTTCTGCATTGGACAGAATCCTCTCCTGGGACCAGGCACAGGCGTCTCTGAGAGACACTGGCAGCCCGGTTTCTGAGGGAAAGCTAAGCAGAGACTTTTCCATTTTCCCCACCTTTCATGTGCTTTTAGCAGGCAGGGACTTTTTGTGTGAAATAGATACGCTGTTGCTGACATTCACTTTGGCTGAGAAATAAGCACTTTGGCCGACGTCGTCGGAAGGTACGGATTCTGTAGGTCCATACACTTGAGTCATCGGCATTTGCTGGAAGTCTACTCTGTACAGGCACTTAGGGAAAGCAACGGTCGTGCCAACCCTGGCGGTTCATCCACAAAAGGAGGGGCATCGAGAGAACAGGGAGCACCCGGAAACAGGGATGGACCCACTGAGATGCCAAGCTGGGAAGAGGGGCGGGAGACTCCGTGTACAACTTGGGGCGGAGGTCTGGGCACGCAGACAGCATTGGTGGGCGACCGACGGCTGCAGCAGGTGCCACACGCAAGGAACTAGAGCGTGACATTGGAGTGAGGCAGGGAGCAGCACATCAGGAAGAGACGGAGTGGAAATCTAAAGGGGTTTCTCAGAGCAGTACTGACGAGGGGACGAGAGGGACCACCAGTGGTGGCCCCAAAGCTTCCCTTTTTCCTGGCTGCAGCGAACGTGGCCAGAAGCAGCCGGAGGAGGTCGGGCAGGCGATGGTGAGCACGCACCCCAGCTCGCAGGAGTGAAAGCAGGGGCCACGCAGGAGGTAGCACAGCAGGACCGCTTCTTAGGCTCCTTGTCGTCTTGGTAAACGGAGTGGCACGGGGCTTCCTCAGTGCGTGGAGAGGTTCTGAAGCCTAATCCCGCGGAGAACCGTAGGGCCAGGAAGAGGACCAGAAATGGAGGTGCGCTGGTCAGGAGAAAGAGCCCCCAGCAGGCTTAAATCTCTTCTCCAGGGGAAGATGATCTCTTCTTCTGCTTCCTTGAAACGTACGGGGCCGAGACGCATGTGAAATGACAGCTGTGCCTGGTTACCGCGAAGTCACCCCTGAGATGTGTGAGCAGACAGGACTATTTAAAACTCAGAGAGCACAAGTTTCTGGGTGTTGTCTCTTACCCCAAGGGTGTCCTTGGAAGCGGGGAGCGGTGGAAGCTGTGCACAGAGGAGTAGAACAATGCAGTCCTGTGGTGGCCTTCCCATGTAGGGGTCACCCATCCACCTGTTCCCATCACTAATGGCTGAGTGTGCCCTCTGTGGGCTGGCCAGCCAGGCCTGGTCACTGCAAGGACCCCTGATGAAGAGGTGCTTGATGCTGTCATGCTGATACCCATGTTTCCTGATCTGTATCTCAGGAAGCTAAGTAAAACTGGTGCCAGATTACAGCCTATTGTGACCTGTGAGTATGAATGTCAGTCTGAAGCTCAGACCAGCGCAGTTACGCAGAATGCGCACTGCAGAGAGGGGGACGCAGATGGAGGATGCTCATGGACCTTTAGCCGTGACAATACTAGAACATCCTGCAACAAGGGCAGGGAGACATTTCTCAGGTGTTGTTGCCACTTGACCTCTTCGAATGTTCTAGATTTCTGAATTGGTAATGACCCAGAACTCTTTCTTTTTAGCTCCAAAGGGAATCTGGGAAACTTGAGAAATGAACTGTAATGGGGTGGGGCCCAAACAAATCTTTTTTTTTTTTTAATTAATTAATCTATTTTTTATACATTAAAAAAAGTTTTTATTTATTTATTTTGAGAGAGACACAGAGAGAGAGCAGGGGAGGGGTAAAGAAAGAATCCCAACTAGGGTGCACTGCCAGTGCAGAGCCCTATGCAGGGCTTCAACTCATGAACTGTGAGATCATGACCTGAACCAAAACCAAGAGTCAGATGCTTAACCAACTGAGCCGCCCAGGAGCACTGAGCCCAAATAAATCTTAGAGCTCTCTGGAAAATCAGAACAGGCTCTGAGTTGACATATCACGTTAAACATTTCTTGTGTTTGTTACCATTTAATCCATACAATAATCCTATCAATAGGCAGCCACTATTATCCCTGTTCTAAAGGTAAGGAAAGATTCCTTTCAAATCAAGACATATACACACAAAATTTTAACTTGATATTCCAGAACATAGATGCTCCTAATATTTTTTTGCAAGAAGCAGCAAATAACAGAGCTAAGAAAATTTTGAAAAATAAAATAATTGGGAAAGATCTGCTTAGCCACATGTTAAAATGTATTATGAAACAAGATTGTAAAAGTGAGGTGCTAGCAAAGTAAATCAACAGCCAAATCACATGAACAGAAGAGACAACTTGAAAAACATCCAGACATATACACAAACTTACATTGTTTTTGAAAAGGGACCAGCCAACATGGGAAATGCCACATTGTTTGACAAATGTGCTGGGGAAACCAGCTATTTGGGAAATAAACGAAGCAAGACCTTGCCCCATACCACAACCTGAAATGAATTCCAAATGGATTAGGAATTACATGAAAAAAGAAAAATCAAATAAAATTAAAATCAATAATATAAAAATGAATATAAAATTTCTTTCTATTCATGAATGTTAAGTTTCTGAGAACCTCTGTGGTGAAAGAAATTCACATCTGATTAGCTTAAGAATGTATGGATTGGGGGGCCTGGGTGGCTCAGTAGGTTGGGCATCCAACTCTTGATTTCAGCTAAGGTCTTGATCCCAGGGTCATGGGATCAAGCCCCACATTGGGCTCCATGCTGAGTGTGAAGCCTGCCTAAGATCCTCCCTCTCTCTCTCTCTCTTCTCTACCCCTCTCCCCACCTCATACACACACACACACTCTCTCTCTCTCTAAAATTAAAAAAAACAAATGTATGAACTAAAGAGTACTAACATCGAGATTAAAATTAAAACTATGATGGGGAGCAAGATGGGCAGATGGGTAGATATACAACAAGCAAGGATGGTAAAATAGTCATGGCAGCATCATGGCAGCGTGTAGGCAGGTTTCCACTGTGACAGGTATTCGAACATTTTCATATAAAATGTGGTGGAAAAAGTGAGCTCATGAAAGTGTGCACGTGTTTCTTATGATCACAACAATATAACAATACGGAACTGTCTCAACACTGGTGTTAGTACAGTGGGCAATGCTCACCTGTCACCCCACTGAGGTCTTTGCTCAAGTGTCACCTTATCAGAGCAGCCTTCTGGACCATCCGAACAAAAATACCTATTTCCCCACCTTATTCATCCCTCTCCTTTCTTTTCTTTTCCTCCATGGCATTTAAAGGCTATTTGTATTTATTGATTGGTTACTCTGATCTCTCCCAGCTAAAATGTAAGCTCTCAGGGAGGAGAGATTCGTTTTAAAGGCAATTTTGTTCAGTGCTTTTTTCCTGGGGCCTAGAACACTGCTTAGCATATAGCAAGTCCTCAACATAGATTTCCTGAATAAATTATTTTCCATTTACGATACCTTGCTCACTCAGGATCTTTCTTCCTCAGTTGCAACAGATGCCTGCAGACAACATCTTTGTTTTTTCACCAATAGCATATGCCTTCTCTTGGGGTGATTCTATTTGTCCTCCATTTCAAAGTTCACAATCTTTCCTATTTTGTGACTTAACATTGTTGATTCTCCCTTGCTGGTTCCCATGTGGTCCCAGAATTACCGGACTACTTATATGCCTGCCTGAATTAGGAAGTTTTCTATAAACTTCATTTACTCTAACTAGATAAGAATATTATGGTACGTCTACTCAATGGTATATTATACAGTCATTGCAAAATTATGTGTACAAAGAGTTTGTATACATGAAAATGTGTATAACTTTAAGCAAAAACTGGAAAATATGAAGTTATATTTCTAGTATAAGTACAACATTATACAGATGTAAAAGACTAAAAGGAAATATATCAAGATATTGGCAGTGCTGGTCTCTGGGTGTTATTACAGTTTTCCCTTATGTACATTTTAAACTATAGTGAACGTTACTTTTAGAACAGGAACAACAGAACGAACTTGATTTATAAGATCACAGACCCACGGAGACCAGCACAAGCCTGGCATGGGGGCTGGGAAGTCTTGAACCCTCTGTGGGTATTTCCCACTGCCCAAAAGGCCTTCTTTTCTGCCTTCAGCGTCTGCAAGCCTCTGGGTCCTCCTGGCCCAGCCCATGCGGTCTCTCCATCATGAACGCTTCCCTGACACTCTCAGTCCCCAAGGGTCCATGCCGCCTTTGTATTTCCATGGCAGTCATCTCACCACTCCAATACTTCCCCAAACTCCTGGTATTATGAATTGTCATCCTTTTATTCACATCTTCCTGAACAGTATACAAGTTTTCTTAGGACAAGAACGCAACGTGCCTCTGTATTTCTCCTCTGCCTTAGGAGGTAAAAATTACTCAGCAAATATTCCAGAGATGAATGAAATCAATCACCCTGTTTTCTGGGCCGGTACTTCCCAATCCCTTACCTGAAATAAGCATTCAGCTCTAGGAAAGAAAACAGCAGCACAGAACCAAGTGTGAGCCATGGGACAGCATGAAGCAACTTTCCAGGAGTCATTTTGTACTTGACCCCAGTCCCAGCGCCCAGTTGCTCTGAGTTCTTAGGCAAGACAAGCCTCAGTTTCCTTGTCTGTAAAACAGCACATGCAGCTACCTGTTTTCCAGGGCTGTAAGGATTCCAGGAAATGCTATGTGGGACTTCTCGGCACAGAGGCTGGCACGCGGCTGTGGCCCGGGGAGCCTCCCCCTCTGTGGGGCTACTCCAGGACTGTTCCTGCTCTCAGACACTGGCTGCCAGAGGGGACACTTCTCTTTGGCTGTTACCAAATCCTTCCTTGATCCACCTACCCCGTCTTTCTTTAGACATTGCCAGTAAGAATAATAAAATGAGATTCTTTACCAACTCCTGCAAAATCTGGGACTCTACTCAAAATCTCAGCCAGTAATCCCTGGGAGCCCCCAGGGCATGTCTTAAGTGAGCTATAAATACTCTTCTTCACTCTCACATAAAGCATCTCCTTTCCTTTTCTTGCCTCACAAGCCACCTGAGAGGTGCTCACTCCTGCCATGGCTTCTGGTGCAGAAGAGAGAACGTTTCTGTTCCCCGTGAGGTTTGAGAACGTAAAGATGTATGCACGATCTTGTAAAGATTTTGGTAAGAGAGCTTTCTTTTTCTTTTCAATGTATAGCATCTCCCTAAAAGTGATGGATACGACCTAGACTTGCCCCCCCCCCCCCCCCCCCGCCCCAGGGCCAAGGCCTCTGAGGACCGAGCTGATCTGCCTGGGCTCCTCCTCCTTGCACTCTCGTGCACTTAGTGGGTCTACCAGACGGCTTTATCAGACATGCCTGAATGTGTCTTAATCATGGAGTGGGTGCAGATTTAGGCTAAAGCTGGGACCCTATTACACTGACTCTGGTTTTTGTTGGCAGGCCTCATCCCTGTCCATCTTTCTTTCTCTCTTTTCTGTGACCAGGATGATGCTCAAGAAGGTTTTACTTCACCCACTCCATTATCTCTGCTGGAACACCTTTCCTTAATTGGCAGGATGAAAGGGATGCGAGAAGGTGGAGAACCACACCTTGGTGATGTAGGACCAAGTGGCTGCAAGGGACAGTAAACTAAAAGCAGTATTTCAAGTCAAGAACAGAGTGAAATGCAAAGAATTTCAAAGAGATTGCTAAAGGGAAAAAGAGCCAAGGTCAGAGCAAAGAGCCAGTACAGAGCCAAGAGTTATCACCCGAAAGGTTTGAGGCCCTTCCCGGGAGGTGCTGGAGAACCATGAGCACCTAAAGAACAGTAAGATTACTCCAGAAACTGAACCAAATGAGTCACAAAGGCAGAAGGCCACCTCCACAGCCTCTCCCAGTACGGATGAGGCTGAGCTTTCAGACTTCAGGTGGATGGGACCAGTGGAGAGCCGACTGGGTGGTAATGAGAGGTGGTGATAAGTACCTCCACAGAGCCTCGCCGGGAACAACCCAAGGCCAGGTCTCAGGGGGAGCACTGAAAGACTACAGTAACCATTCTAATAGCGCCTCTGGCGGGTCCTTCCCACAGTTGGAAGGATTCTTCCTATGTTCTGTTCAGGGCTCTAAGCCCTCCAGTGCCCTAGAGAGTGAGTGCTTCAGAGGACGAGTTCATGATACAGCAGGATTCAACTCTATCCCCACACATCATGCAAGGGCAGCAGGAGTAAGCCGAGCTGAAGGACGATGTAAGGCAGTTAAGACAGAAAGCTGAGGGCAGGGTCATGTCCATCCCATTCCTCTCCCAGCTGCAGCCTCCCAGCACTGGACTCTGTCCTCCAGCTGCTGCAATTGTGTCACGGAGAAGAACATGTAGATGAATCGCTATTGTGACACACGTCATCGGATTCGGGGGGTGGGGGGAACTAGTCAAAACCACCTCAAGAAACACAGATGCTGCTACTGGGTACAAAAATACAGAAAATGAGGAAGAGAAGAAAAAAATGAGCAGCACACTGGGAATCAAGAAGCCTTTATAAAATACGCTGATAAAGGATTTTATCATGAAAATGTGAGAGAGACACGGAAGCCATGGGGGAAAAAATGATCTCTTAAAACAGGGAAAGAAATAATAATGCTTGCCAAAGTTATTCTATGTGTAACTCTAAAAGCAAGACATTCGTAAACAGAACATTTAAAAAAATACAAATGAACTAATTCAAGGTGTTACTGACTCATCAGCATGCATAAAAGAATACAAGAAAACTACTATCTTAATTTTGTTTTAGAACACTATAATAAGGCCACACAAAACCAACGTAATTCCCTAAAGACAGACACTCTTTCGGAGGACAAATAAGAAATTAATCACCTAAGGCAGAGGTCAGCAAACATTTTGTAAGGGCCCATGGCACGCAGACTTCTAAGATGGTCTCCAATGATCGTGGTCTCCTTATATTCACAGCAATCTCCTTGGGTCATCCCTTCCCTTCAGATGTGTGTGGGACCTGGTAACTTGCTTATAAACAATACTATCAGTAAAGGTGACAGGATACTGCTTTCATGATTAGGTTACAAAACAGTCCAGCCACCTGGGAGATGCTTCCTGTTCCTTCCCGGTTTGCATGCTTTGAGGAAGCAAACGGCCAAGTTAGATAGGCCCAGGTGGCAAGGAACTGAGGGTGGTCTTTGGCCCACAGCCAGCCAGGACCGGAGGCCCTCAATCCAACAACGGTGAGGAACTCAATCCTGTTGACAAGCACACGTGCTTGGAAGCAGATCGTCTCCCAGGTGGGCCTGGAGACAACGACAGCCCAGCACTTTGCAGCCTGCGAGTGACCTGGAAGTGGAGGGTCTGGCTGAGCTGTGCCCAGATTCCTCATCCCCAGGAACTCTGAGAGAGTTAATGTATGTTGTTCTAAGCCACTGAGTTTTCAGGCAGTTTCTCACTGGGCAATGGATGACAGATAACCAGTGAAAGGCCAGACAATAAATACTTCAGGCTTTGTAAGCTACATAGTCTCTGGGCCAAATATTCATCTCTGCTGCAGTGGCCCCCAAAGCAGCCAGAGGGGATACCCCAATGAAGGAACCCAGCTGGGTTCTAATAAAATGTTACTAATGGACAGTGAAACTCAAAATTTCATAGAATATTCACATGGCACAAAATATCTTCATCTTTTGACTTTTTCAACCATTTAAGAATGCGAAAACCAGCTCCCAGGCCACAAGAGAACGGGCAGCAGGATGGATTTGGCCTGTGGGTTGTAGTTTGCTAACCGCCTGACCTAAAAGGTACAGCAAGAGCTCTGTTGAGTATTATTTTGATAACACTTAGACCTGAATTTATAGAACACTATGCTATATACAACAAAACACACTAATAAAGCCAAATAAAACAGATAATGAAATGCCAAATAAACATCTCATGGCAAATATTTTCTACATTTCAGAGTCAGAGAAATTGAGGCAAAGAAACGCCCCTGTCAGAGATGACGGAAGAAGTGCAAACAGAACCTGTATGTCCTGATTCTCAGGTGAGGACACAGGACTCAACCACCATGGGTAACAAAGCCCCAGTCAAGTAAAGGAGGAGGCGCAGACAGAACCGATGGAGATACTGTGATCGGGTGGACCCCTCCCCACAGAGCCCAGGAGAAGTTCTACACAGAAGGGGAATAAAGGCTAGTGGGAGACACACATGGAAAGCACACACGCCACATACATGAACTAAAAATAAGACACGGACTCAGAAAAGCTAATGAAAGGTTTATCCTAGATAAAACTATCTTCACTTCCCTAAAGCGACGTCAGGAAGAAACAACAGAACTACTCTATGTTCTTTAAATTTTTTTGAAGCTTATTTATTTATTTTTGAGAGAGACAGAGACAGTGCAAGTGGGGAAGGGGCAGAGAGAGAGAATCCCAAGCAGGCTCCGTGTTGCCAGCTCAGAGCCTGATGCAGGGCTTGAACCCACAAAACAGCAAGATCGTGACCTGCGCTGAAACCAAGAGTCAGAAGCCTAGCCTACTAAGCCACCCAGGTGTCCCAACTAGTCTATGTTCTTTAGAGGACAGAACCAGGATTGATGGGCAGAGGTTAGAGGAAGCTTATTGCAACTTACGTTAAGGGGGCAGGATTTTATACAAAGTTGTTCATTAATGGAAGGGGCTTTCTTGAAAATACCTTATACAACTGTGCTCACCGCTCATGGATGGCACTCAGACAGAAGGCAGAGGACTACAGGACCCTGTTGAAGGGACTCTTACATCAGGGAGAAACTTTTCCTATCATTCTTCTTCTTCTTTTTTAAAAATCTATTTATTTGGGGGGGTGGGGTACAGGCATGTGCAAGTGCACGCAGGGGAGGGGGCAGAAAGAGAGGGAGAGACTCTCAAGTAGGCTGCACGCTGTCAGTGCAGAGCCCAACACAGGGCATGATCCCACACACTGTGAGATCATGACCTTGAGCCGACATCAAGAGTTGGACACTGAACCAAGTTGAATCACCCAGGCGACCCCTCTCATTCTTATTACATTTTGAAATTTGACATACCAGAAAAACATGCCTGCTCTCATTTTAGGCTATGTCTAGACAACAAGAGCAGGTAGATAACTTGGATAAGATGTTCTTTTGAAGCACCTCAAGTCAAAGCTCTAGAAAGTATACAGCATTCAGGGAAGATCACAAAAACTAAGGAATGGAAGGGTTCAATGATGAAGAAAGTCCTTGGCTAATTAATACAGGGGACAAGACAATGATTATTTATCTGAATGGTACATTTTTTTCCACTTTTTAAATTTATGTGTTTTTTTTTAATTGAAGTCAAGTTGACACCAAATGTTATGTTAGTTTCAGGTGTCCAGCGTAGTGACAAGACTATATGCTATTCTCTGCTCACCACAAGTATAGCTACCTACATACACTATTACACTATCACTAAAACTACAACACTATTACACTACCATTTACTTATTCCCTATGCTGTGTTTTTTTATCCCTGGGACTTATTCTTTCCATACTCGAAGTCTATTATCTCCTCCCCCCTTCACCCATTTTGCACCCCCACCCCCACCCCGCCACTTATCTCCTCCCCTCTGGCAACCATCAGTTTGTTTTCTGTATTTATGGGTCTGTTTCTGCATTTTTTGTTTGCTAGTTTGTTTGGCTTTTTAGATTCCACGTATAAACAAAATTATATGGTATTTGTTTTTCTTTGACTTACTTCACATAACATAATACTCTCTAGGTCCATCCATGTTGTTGCAAATGGCAAAAATATCATTCTCTTTTACAGCTGAGTAATATCCCATTGTATATATACTGAATGGTGCATATTTTTAAAAGAACATACTATGAAAGACTTTATACCAGGAAGACAATCAGAATGATTACTTTGAAAGGAAAAGATAGTTTAGGATAACTGAATGATGACACAGTTTATAAATTTCAGTAACAACAGCAAAAACCCCCAAACCACGAAATCACGGGTCAACACTAAGCTTTAAAAAAAATTATTGGGGCGCCTGGGTGGCGCAGTCGGTTAAGCGTCCGACTTCAGCCAGGTCACGATCTCGCGGTCCGTGAGTTTGAGCCCCGCGTCGGGCTCTGGGCTGATGGCTCGGAGCCTGGAGCCTGTTTCCGATTCTGTGTCTCCCTCTCTCTGCCCCTCCCCCGTTCATGTTCTGTCTGTCTCTCTCTGTCCCAAAAATAAATAAAAACCGTTGGGAAAAAAAAAAATTAAAAAAAAAATTATTAATAACATGACCAAATGGATAATTGATTAAAGGGAAAGAATGTTATCTAAGTTCTTGAAAAATATTTTCTAGTTTTAAGAATTTAGACACTCTGATTCAGGTCCTTTCTCTTTCTAAAACCAGAATGTCAAATGATTGACCTAAAGGCAATAAAATCAATTTAAATTTGAGTATCACATGGCTCATAACATTCCTGCCATCATAAACAGCAATATACCTCTCTGCAGGCAGACCTGTGCAGGAAAGGAAAACTGGAAAAAGGAGACTGCTTGTGGATGTGGAATCATAAAGTGGGGAATCAGTCAGAGGAGATACTATTTAATATCATCATTAAGTCTAGCTTTGCACCTGTCACCATGACAGGTATGACCTTGCAAAGGAACCCAAATTCTCAAGACCATGACCAAGGTTTCCTATAATCCTGAAGCATTTTCAGACTGTCAAAAGGCCCATTTAAAATAAGCAAAGTAATATTTTAAAATTTTAATAACAGGCATGACTTTAACTATGATTTTAACAAGAAATATTACTGATCACTTCACTTCAGTATTAAACAAATTGGAACAGTGAGAAATAATTTCCTTCCTAATCTGTCCTGTAATAAGCATATTAAGAAAAATTTAAGTTTTATTAAAATAACGGTGATGTACAATAAGCTTCTGACATAAAAAGTGTGCCCTTTGGTAAGTTCTGATATATGTATACACCTGTGAAATCATTGCCACAAAGTAAGTGACATAGATAGCCAATCACCCTCCAAAGTTTCCTGGTGTCCCTTTGTCATATCTACTGCCCTTCCCCAATCAACTGGCCCTCAATGAATTCCCACATTTGAGCCAGTTTATATCCCCCAGAACCTCTTGAATGAAGGGAAAGATGAGTCACCTTAAGGAAGGACCCTGAAAATTTATACTGTTACTCTTTCTCCCAGCCTTCCCCAAAGGGGCCCACAGCTTTTTAATGGAGGAACTGTACATTGGTGAGAAGGAAATAACCAGACTTCTGGGGCCTACTGGACTCTGGCTCTGAACTGGCACTAATTCCAGGAGATCCCTGTGCCCACCAGTCAGAGTAGGGGCTTATGCAGTCGTGAGTTCAAGCCCCATATTGGGCTCCGTAGTGGCATAAAGCCTAGTTGAAAAAAAAAAGTTCCCACCAAGCAAATTAAAACAAACAAACAAAAAACTTATGGGGTGCCTGGGTGGTTCAGTTGTTTTGAGCATCCAACTCTTGATTTTGGCTCGGGTCATTACCCCAGGATCGTGGGATTGGGCCCCCCATCGGACTCCATGCTCATTATAGAGCCTACTTAAGACTCTCTCTCTCCCTCTGCCCCTCCCCACCATTCATGCACGTGTGTGCATTCTCTCTCTACGATAAAATGAGAAAAAAAAAAAAAAGAGTAGGGACTTATGGAGATCAGGTGACCAATGGAGTTCCAGCTCCATCTCACGATGGCTTCAGTGGGTCCCGGACACCATCCTGTGGTTATTTTCCCAGTTCCAGAATGCATATTTGGAAGAGACATATTTAGCAGCTGGCACAATCCCGTATTAGTTCCCTGACCTGTGGAGTGAAGGCAATTATAGTGGGAAAGGCAAAATGGAAGCCATTAGAACTGGCTCTACCTAGAAAAATGGCAAAACCAAAAGCAATATCACATTTCTAGGGGACTGCAGAAATTAGTGCCACCATCAGAGACTTGAAAGATGTAGGAGTGGTGATTCCCACCCATCTCCTCACCGATTTGGCCTGTACAGAAGACAGATGGATCTTGGAGATGACACTGGAGTATCGTAAATTTAACCACGTGGTGACTTCAACTGCAGTGCTGTACCCGAATGTGGTTGCATTGCTCGAGCAAATTAACACACAGCTGGTACGCAGCTACTGATCTGGCATATGTCCTTTCCCCACCACTGTCCATAAGGCCCAACAAAAGGAGTTTCTTTCAGCTGGCAAGGCCAGCAATGTACCCTCACTGTCCTACCTCAGGGGTATATCAACTCTCCAGCCTGATGTCATAATTTAGTTCATAAGACTCTTGATTGCCTTTCTCTTCTATAAGATACACACTGATCTGTTACATTGATGACCTTATGCTCACTGAACCTGGTGAGCAAGAAGTAGCCACTACTCTAGACTGATTGGCAAGAGAGTGGAAAATAAATCTAACGAAAATTCAGAGGCCTTCTACTTTAGTGATTTCTAGGGGTCTAGTGGTGTGGAGCTTATCAGATACCATTTCCAAGGTGAAGGAGAAGTTGTTGCATCTAACCCATCCTACAACCAAAGAAGATGCACAATCCCTAGTGGGCCTCTTTGGATTTTGGAGGCAACATATTCCTCATTTGGGAGTATGGCTCCCACTTGTTTACCAAATGACCTGAAAAGCTGCTGTTGAGGGGGGCCCAGAACAAGAGACAGTTCTGCAACAGGTCCAGGCTGCTGTTCAAGCTGCTTTGCCACTTGGGCCATATGCTCCAGCAGATTCGGTAGTCCTTGATGTGTCAGTGGTAGATACAGATGCGTTCGGAGCCTCTGGCCCCTATCAGTGAATTGCAGCACAAAGTCTTAGGATTTAGGAGCAAAACCCTGCCATCTTCTGCAGAAAACTACTCCCGTTTTGAGAAACAGCTCTTGGTCTGCTACTGGGCCTTAACAGAGACTGAACACTTAACTATGGCCCTCCAAGTTCCACTGAGACCTGAAATGCCCATCACTAATCGGGTGTTATCTGATCCATCAAGCCATAAAGTTGGGTGTGCATGCACTGCAGCCCTCCATCATCAAATGGAAGCAGTATGCACCAGATGGGGTCTGAGCAGGCCGATAAGGCACAGGGAGTGACATGAAAAAGTGGCCCAAATGCCCACAGTCCCCACTCCTGCTACGATGCCTTCTTCCTCTCAGCCTGCATCTCTGGCCTCATGGGTTGTTCCCTATGACAGCTGACAGAGGAAGAGAAGACTCGAGGTCTCATTTACAGACTGTTCTGCATGACATGAAGGCACCGCCTGAGAGGGCCGGCTGCAGTGCTACACACCCCCGAAGGACATGCTGAAGGGAGATCCTCCCAGTAGGAAGAGCGCGGGCAGTGTACCCGGATGTTCATTTTGTGAAATGGCTGGACATCCAACTTTATATTGATTGATGGGCAGTGGCCAATGGTTTGGCTGGATGGTCAGGGACTTGGAAGAAACAAGATTGGAATACTGAGGACAAGGAAGTCTGGTTGACCAAGATATCCGGGGAAGAGGCATGTGGATAGACCTCTCTGAATGGGGAGGAAAAAATGTGACGATATCTGTGTCCTATGGGAATGCTCACCAGAGGGTAGCCTCAGCAGGGAGGATTTTAATAATGAAGTGGATAGGATGATCTGTTGTGTAGATAGCAGTCAGTCTCTTTCTCCAGTCAACCCTGTCATCATGGGGTGGGCCATGAACAAAGTGGCCATGGTGGTAGGGAAGGTTATATGTGGGCCCAGCAATGTGGACTTCTACTCACCAAGGCTGACCCGGCTACGGCTACTGCTCAGTGCCCAATCTGCGCCAACACTGATTGTCCAAGATGGCACCAATTCCCAGGGTGCTCAGCCAGTTACATGGTGGCAGGTTGATTACATGGGACTACTTCCATTACGGAAGGGGCAATGTTTCATTCTAAATAGAACAGACACTCTGGATATGGATTTGCTTTTCCCGATGAGCTGCTTCTGCCAAAACTACCATCTGTGAACTCACAAAATGCCTTATGCGCTGTCATGGTATTCTACACAGTGTTGCTTCTAATCAAGTAACTCACCGCACAGCAAAAGAAGTGCAGCAGTGGGCCCATGCTCATGGAATTCACTGGTCTTACCAAGTTCTCCACTATCTTGGAGCAGATGGCTTGACAGGACAGTTAATGGCCTTTTGAAGACACAGTTACAGTGTGAGCTAGGTGGCAATATGTTGCAGGAATCTGGCAAGGTTCTCCAGAAGACTGTCAATGCTCTGAATCAACATCCAATATATTGTGCCTTTTATCCCATACCAGGATTCATGGGTCCGAAAATGATGGGGTAGAACTGGGAATGGCACCCCTCACTATTCCCCCCCAAGTGATTCACTAGCCAAGTGTGTGCTTCCTGTTCCCATGACTTTATGCTCTGCTAGTCGAGAGGTCTTAGTTCTAGGAAAAGGAATGCTTCCACCAAGAGACACATAATGATTCCACTGAGCTGGAAATTCAGACAGCCACCCAGCCACTTTGGGCTCCTAAAGCCTCTGAAGCAATCGGAGGGAGTTCTGTGCTGGCTGTGGTGAATGATCCTTGCTACCAAGGAGGAAACTGTGGACTACTACTCCCCAGGGAAAGTAAGGAAGAGTGTCTGAAATACAGGAGATCTCTTAGGGTATCTGTTAGTATTACCACGCTCTGTGATTAAGGTCAACCGAAAGCTACAATAACCCAATCTAGGTAGAACTACTAAAAGCCCAGATTCTTCAGGAAGGACTGTTTGGATCACCTCAGAAGGTGCTGAAGGCAAAGGGAATACAGAGTGGGTAGTAGAAGCAGGTAGTTATAAATACCAGCTATGACTCCATAACCAGTTATAGAAATGAGGACTGTAATTATTGTATTTCCTCATTTAGTTATGAATATATCTGTGTGGTTGTATGTGTGCATAAATAACGTAAATGTATATATTTGTTACAGATATGTCTTTGTTTTCTTCCCTTTCTTATTCCTTTATCATGTAAGATAAGATGTACTGACTTTATAGCATGGTATTTAAGTATTGTTAATTTTTTCACAGTACCTAAGTTATGGGATTTCAAGAAGGGAGAATATCACTTAGGGGTTGTATGTAAGGGGTTAGTGGGTTTTGGTTGTATGAGGGATAACTGTATCACGTTAGGTGGAATTAGAACCGTGTTATTGCCTTTACGGAGACGAAGGACAGTTTGAGGAGATGTGCATGGCTGCCAAACTGACGAGAGGGGGACATGTGATGGTTAATCTGAAGTGTCATTTGACCGGGCTACAGGTTGCCCAAATTAAACTTTCTGCGCATGTCTGTGAGGGTGTTTCTCAATGAGATCATCAGCATCTGAGCTAGGGGACTCCAGTAAAGCAGAATCCTCTCCTCAGTGTGGATGGGCAGCAATGAACCCCTTAAAGGTCTGAGTAGAAACAAAAAGCAGAGGAAGGGAGGATTCAGTCCCCCTTCTGCCTGCCCGCTTGACACCGGTCACTGGTCTTCTGCCACTGGACTGGGTTTTACACCATGGATTCCTGTCGTTCTCAGGCCTGGCTCTCCTGGGTCTCCGGCTTGCAGATGGCAGATCATGGGACTCCTCAGCCTCTATAATCTTGCGAGCCGATTCCACATAATACATCTCCTTTTATACATACCTGCGTGCATGTGTGTGCACGCGCGCACACGCGCGCGCGCGCACACACACACACACACACACACACACACACACACCCTATTGGTTTTGTTCCTCTGGAGAACCCTGATACAGTCTCGCTCTTTATTTGTAGCCATTCTAGTGACTATACAGTGGTATCTCACTGTGGTTTAGTTTGCATTTCCCTAAAGACTAATGATGTTGGTCATCTTTTCACGTGCTTAGTTACCACTCATAGATCTTCTCTGGTGAACTGTTAAACTCTTTTGCCCATTTTTCAAAACAGGTTTTTTTTTCCCCCTTGAGTTTTGAGAGTTATTTATGTATTCTGGAAGCCAGTCCTTTATCATATCCAGGATTTGTAATTTTCTCCCAGTCTGGGGTTTGTCTTTCCATTCTCTTAGTTTCTTTTGAAAAGCTCATGCACGCATGTACTTAATTTTGACGAAGCCCTATTTATCAGTGTTTTCTTTGATTGATTGCACTTTTGGTGTCCTAAGAAATCTTTGCCTAACCCAAAATCACAAAGATTTTCATTTGTTTTCTTCCAGAAATTTTGTAGTTTTAGGTTTTACGTTTAGGTCCGTGATCTATTTTTAGTGAATTTTTCTATACAGTGAAAAGTATTTATTCAAGTTCATTTTTCCCCACATGATAGCCAATCGTTCTAGCATCTGTTGAAGAGACTTTTTTCCACTAAACTGACGTTGTGCCTTTGTTAAAAAAAAAAAAAAATCAGTTGCCTATATTTCTGTGATTCCATGTCTCGGCTTTGTATTTTACTGATGATTTGTCTATCTTAATATGAACACCACAGTGTCTTAATTACTGTAGCCTGTAAACCTTGAAATCAACTTTGGTCTACTTTTTCAAAGGTGATGTGGCTATTCTAGGTCCTCCACATATCTCTATGCATTTTAGGTTGTCAATTTCTGTAAGAAAAAAAAAAAAAAGCTTGCTGGGATTGGGATTGTGTTGAATCTACAGATCAATTGAGAGAGAGATCACATCTTAACTATACTGAGTAGCTCCCAAACACATGTGTGTTTATCCATACTTCGCTGAATACTTTTGGGGTACCTTCTGCAAATCTCTGGACTTCTCTCTGGACTCTGCCCTGCAAACTCTAGCTGCCTGGTCTTCCTGGACTCTCACTTCCATCTCCTCAACTCTGCCTGGGTTTCCCCTCCCTGTGCTGCAGCCTAGATACTCTCTCAAGGCAGTAAGCTGGGCAATCATAGCGCTCACCTCGTTTATTTTCCGTCACTGTGTTCACTGTCCTTCATTGCTAGATGTTCAATGTCTTCAATATTGCTGTTGCATACATTTTGCCCATTTTAAAAACTGTTTCAGGCAGGAAAGTAAATCCGGGTCCCTGTTATTCCATCTTGGTAAGGAGTGGAAGTCTCAATTTTTAATTTTTAATGTCAAATCTGTTCTCAAAGTTATAAAATTCAAGTAAAAACAGGACAAAAACATAACTAGTAATTAGTATAAAGTTTATCACTGTTCGTTTATTTGTTCATTAACTCATTTCATTCCAAAAATATTTATTGAATTCTGCATAGTAAGCACTGTGCTAGCACGTGAGCATACAACGCTGAAGATCAAAGCCAGACATGCCCCTTGCTCTCACAGAGCTTACAATCTAGTGGGACAGACAGACATTAATCAAATAACTATGAACAAAAATGTAACACTGCAATTGCGATGACTGCTATGATGGAAAAGAATAGAATAATGCTATGATAACCTATAAGAGGGTGGTTTTATGGTATTTGTTTCTACTGAGAGTATGTAGCCAGGAGTTGAAGAGATCACTACTGTTTCTTTATTTGCAAAGAAATTACATTCAGTATACAGTGGGAAAAAAGTACCCAACAAATACAGTTCTCAATATATGATGTACTAGGTTAAGACAATATGCTAAGTGCTTTGGAGCACACAAAAATTTTGACACTATCCTTATGAGACTTAAGATCTAACTGGGCACATAAAATATAGAGAAATATAAAGGCTATGTATCTACATTCTATGTGAATATAAATGAAAATTTACCACGAACGTTATTTTGTCTATCTTCATTAAAACATTATCTTTTCTATCAGCCTATAATTGCAGAAATTTGGTTAAGTTCCTTTGATAAAACAATATATTTATTTTATTAAGTCTTACCTAGATATCTCAGCTTGGGAATTCTTCTCTCCATCAACAGTGAAAGGAGACGCTCCAGTTAGTAACTCATACATTAGAACACCTAAACTCCACCAGTCAACTGCCTATAAAACAACAATGTCATTTTATAGAATATGAATATATATTTCATAAGAAAAGATGAACAAAATAAAGCTATATATTTGGAAAATATTTTAACCAAAAGGCTTTGTATATAACTTTCTGTGTAAGGAGTATGAAATTAAGCACTTGCACGAAAGACATTTAGAGAACAAATATCGAGGTATCCTCACAAGAGAATGTAAACATAGTAAAGTCAATCAAGGGGCTAAAAGTGTTTTCATTATTTCCTAAATCATTAAGTAATAGTTTCAGTTTAGTTAATTTTTTAAAAATTTCTATTTTTTAACTTTTTTAAAAAGTTTATTTATTTTGAGAGAGAGCGAGTGAGTGGAACAGAGCAGAGAGACAGGGAAACAGAGAATCCCAAGCAGGCTCTGCACTGTCAATACAGAGCCCGATGCAGGTCTCGAACCTGTGAATGGTGCGATGATGACCTGAGCTGAAGTCAAACATGTTAAGTGAGCTACCCAGGCACCCTAATTTAAAAAAATTGTAAATTTAAAATAAATTTTAAAAATTGTAAGTAAAATCTTTACACTTATGATGGAGGGGAAAAGGGAGCATTCAGCATTATTTATTTGTTTTTGAGAGAGAGAGAGACAGAGAGAGAGAGAGAGAGAGGGCACGTGAGTGAGCTAGGGGCAGAGAGAGAGAGAGAGAGAATCCCAAAAGGTGAAGAGAGAGAGGGAGACGGAGAGCAGAGCCCAGAGTGGTGCTCAGGCTCACCCAACGCGGGGCTCGATCTCACGAACCAAACCATGAGACCATGACCTGAGACAAAGTCAGATGCTTAACTGACTGAGCCACCCAGGCGCCCCATTCAGCATTTTTATTGATTATTCTGCTCCAATAAGTATCATGAAATTCCTTGACCTTACAGGGCAAAAACGAAAATGGTTGTTTTCATAACCACATAAATCAATTCCTCTTATAGAAACATTCACATACATCTTCATTTGTGTGAGCCATCCTTTTTTTGGGAGGCATGAAGACACTTAATACAAAATAAAAGAAGATCTAAAAAAGAAAAAAGCAATCTAAATTGGAAACCAATTTATAAATGTAGTTACCTGAACTGAGAGCATACCAAATTATATATAATTTAGGAATTTTGATATATCTCAAATTAGTTCTTTTATAATTAGGCAAATCAAGATTTCAGTAATTTCTTGAATACACAAGCTTATACCAATGAGATATTAACTGGATGCTAAAATTTTTAACTCTGCGTCCCAACTTCAGGGCAAAGGTTTCAGAGATATGATGCAAAATTTATGAACCTAGAGCTATTTTAAAGAAAATACATAACCATGACATATGAAACATGCAGGCAGACTGCAATCATAAAAGGAACAGTGTGGAGGCAGGTACGTTGATAAGCACTTTGCATATATTGTCACACTTAATTTAACTCAAAGTTGTCAAGCTGTTCCATGAATGGGAAAGAGTATTTATTGACTAGCTCTATTCTGGACCTCAGGTATGTAGGAATTCTAGGAGGTTTTCCTAAAAATTGGTTACTTAGGATGGGACTAAACAAATCTGTACCCTTTAATACAGGAAAAAATAGATTTTATAACAAAACTACTCAGAATGCTTCTTCTACAATCTTCATTTTGCACATACAAAGGCAAGTGAGGTTTTTAGAGGGCTTAGGAAAACAGACTATCTTGAATCCTTGACTATCTCCAAGGATTGTTAGTATGCTTATTTCTACTGAAGAGATAATCAACAAAGTCTTTTTCCTCTAAAACACTAGACACCATAATGTGTTCATGTATACAAAGCAAAGGAGAGAAAACAATGAACGTAAGACAACACTAGAAAGAGGGCTCTGTTGAAGAGACTGTACTCAAGTTATTAACTAGGATTCTTACTGTACATTTTATAGAGATATATAAAGAAGTACAGAACATACCTTGTCATGTCCTGAATCTCCCCCTCTGACAATGTCTGGTGCCATGTATTCAATAGTTCCACAAAAGGAATATGCTCTTTCACCCTTAAACAATCAAACAAACAAAAAGGCATTTGATTTCAAACTAGTCTGACAAGTGACAAAAAAGGAAAGTTAATACTACATGTTACTGGTCAAGATAAACCACAGTAGCAAAGTAGTGGTAGAATCTGCTTGACAGACTCTCCCCCGCTTCTCACCAGGACAGATCATCACCTGTATAGTCAGTCCTGGGTGAATGTCCTGTTGAAAGACTTTGATGCCTGAAAATCTACCATCATCCATCCATCCATCCATCCACCCACCCACCCACCCATCCAGCCACCCATCCATCCATTCATCTATCTGTTCTTCTTCTTTGCTGTATGTATGTATATTTCAATTAGTGGTTTCTTGTACGATTCTCTTTGTAAAACTTCAAATAGTCCTAGTAGGGTACCAAGAACTGCCTAATACTTTACTACTTTATTTCCAGATCAGCAACATTGAGAAAACACTGGGAAACCTTAAGGAAAAAAAAAAAAAAAAAAAGACAGAGACCAAATGCTAAGAAGGGAATAGGGAGCCCAGAGATGAAAAATGATGAAAAAAATTCTTCCTACCTTATTTTTTCTAGGTTTGGCACTGCCAATCATATGCTCAGTAATGATGAGCGGAAGTGTTTTTATAAAAAGACTGTCCTTAAAGACAGTTATTTCTCTTTTGTAGGGCTTTAAAAAGGTCTAGATTTGAAACTAAATTTTTTAATGGATCAACTGTGTCATATGACTCATCCCAATGAAACAGAAGAGAGGAAATATCTAAATTATTATACAGATATATAAAATTAAAAAAAGAACTCCTCTTTAATGGGACACAATTCGTATGGCTGTACCTGAAACATTTTAAGGCACTTTGGTGCCATTAAAATATTTTTAAAAACTAAAGGAAGCTTTTCAATTTGCACTTTATTCTTCCTTCATCAGTAAGATTTTGAGATATAGGCATTCTTCTTATTTGCCAATTTCAAATGTAAAGAACATTACTCCAGCAATGTTACAGAATCAGCAGAAGTTCTCTATTTGTGTAAAGTTAAGCTCAAAGACAATACATGTAATGAATTGATATAAACACTTTGGTAACAAATATATTAAAACTACTTAATTGTAATTATATTAGATGGTTTAAGATTCATTTCTTTCTTTTTTATACTACATATGCTGAAAGATTACTATTCCTGAGTATAACGAAAAGAAGTAATTTACTTATGCTTAGATCTGCAGAAAATATTTTTTGTTATCTGGCAGAATATTGTCAATAAGTAGCTAATATAAACCATATATCAAGTATCATTATCTCTCTGCTTCATTATTTCAGTACCAAATGCAAATTTTGTATCAAACTACAGAAGAATTAAAGCTAAATAAAATTGATTCCATTTTAATTTACATATAAAAAGTAATGAATAATTTTAAACTTTGTTAGACATGCTTAGAAAAAATGTGTATATTAAGAAGCATTCATCTGTTCACTGACTTATTTAAAAAGAAATACTACAAAATTACTCTTAAAAAAAATCCAAACTTCATAAAACCAGTGTTTTTAGTTAATACACTATTTAGTATACAACAGCCTTCTTTTGGGTGAGCAAAAATCACTGTGTAGTTGACATAAAGAAACACGAAAATTACTGAATCATTGTATTTATCATTTGATCTCATCTAAGAAATACCTTTAAACCATTATATCCTAAATCAAGTTTAGATATCCTGAAAAAATATAAATAATACTCCAAACTGTTTTATAAGTAAAAAGAATGAATTTGATTTATTGCTTCTCTAGATTTTATTTATTTAGAAAACTAGTCTTTTTAGCAAATATAAACTTTCACTGCCATTAATAGGCAGCTCCATGTCACAAACCATTTTGAAATCATGCACTTTTCCTTCTAAGTATGAGACAATGATTCAATTTTACAGAGTTATGAAAATATACACTCTCTTCTTCAAAATACTAGATATTCATGAAGTTTAGTGTTCAAAGGGTATAAGGCACATAGATCTTACTGATGAATGCCAGAAAGGTCTGACAGTCACCCCCACTTCTCATGTTTTACTTTCTCTGGCAATGAGAACTACTCAGCTCAGCTCTTGAAGGTCTCAACAGAGAGGAAGCTCAGAACCATATTACGTGCTCAAAGATATCTCATCTACCTTCTCCGTATGAGTTTTGAGCTCTTTAAATCACTTTAGCTTCTCTGTTTTGTGTTTATTTGTTTGGGGGTGGTGGGTAGTGGAGGGGAGTAGGCAGTATCTACATTAACAAATAATTAATAATTACCTATTAGATCGAAATTCTAGGAGACAGAAAAATTAAAGCTTAAGTTTTGGGAAGTTCCAGTTACTGAGAAACAAGAGTGAAAAGCATTAGGAAAAGCATTTCTTAAGTTTCTCTGTTATTTTAAAACATTGCCATTTTAGCCTCTTGCAGTTCTGTATCTGCTTCCTCTTCCTCTGCCCCAATGGTAGTGTTACTCCCTCTGGGTTTTAAGTTTTAGTGTGTCAGCCTTGATTTCCTGAGAGTTTATCTTCTATGTGTAAAAATATCCCGAACTTACTTTTGAATTTGTATTTATCTGCTTAGGAAGATGCATGCTATCTGGAAAGGATGCATGTTATCTGGAAAGTATACAGAATGCCTTTCAAATAATTCTACCGAGGAGATAAACTGATGAGGTATGACAGAGGAAGGTCTGCTGTGGGGGCAGGAATGAATCCTAGGTAATATTTTATGAACTATGGTTTTATAAGGCTAGGATAACATAACTAAATTCTATTCATTACCATTTGTTCAAAATATCTTTACAGTACTATTTTAATATTTTAAAAAATACCCTAACCCTATTTAGGTCCACATTATTTTATAAATAATATTATTGATTAAAGCGAGCACAGAGTTAAGAGATTGTGAATGAGAATGTACTTAAATGTAAATATGGTAAAAGCAGTGTGCGTGTACCATTCTGGCAGATAAGACAGAGTGTTCTTGCGCTTAAGTGACCAGCTGATCAAGGAGGTTCCACTGTCTCTTGGAGAGAAAGATCAGATAGCACTGGACAAAAAAAAAACAAAACAAAAAACTGGCTCCCTTCTAAGAAAAAATCCAAATATAAACTTAAGTGCCAAATTCTTAGGCATTTCTCAATAAACACTAGATTAAATCATTCTCAGCTTTTATTTGCCAATGTTTTATCCTGATCTTCTTTGCTTATGATAAATTTATAAATGCAAAATTACCAATGAAAAGTCTCATCCCCATCCTAATTTTGTCAAATCTTACAACAAATATCTAGAAATGTTTAATTTTAATTTTTAATTTTTTAACGTTTATTATCAAGACACAGAGAGACACAGAGCGTGAGCAGGGGAGGGGCAGAGAGTGGAGGAGACACAGAATCCGAAGCAGGCTCCAGGCTCTGAGCCGTCAGCACAGAGCCTGTTGCGGGGCTTGAACTTAGAAACTGCGAGATCATGGCCTGAGCCGAAGTTGGACGCTTAACTGACTGAGCCACCCAGGTGCCCCTAGAAATGTTTGATTTTTAAAAAGAAGTAAATATTGCATTGCTAATCATCTAAGACTGTGCTCATGAGAAAGAGAGGGGAATCCCTAGATGCAAGCCACGAAGAGGGTGCCAAAAACCAGTGAGGTAGACATATGACCTGTGCTACAGCTGCAAAGGGAGGGCCTTTAGCTTAGAAAACAAATATGCCCCTTTTGAAATCAAATCCCAAGGCTTCTGCCTCTTGTAGACTTGAGGCCTGAATTTACTCTCCCCTCCTTGGTATGAGGAAGTGAGTAAATCTGGTCCAACGTGGTAATACTCTGGAACACATGACAGAACCAGACAAATTCCCACAATCCAGCTGGCCCAGGGTTCACACAGATAAAGCCCTGGAGTCTCAACATTATTAAATAAGTGAACTAGACTCCCCAAACCAAACAGAAGGATTACTTGAAACACTAGAACAACATTCTATAAAAGACTAGTATATTGTAAAAGATGAAAGACATAAAGAAGGAAAATACCTATAAAATAATGTAGCGGCATAAAAAAGATGAGAAAGATATGAAAAGGAAGCAAACATTAACTATATAAATGAAAAAATGTATTAATGAACACAGGCTGATTAAACAAAGTAGACACAAATAAAGAATCTGAAAACCAGAAGATACACTTGAGAAAATATTGCAAAAGTCCCAAGCAGACTAAATAAAAATATATCCATGGGTGGCAAATTCCCATTCTTTTTTTTTTTTTTTTTTTTTTATTTATTTATTTATTTTTTTTTATTTTTGGGACAGAGAGAGACAGAGCATGAACGGGGGAGGAGCAGAGAGAGAGGGAGACACAGAATCGGAAACAGGCTCCAGGCTCCGAGCCATCGGCCCAGAGCCTGACGCGGGGCTCGAACTCACGGACCGCGAGATCGTGACCTGGCTGAAGTCGGACGCTTAACCGACTGCGCCACCCAGGCGCCCCGCAAATTCCCATTCTTGAGTGATGGTTGTAAGTGTTTGCCTTATAAAAATCCTTAACCTATACATTTATTTTGCTTTCATTTTTGCATATGTTTTACTTTAAAATAAAAAGATACACTAGTCCATGAGTAGATATAGTCCATGACAGCTAAATTAACAATGAATTTGCAGTGCAAAATAAAGGCATTTTATTTGGGAAACTCTTTATCTCTCCTTCTATTCTGAATGGCAGCCTTGCTGGATAAAGAATTCTTGGCTGCATGTTTTTCCTATTTAGCACATTGACTATGTTCTGCCACTCCCTTCTTGCCTGCCAAGTTCCTGGGGACAGATCTGTTGTGAACCTGATCTGTCTTTCCTTGTAGGTTAAGGACTTTTTTTTCCCTTGCTGTTTTCAGTATTCTTTCTTTGTCTGTGTATTTTGTGAATTTGACTTTGATATGCCTTGGCGGTGGTCAGCTTTTGTTGAATTTTAAGGGAGCTCTCTGTGCTTCTTGCATTTTGATGTCTGTGTCCTTCCCCAGATTAGGGAAGTTCTCAGCTATAACTTGTTCGAAGAAACCTTCTGCTTCTTTTTCTCTCTCTTCATTTTCTGGGATTCCTATAACATGAATGTCATTCTGTTTCAGTAAGTCACTGAGTTCCCTAATACCTTCATGATCCATCACTTTTCTTTCCCTTTTCTTTTCAGCTTCATTATTTGCCATAATTTTATCTTCTTTATCACTCATTTGCTCCTCTGCTTTGTCCATCCTCGTTTTTACGGACTCCATTTGGGTTTGCATCTCACAGCAGTTTTGATTTTGGCATAACTAGATTTTAGTTCTTTTATCTCTGCAGAAAGGGATTCTCTAGTGTTTTCTATGCTTTTCTCAAGCCCAGCTAGTATGCTTATAATTGTTGTTTTAAATTCTAGTTCAGACATATTATATCTGTAGTGATTAAATCTCTGGTTGTGAGATCTACTTCCTCTTCTTTCTTTTGGGGTGAATTTCTCCATCTTGTCATTTTGTCCAGAAAAGAAAAGAAGAAAACACACACACACACACACACACACACACACACACACACACACACAACAAAGAAGAAAGCAAAAAAAAAAAAAAAAAGTAAAAAAAACCAAAAAACAAAAAAACACTAGGTCCTGGGTGTGTTCTGGTCTGCTGGTTAAAAGAATCTAGATCCTAAATTAAATTAAATTAAAATTAAAACCATATATAAAATATTTTTAAAATAATAAAAAGTTTTAAAAGGAATTAAAAAAAAGAAATGGAAAAAATAAAGAATGAAAATAAAAAGGAAGCTAGATTTGAATTGCCCTAGTAGACTTGGTACAAGCTAGTTGTTTGTGCTGGTCCTTCTGGTGGAGGTGCCTGTCGCACTGATTCTCATGTGAACTTGCCCTAGTGTAGATGCACCTCCAAAGTGCAGGGGGGTGAGACTTGGCAGAAGTGGCTCCAGCCTCTACCATGTGGCACAGTTTTGCTCCCTGAAGGCTTCCAGTGCTGATGAGGGGGGATGAATGTGGCAGCACCCTGGTCTCTAGCCCTGGAGCTGAACATTCACACCCCCACTCCTCAGGTCACCCTCACAGAAGAGCAATCAACATCCCTCAGCTGTCGCCGGTTGCCATCAGAACCCTCTGTTCACCCAGCCTGCGTCCGAGCTTTTTCATCTCAGGTGTGCAACTGAATTTCAAAATCTAAATTTTGGGGACTTCCGCAGCGCAGACCCACACTGTTCCTCTGGGTGATCATCTTGTCACGCTTTTACAGTTTGCTGGCTGTGCAAGGAAAGTGGCTGCACGGGGGTTCAGACTTTATGGCAAAACAGAGCAAAAAGCCAGCACTCCAGCTCCCCGCCCTCAACAGGAACCCCCTGCCCTCCCCACCCCCCACTCCTATGCCTGGAAACAGTGCAGCATGTTGGTGCCACCCTTTCTTCTGGAGACCCAGGGGACCCTCAGTACATGCTGTCATTCCTGGGACTCCACCCCACTAAGCACCTTTAAGCCACGCATGTCCCTGATGGTAGTGGACTTCTGAAAGTTCCAATTTTCCACTCCCTTGCCTATAATACTTTGCGGTAGCATCCATAAACAGGCTTCCTCCCCACCACCTTACCCACAGTTATATCTCCCCCAAGTCAACTCTCTGCACCTCCTACCTTCCAAAACGTGGTTGCTTTTCTACTTGTAGACTTGCAGTTTTTGTTCTCTCAGACCTCCAATTGATTTCTTGGGTGTTCAGAATGATTTGATAACTGTCTAGTTGTGTTTGAGGGACGAGACAAGCTTAGGATCCTCCTACTCCTCCACCATCTTAACTTCCCCATAAAGGCATTTTAAAACAAAGAGAACTTACTATTCATTAATCCTTGTTAAAAGACCCCTAAAAGATGCAGTTCAGCAATAAACTGAACTCACAAGAAAAGAGTTAAGTTATAAGAAGCAATAGTAAACAGAGAAAACAGATAAACATGTGAGAAAATCTAAACAAGTAGTGAATTTATAAAATGAAAATTACACAATAATGATTAATTTGGGGGAATATAATACAAGGTAGGGCTAAATACTAAGTAACAATAATACAGAAAATGAAATGGATAATTGAGGTTAAAACACTCCATGTTCTTGTAGTGGTCATGACAATTATAGACATAATTGTTAAGTCAGTATATAAGTTAATAGAACAGATATAAGTTCTAGACCACTAGGGAGAAATGAAACAAAGAAATCCTAACAATCTAAATAGGAAAGGAGGAGGAGAAAGCAAAGAGAAATTGTGATAAAGAGAAACACATAGCAAGATAAGAGAAATAAGTAAAAATATATCAGTAATCATAATATACAGATTTAACTCACCAGTTAAAAGATAGAAACTCTCTGGATCAAAAACAAAATCCAGCTATATGTTATTTACAAAAGGCACACCTAAAACATAATGACAAAGAAATATTGAAAGTAAAGAGATGGAAAAAGATATATCAGACCAGCACTAGCCAACAGAAAGCTGGAGTATTTTATTAATAGCAAGAAAATAAACTTTAAGGCAAAAGGGATTATTAAAATTAGGTAGAGTCATTGAATAATAATAAAAGGAACATTTCACTAGGAAAATAATACTATCCCATACCTGAATATACTCAACATTTGTTGAAAAGCCTTAAAAAGCAAAAATGGAGAGATGTTTAAGAAGAAATGGACAAATCCACAACCATAGCAGGCATTTTAACATATCTTTTTTATAACTGACTAATCAAGCAGGAAAGTAATTAGTGAAGCTATAGAAGATTTACATGACGTTCCTGAGAATACCCCAAACTTTATATGTAATAGTTAGAGAATACAAATTCTTTTCAGGCATATATGTCATATTTATAGAAATCAACTATGTACTAGATCACGAAGCAAATCTCTAATTCTACAGAAATAAAATCATATATATTTTGTTCTCCATACAGAAAGCAATAAAATTAGAACTCATTTACAAAAAGACAACCCAAAATTCCTATATATTTGAAAACCTAAAAACCCATTTCTAAATAATTCATGGCCCAAAGGAAAAAAAAAAACCCACAATGAATATTAGACTATTTCAATAACAATAAATATCTTATATATCAGAACTGGTGAGATATATCTAAAAGTTGTTCTTAGAAATTATCTCATTAAAAATGAAAAGATTAAATATAGTGAGCTGGAGGTCTGACTCAAAGTTTAGAAAAAGAATATGAACGCAACACTTGAAAAATAAAAGGAACAAAGGAACATCATCAAAGAAATATAAAAAAATGAGAAGCTTGACAAAAGCTGTTTTTTGGAAGAGATTAAAACGGACAAATTTCTAGCAAACTGATCAAGAAAAAAGAGAAAAGTTATAGATCAATAAAAAGGAAACTTTACTACACTCACAACAGAGATTAAAATATAAGTGAATTCTATGAACAAATGATACCAAGGAATTTAAAAAGAAAAAAGATAACATTTTTCTATAAAAATACAACTTACCAGAGTTGACTGAAGAAGAAATTGAAAACCATATATTATTATACATATTTTATAAGATTAAATAAGTATTTGAAAAGCTACTCACACTCGGGGGGGGGGGGGAGAAAAAAAATTACACTCTGATAGCTATACATGTGCAGTAAGAGGAAATATTAAGAGGAATAGGATTTCTATCTATATATCTGATTCTAAATTCATTTCATGATGTTGGTATATAATCTTGATACCAAAATCAGACAAATGTAATATTAGAAAATTATACATCAACTGGAAAATAAAGTCCAAAATAAAATATTAGCAAACAAGCTCCAGCAAAGTGTAAAAAAAAAATAAAATATAGAAAGTAAAGTTTTTTCCAAGAATTGAAAGATGGCTTAACACTCAACAACATAAAGTTATTAATATAACTCACAACACTAGGTGACTAAAGAGAAAAACTATAAGAATTTCTTTATATCAATAAACAATTAGAAACTGAGAATTCATCTACTAAAACCCTAGAGTAAACACCATACTAAATTGTAAAACCCAAGACACATAGCCTTAAAGTAAACAAGCAAGAATACACATGAATAAAAGGGCAATAAAACCAAACCAAACCATCCATTCACAAACACACAGAATAAAAATAATGAGAATCGCAAAGATATAAAACCATCATTACTGACAAACAGTGGTTCCGATTTTCTCTTAATATAGTCATATACTTAAAAAATCCAAGTGAATCTGTAAGTTACTGGAATATGAATTCAGCAACATTGCTTTGTACAAGATCCAACATTCCTGTAGTGCCAAAAAACCCCATATTCTTATTTTTGTAAATTGGAATAAAACTTATAAAGTTAATAGAAATGAATCTAATGATATAAGTACAAGCATTACACAGGAAGTTATAAAGTATTATTAAAAGAAATAAAAGATAATAACTGGGAAGGTAGGACTATTTATTTATGCTAATTAATCAGAAGATTCACTATCCAAAGATCACAGTTATTTCCGAATTAATTTATCAGTTTAATTCTGTAATTCACATGGAGGAACAAAAGACCAAGAATAGAGAATACAGAGAAGAGAGTGAAGGAAGGTCAGATGAAAGGAGGAGAGAATGGCAGGGTAAGAGTGAAGAAGAGAAAGATCTCACCTTTCCAGATTTAAGACTTACTATAAAATCATGGCCTTTAGGGGCGCCTGGGTGGCGCAGTCGGTTAAGCGTCCGACTTCAGCCAGGTCACGATCTCGCGGTCCGTGAGTTCGAGCCCCGCGTCAGGCTCTGGGCTGATGGCTCGGAGCCTGGAGCCTGTTTCTGATTCTGTGTCTCCCTCTCTCTCTGCCCCTCCCCCGTTCATGCTCTGTCTCTCTCTGTCCCAAAAATAAAAAACGTTGAAAAAAAAAAATTAAAAAAAAAAAAATCATGGCCTTTAAGATTTTTTATTTTGACTCAGAGAGAAGCAACCAGAAGAATGAAACTGAGTAAAGAGAAACAGAACAGAAATAGACTCACAGGCATGTATAGGAATTTGGCATATGACAGAAGGTACCTTTCAAATCAGCAGGGAAAAGATTGACCATTCACTGATAGTGAACTATCAACTGGATTATCTATAAAAAGAGGTAACATAATATCCCCACTTTGTTTTATATTCAGAAATTCCTATTAAATTAACATTTTAATGTGCTCATTTTTAAAAGAAAATAAAAGCAAATATCTTAGTGTACTGAGATAAAAAGAGATTATGTTTTTAAAAATTCAAAGAAATCAACAACCCAATTCACACCTCAAGGAACTAGAAAAAGAAAAACTAAAAGCAGCGGGAAAATAAATAAGTACAGCACAAAGAAATGAAACAAGAATAGAAAAACAATAGAAAAAAACTAACAAAACTAAGAGATGGTTTTTTGAAAATATCAACAAGACTGACAAAACTCTTAGCTACATTAAAAAAAAATTCAAGTAAGTAAAATCAGAAATGAAAGAGAAGACATAAGAAAATGAAAGAGAAGACATAAGAAGCTACTATTGGGGTGCCTGGGTGTCTCAGTCAGTTAAGTGTCTGACTCTTGATTTTGGTTCATGGTTGTGGGATTGAGCCCCAAATTGGGCTCTGTGATGGGCATGGAGCCTGCGTGGGGTTCTCTCTCTCTCTCCCCCTCTGCCCCTCTCCTCTGCTCATGCTCTTTCCTTCTTTCTCTCTAAAATAAAGGAGGTAAAATTTTTAAAAAAAGAAATAACTATGAACAATTATACACCAACAAATTGGATAATCTAGAATGGATAAATTCCTAGAAATATAATTTATCAAGACTGAATCACAGAGAAATAGAAAGTTCTGAACAGAACCATGATCAGTAAGGAGATTAAATCAGCAATCAAACACCCTTCCCCCACCCACCTCCCTCCCCGAATAAGCTCAGGCTTAAAGGAAAATTCTAAAAAACATTTAAAGAATGTCCTCACTTTTTCAAAAAACCGAAGAACATACTTTTAAACTCATCAGATGAGGCCAGCATTACTCTGATACCAAAGCCAGCAAAAGATACTGCAAGAAAAGAAAACTACAGCCTTCTATTTCTGGTGAAAACTGATACAAAAATCCTAACAAAATATTAGCAAACCAAATTCAACAGCACCCTAAAAGGTTTATGTAACATGATCAAGTGAGGTTTATTCCTGGAATGCAAGGATGGTTTAAGATTTGAAAGTTAATCAATATAATACACCACATTAACAGAATGAAGAACAGAAGAACAGAATGAAGAAAAATTCAAGTGATGTGGAAACAGCATTTGAGGGGCACCTGGGTGGCTCAGTCATTAGAGCACCCAACTCTTGATTTTGGCTCAGGTCATGATCTCATGGTTTCGTGAGTTTGAGCCCTGCATCAAGGTTTCAGTGCAGAGTCTGCTTAAGATTCTCTCCCTCTCTCTGCTCCCCCCTCCCCCCGCCATTCACACTCTCTGTCTCTCTCAGGATACATAGATAAACTTAAAAAAAAACACTCAGCAACAAAGTAGGAATATAAAGAAACTACCTCCATAGTAAAGACTGTATATGAAAAGCCCACAGCAAACATCCATACTCAATGGTGAAAAATGGAAATTTCCTCTAAGATCAGTAACAAAGTAAGGATGTTCCCTCTTACCACTTCTATTTCATACAGCACTGGAAGTCCGATCCAGAGCAATTAGGCAAGAAAAAGAAATAAAAGACATCCAAATTGGAAAGGAGAAAGTAAAATTATCTCTGCTTGTAGATGATATAATCTTATATGTAGAAAATACTAAAGACTACACACACACACACACACACACACACACACACTATTAGAATAAGTATATATAGCAAAGTTACAGGACAGAAGATCAACATATTAAAATCAGTTAATTTCTTTGCACTAACAATGAACAATCTAAAAAAAAATCCCATTTAAAATAGCATAAAAAATAACAAAAATGCTTAGAAATTAATACAACCAATAAGTCAAAAGACCTGACAATTAACATTATAAAATACTGTGAAAGGAATTAAAGAAGATAGAAATAAAAAGAAAGACATCCCCTGCTTGTGGATTGGAAGACATAATATTGTGAAGATGTCCATACTACCCAGAATAATCTAAAGATTCAATGTAACTCCTATCAAAATCCCAATGGCATTTTTTTTTTTGCAAAAATTAAGAAAAATCTTAAAATTCATATGGAATCTCAAGGAACCCTGAATAGCCTAAATAATCTTGAGAAAGAAAGAAAAGTTGGCAGTCTCACACTTCCTGATTTCAAAACATATTTCAAAGTTACAGTAAATAATACATCTTTGTAGTGGAATTAAGACAAATATATAGAGCAATGGAACAAAACACAGAGCCCAGAAATAAACCTTACAGTGCATATGGTCAAGACCACACGTGAACAAAGGATGGGCTCTTCAACAAATGATGCTGGGAAAACTGGAAAGCCACATGCATTCGGCCCTTACTTTGCACCAAATACGAAAGTTAACTCAAAAAAGACTAAAGACCTAAATGTAAAATCTAAAACTATAAAACTCCTAGAAGAAAAAACAAGTTTCATGACACTGGATTTGGCAACGATTTCTTGGATATGATACCAAAAGGACAAGCACAAAAGCTGACAAATGGGACAATATCAAAATTAAAAGCTTCCTTGCATCAAAGGAAACAAAGTGAAAAGACAACCTATAGAATGGGAGAGAAAATTTTCAAATCACATATCTGGTAAGTGGTTAATATCCAGAATATATAAAGAACTACAACTAAACAACAACAAAAAGTAAATAATCTGATTTTAAAAATGCAAAGAGGGGTGCCTGGATGGCTCAGCCAGTTAACTGCCTAACTCTGGATTTTGGCTCAGGTCATGATCTCGTGGTTCATGAGTTCAAGCCTCACATCAGGCTCTGTCTGCACCGACAGTGTGGAGCCTGCTTGAGATTCTCTCTCTCTCCTCTCTCTCTGCTCCTCCTCACTCCCCCCTCCTCTCAAAATAAATAAATAAATAAAGAAAATAGGCAAAGAATTTCAGCATTCTTCCAAAGATGATATACAAATGGTCGAAAAGAATACGAAAAGATGCTCAACATCACTCATTGCATCATTAATGCAAATAAAAACTACAATGAACTATCACTTCATGCTCATTAGGAGGGCTGCTATCAGAAAAGCAGAAATAATAAATACAGATGAGAATGTGGAGAAACTGGAACCCTTGCACACTGTTGGCAGGAATGTAAAATGGTGCAGCCGCTATGGGACACATTATGGACATTCCTCAAAAAATTAAAAATAAAATTATCATGAGGGAAAATAAATAAAATGTTATAATCATATGATCCACCAGTCCTACTTCTGGATATATATCTAAAATAACTGGAAGCATAATCTCAAAGAGATATTTGTATACCTATGTTCACTGCAGCATTGTTTACAATAGCCAATAAGTGCAAGCAACCCAAATGTCCCTTAGTAGATGAATGCATAAACAAAGTATGATATATACATATATTATAATATTATTTAGCCTTAAAAAAGAAGGAAATCCCAGGATGCCTGGGTGGCTCAGGCAGTTAAAGTATCTGACTTCGGCTCAGGTCATGATCTCGCCATTCCCAAGTTTGAGCCCCGTGTCAGGCTCTGTGCTGACAGCTCAGAGCCTGGAGCTTGCTTTGGATTCTGTGTCTCTCTCTCTCTCTCTCTCTCTCTCTGTCTCTCCCCCGCTCACACTCTGTCTCTCTCTCTCTCTCAAAAATAAAATAAACATTAAAAAAAAAAAAAAAAGGAAATCCTGTCACTTGCTACAACGTGAATGAACCTTGAGGACATTATGTTAACTGAAGTAAACCAGTCACAAAAAAGATAAACGCTGTAAGATTCTACTTATACTAGGTATCTAAAGTAGTCAAACTCATAGATACAGTGTAGAATATTGGTTTTCAGGGGCTAGGAAGGGGAAAAAATGGGGAGTTATTGTTCAATGGGTGTAGTGTTTAGTTTTGCAAGATAAAAAAAAATTCTACAGACCTGTTACACAACAACGTGAATATAGTTAGTACTACTGATCTACACTTAAAATTAGTTAAGATGATGGGGCGCCTGGCTGGCTCAGTCAGTTAAGCATCTGACTCTTGATCTTGGCTCAGGTCATGATCTCTCGGTTCACGGGATCGAGCCCTGCATCAGGCTCTGTATTGACAGCACGGAGCCAGCTTGGGATTCCCTCTGTCTCTCCACCTCACTCTGCCCCTCCCCAACTCATGCTCACTCTCTCTCTCTCTCAAAATAAATACACATTTTAAAAATAGTGAAGATTATAATTTTTATGTGTATTTTCTAAAATTAAAAATTTTACATAATCAAATATAAATATTAAATGATTACAGTAAATTTGATTTTATTAAAATGTCAAATCTGATGATGGCAAAAATATCATTCAAAACAAGTGAAAGACTTGGAAAAGAAACAATACGTATAATTACAAATGACAGGTATCTAGAATATCTAAAGAACTGCAGCAAACCAATAATATCAGAAAAAAAACTTCAATACTGTGATAAACACAGAAAGCTAAATGAATCTCAGTAGGATAATGGGTAAGTAAACTGGATAATTCACATCCAAGAATATTATACAGAGGGTAAACTGAATGAAATAGATTCATACTGATCAACTTGGATACATTTCAAAAATAAGTCAAATAAAACAATTTGCATATGGTATGTCATTTATGTCCATTTTAGGAACATGAGCTAATAGTGTATATAGTTTCTGGATATACACATCTGAAGTAGGGGCACTAAAACAGGATTAAATTCAATCCACCATCTGCCTTTTGCCTGCACTTGTTAAGCAAAATGTGGTTGGAGTAAAACACAGAATCAGGTTGACCAATTTCAATTTATTTTTTAAAAAATTTTTTTTTCAACGTTTTTTTATTTATTTTTGGGACAGAGAGAGACAGAGCATGAACGGGGGAGGGGCAGAGAGAGAGGGAGACACAGAATCGGAAACAGGCTCCAGGCTCCGAGCCGTCAGCCCAGAGCCCGACGTGGGGCTCGAACTCACGGAGCGCGAGATCGTGACCTGGCTGAAGTCGGCCGCCCAACCGACTGCACCACCCAGGCGCCCCGACCAATTTCACTTTAAATTCACGACTGTGAACCTCGAGCAGGCCTTTAACGCTGCCCAGCAAACGCACTCATTTCCTAATCCATTCATTCTCCCACGGACATGACTGCTTATTTTGTATCTTCTCCTCTCTCCTCAAACTCCAGTGTCTCCTTCTTTTCCCTCCTCACTTTCAGTGAGAACACAGAGGCAATCAGAAAAGACCCTCTATGAGCTCCCACTACCACGTCTTGACAGCCACCTGCTTCTGTGCCCAGGAACTCACCCTTCTCTGTTCCTAAGGATGAACTGAGTAAGCCACTAGCTAAGAACTACATCCCCATTTGTGCACTGAGTTTATCCCTCCCAAGGTCCAGCATCTCCCCCCCATCTCTTATTATTATATCGACCCCCACTTCCTTTACAGGAATGTGTCAACCAGCCTATGACGTCTGTCATTTCTCCCGCCTTATAATAAAGAGACCTCTTTTGACCCCGCTTCATCCTCTGCTGCTCTCTCCACACGATTTCACTATTCCTTTTTACAGAAAACCCCAAGGTTGCCTTTATTGGTAGAGGACAATATGTCTATTCCCATTCTCTCTCTCTTGAGGTTTAAATTGAGCCAATGATCAATCTCCTGTCCTCACCTTACTTGAGTAAACAACAGTATTTGACATAGTTGATCTTGTTCGTCCTTGAAACATTTCTTCACGTGGTTTCTAAGATAACACACTCGCCTGTTTTCTTCCCAACTTTCCAGTTTCCTTTGCTGGTGCCTCTTCCTCTCTTTACTCTCCATGTTGGAGTAGCCAGGGCTCAGAGTTTAGTCCCTTTTTCTTTTCTATCTGTACTTACCCTGCTGATATTCTCCTCAATTTTCATGATTTTAAATATACTGGCAAATTCCAAATCTGTATCTCTAGATGGGACTTCTCCCCCACACTCCAGACTCCTATGTCCTATTGCCTCCTGGACATCTCTGTAAGTCTAATAGTCATCTCAAAACTCAAGCTGCTCAAATGAACTCCTCCACTTACCCCAAATCTTCTTTCCATCTGAAGTCCACTAGCTGATGGCGACCTCATCCTTCCAGACTCTGTAACGAAAAAACTTAGGGCTCCCCTGATTCCTCTTGCTCTCTCACACCCCACACCCAACCCATCAAGAACTTTCATCATCTCTAATGTCAAAATATATCTAAACTCTGACTACTTATTACAACCTACTCTGCTAGCCCATGGTCTAAACTAGCCATTACCATCTCTTGCTGGGATTAATGCAAAAGCTTACTAACTGGTCTCCATGTCTCTAGACTTGTCCCACTATTAGAATAGCATGCTTGGCAAATCGAATTACTCTTCTAAAATAAGTCAGATCCTTTCCCTCCCCTACTCGAATCTCTCCAATGGCCCCCACTTCACTAAAAGAAGCCGTAGTCCTTACAACAGTCTTCGATGCCCTACATGACCTGTACAATCCTCCCTCTGTATGACTGCCTGCACACCCCGACTTTCTGCTACTCTAACCGTCAGTCATTTTATACACTTACACTGCACTCCTCTCTGTTCCGCAAACAGCCCAGACATATTCCCACCTGGGATCTTTCACGCTGGCTGATCCCTCTACCTAGAAATGTCTTTCCTAAGATACGGACATGGCTCACACTCTCACTCTCTTTGTGTCTCTACTCAACTGTCACTTTCTCAGCAAGGCCATTCCTGATTACCTGATTTAAAAGTGCAACCTTTCTCACCCTGATACCCCCATCCCTCTTTCCTAGTGTACTTGTCTCCTTGTAACTCACCACTATCTACCATATTCCATACATGTTTTTACTCATTTTCCTGTTACTGGCTGCCCCCCTGTCTAGAGGAAAGATTTCTGTCCATTTTGTTCATTGCTAGATTTCAACACTAGACAGAACTCTGCCTGGATCACAGTAGACATTCAACTGATATTTGCTGAGTGGAAAAAAATACAAAATGTTTATAAGTGCATATGTAAATAGTGGGTGCACAGATTCTGTTGTATCACTTTTTTATATTTTTATTAGTTAAATATTGCACAATGTAAAAAATTAAAAAAGATATTTAAAAGATATAAACATTTATTCATCCCATTTATTCAGGGTTGATTAGTATTCCAGAATATTTTTTGCTAAATTCCCCTTAAGGGCTTGAAAATCCCTGACACTCAACATGGTTTTAAATAATTTTCCTTTTATTATGGTCTATTTTCAGATTAATGCATCCTATGTTAATATAGAATAATGTGACTGCTAAATGTAATTTTCACGTAAATAGAAATTATATATATTTACCCTGATTTGAACAATGGAACACATGATAGAAGTTTCTGTGAAAAGAATCTCCACTCAAAAGTTGTCCCTGCTTGTTCTGTGATGCCATTTACATTAAACCTGCCCACTGAACTTACACATTGAACCTGCCTTATTTTCATTTTTTAAATAAAAAAAAATATTTTTTAGAGAGAGAGAGAGAGCGAGTGAGCTGGGGAGAGAGAAAAAATCTTAAGCAGGCTCCACGCTCAGCCCAGAGCTAGACACGGAGCTCTATTCCACAATCCTGGGATCATGACCTGAGCCAAAATTAACAGTTGGACCCTTAACCGACTGAGCCACCCAAGTGCCCCAAACCTGCTGTAAAACAAATAGTATAACGATAAGTCTTAGCAGAGCCAATAATTTTTTAAAATTTTTTAATATTTATTTTTGAGAGAGAGACAGAGCGTGAGCAGGAGGAGGGATGGCGCAGAGAGAGAGGGAGGCACAGAATCGGAAGCAGCAGAGCCAATAATTTCTACTGTAAGAAAAGTTATAAAGGAATCTGTGCGGCAGACATCTGAGGGCAAAGCCCTATCCGTCTCCCTTCCCCTGACAAATACCTGACAGAAAAACATTGCAAAAACAATGGCTGAAACTAACGTGCTAGCATCTGTAAATTGCATAATACTGTTTGAGTAGAAGAAAAACTGGGGCAACAGAAAAATGCTCTGACTGGTTTCTAGGCCTCCTGTTTTCCCAACGCTTCCATCTCAGTGTTGACCCTAAAATAACTAAAATTATCCTAAAGTCACTCATCTTGGCAAGTGACTGACAAGACTTGCTTACAGAGACTTACTTAATACGTTCTTCAGGAGCACATGCCAATGCAAAGAATCGTGAACATATGTCACTACAAATTAGGCAGGAGGGGGACAGAAGTAACTAGAAAGCTGCCTTAGAGAGGAGGGTTATCTGATTCCTAATGCAAACATGCTCTTTATGGGTCCTGAACCTCCCCAGGCATCTTGTGATATATATGTCACAATAGCAGAATGCTGCAAATGATATTATTAACCAGGCGTTCATTAAAGATGTACTTTAAAACTTTCTTACAAATCAGAAAAGGGAGAATAATTAAGATTCTCATCTGTCTATTTTAATTTTGCTCACAGTAATCTAAACTTTGAACAGTATGTCCTACAAGTAGAAACTGATATTTATTTACTGCTTCACACATTAGAACATACTTTCATAAGCACCAACTCATTTTGTCCATATTATGATCCTATCAATTAGATATGACAGCTATTATTTTACAGATGAAGAAACTAAGACTGAGAGGGGTTAATGACTAAGTGGCTTGCCCAGAGTCACACAGCCACAAAGTGGAGAACTGAAAAAGATCCTCTTACTTTAATACATGTTCCATCCAGTATATAAGCCTTTATATGTTCAAAAAATTAATTAATGAGTAACATCATTTTATAAGCGAAGGTACATTTTTCTATTTTCTGTAAAGAGAAAATAGTGATTAATCCATAGGCCTGTCCCTTTAAAGTATATTATAGTTTGGCAGTATGTTATAGTTTAGCTACTTCTATTTTAAATGTTGGGGTCATTATTTTTCTGCTACTTTTATTTAGCTACCTGTAGGTTCATGTTAATAACCTGTTGTGATATTTGTAAATGTTCAATGTGAAATTATGAAAACATAGAATGCATGCACTATTTAAGTATAGGGTAACTAGGGGCGCTTAGGTGGCTCAGTCTGTTAAGTGTCTAACTTTGGCTGAGGTCATGATCTCACGGTTTGTGGGTTTAAGCCCTATGTCGGGCTCTGTGCTAAAAGATCAGAGCCTGGAGAATGCTTCAGATTCTGTGTCCCTACTCTCTCTCTACCCCTCCCCCACTTGTGCTCTGTCTCTCTCTCTCTCTCTCTCTCTCAAAAATAAATAAACATCAAAAAAATTTTAAGTATAGGGTAACTAATAATACATTAATGTATCATTTTGACATTGTTTACGAAGAGGTAAAAACAAACCCCTTTTAAAAATAATGTTTAAAAATTTTTTTTTAATGTTTATTTTTGAGAGAGAAAGACAGACAGAGTGCTAGCAGGGGAGGAGCAAAGAGAGACAGAGACACAGAATCTGAAGCAGGTTCCAGGCTTTGAGCTATCAGCACAGAACCCAATGTGGAGCTTGAACCCACAAGTGGTGAGATCATGACCTGAGCTGAAGTCGGGCACTCAACCGACTGAGCCACCTAGGCGCCCCCCTAAACAAATGTTTTTGAAATCTTCAATGTTAGAATCATATATCCGATACCTAGCAAATGTCTGACTTACATTAGGAACTCAACAAATGTTTACTGAATTGTACTCTCAAGAAATCCTCTGAAGGACATAGGCTAGCATACAGGTATTTAGAAATGTCTTCTTTTATTCTTAGAGTCTCAAGGGATTTATCAAATTCCATGATTGGGAAAAGAACATATCAAAAGTATCAAACTTGTAAAGTATTCATTATCATATAAAAGACTTTAAAGATTTCTAAAATAAATCAATTTTATCCTGTTTACAATCTAGTTTAGCAAACTGTAATCTAGAAATAATTAATCATATGAATATTTGACAAATACCTCTCAATAGAGGCTCATCAGGGCAAAGATTTTGTTATGTTCCCCACTATATTTCCAGGGTCTAGTACAATACCTGACATACTGTACTCAATATTTGCTCAATTGTTAAATTAACGAATACACAGAGACATGAATATTACGTCATGAACAGAAACTTTAAAGATTTTAAAAGTACACATTTTTTATACTAAGTAAACTCCTAAAAATTAAAAAAGAAGTACATTTCCCAGACCAAATGAGGGCAGAATTTATAACGCAAAATTGCAACATGCTGAAGGAGAAGCAGATTTGGGTGGGGGGAAGACAAGCTCGGTTTTGGAAATGTTGAGCTTGAGGAGCTACAAAAGTGTCAAGTGGAAATACGGTAGAAGCATGTTAGGGTCTGGAGCCCAAAGGAGAGGTCAGAGTTGCCATACATATTTAAGAATCACCAGCCTAAAGGGAGAGAGTAAGGCATAGAGAGAGAAGAGCACTTAGTATTTAACTGTGAGGAACACTTGGGTAGAAGAGGAAAAGCCTGCAAAAGATAGTGAGAGAGATAAGGAAAGCCAGGGGACCGTGGTGTCACAGGAGCCAAAGTAAGAGGCAATTTCTAGTTCAACATTACTAGGTAGTCAAGTTAAGAAGAGGACTAAAAAGTATCTAAAACTGAGGTCAATAGTGACCTTGACAAGAAGACTTATAGTCAGTTGGTAGGTGCGCAAGCCAAACCAGGGTAGACTAAGGAGTGAGTGAGATGTGGGTAAGTAAAGAGTGTGTAGACAAATACTGACAGAGGAGAACAAGAACACAAGAGATGGCAGGGAATATGTAATTTTGAGATTCTTTTTATCTACTAGTCAGTCTGTCCATCCGTCCATCCATCCATCCATCCATCCATCCATCCATCCATCCACTCTCCATCTTTAAAAGTTTAAGACAGGAGAGACTAAGCATGCTTAAATGGTAACAAAAGGGTCCAAGAAGAAGAGGTAAAAAAGGAGAGAGGTTAGTTAGAGCTAGAGCCATACAATCTTTCCCTAGGCACTGGAAACCTAGGAGGAGACTCCTTAAACTAGAGTTTAAACTAAAAACCAAGGAGGTAGAATAGGGATAAACAAAAAAGAAACTCACTCCAAGAAAGATACTTCAATATAAGTGATTCAGCGTGACATGTGAAACCAAAAAGGAATGCTAGCTAATCAAAACAGAAATTGTTTGGTGGAAATATTTTTAAGGTGGAAGGAGTCTAGGCAGGGAAATTGGCTGAATAAGTGGTGGGTGGAATTAGGGAAGCAAAGGACCACGAGATCCCGTTGTAGGGGTCTCAGAGAAGGGTAGTTCCCATGCCAGCCATGAGAGCTAAACCTGAAGTCTAGTGTGATGGTATGTCCCCTACAGAAAGAGGAAGAATGAGCTGGTAGTCTGAGGGGAAGAGATGAAACTAGAAAGCTTAATTATACAGACACTATCACGTAACTATAATTAAACACAGCTAGGTTGTATTCAGTGAAAAATAAGAAAATTTGTACAGTATTTCTCCACTTCAGATAGAATCCCAGTATTTCATTTTTGCACCTAAACAACTACGTGCTCAAAACTTATGGCAGCCAATGAGAGCCTCCCTTGTGGAGGGGCGGCTGACAGGACTCGCAGGACACACAAATCTCTCTTGTGAGGAGGGACCTGGCTGGTTCAGTCACACAGTCTTTCTGATTAATTTGTATCTCTGTATTAAAACTCAACAACTCTGATCCATTTTTGACTTTTGTTTATTTTGTTTTAGTTTCTGACATTTTGCCGTTGCCCAGGGCCAAAGTCTGCCAAACATTCAGCCACATGTACCTGTAAATACAGGAGTCACTAAGTGATTCTTTTCATTGGTGTCTTACCAGAACCTAGCCCAATGTCTCCATGGAGAAGGCCCTCAACAAATACTTTGATAGAGGGAAGGAGCAAATGTGTGAATGGTCCCATGGAGAGAGGAGATGATGGTCACCAAATCTCCCTGCGAAGGGGTCCTTTACAAACCAAGGGCCCTTTGGCTGTCCGTTGAAGCCCACAGACCACTTCTCAGAATAGTGTTTTTAAATGCACAGTATGACAGAGGAAACTAATCATATTGCAATACAGACAAAAGAAACGAATTACGGTGAAATATACTGAAATCAAAATAGAAAGAGAAGTTGTGACATCATCACAAATATGGTTCCGGGGCACGCGCTGGGCCCGTCAAGTCCCAGACATCTCTGTAGAAAGATCTGGCCGGGCTACTTCACTAGCAACACCACCAACTGATAGCATCTGGAGGTTTTGTTTTCAGTTTCTCAGAGAGGAATTCTCCAAACTCCTGTCTGGGAAGACGTGTTCTCAGGACAAAGTAGCAGAAAGAGGCCGTGGGAGCTCCATGGTTCGCTGTGTCATTTTTCACCCCACCCAGTAGTTTCCTTGTTGTGGCCTCACCTTCAGCCCCTCGTCCCTGAATCCAGTCTTTCTACTTAACCCTTTCAGTCTTCCTGGAAGGTAAGGGAAGCATGGCTGCCTGGGTGAATAGGGGAGACAGAGACCCGGAGGCTACCTGTTTCTTGTATAGACTTCCAAACAACCCTCCTATGTCCCATGGCACCTGTGTTCCTACTCTGAGGGAGTCCTGAACCTTTCTGGGGGCCAGAAGTGCAAATTAGTTTGCCTTGGGGCTTCTCACGTTGCTAGCTTAGGATTCAACTGTGATCAGGGATGCTTAAATTGGCTACAAGTAGTATTCCTGCTGACCGTCTTCCAAAATTTGGTTACTATATTCTTTCATCTTTTCTGAGTACATACCTATTTTACTCCTTTACTTTTGTTTATGGGGTTTAATGAGGAAGCAACAGTAAATGTATTTAATCTGTCACATTTTACTGACATTGCCACTAACAGGTTTACAAAGGAGAAAAAGTCTTAAAAATCAAACTTTGAAGTAAATTCCTCAAAAATTCATCTATTTTATAACAATGATTGTCCCATCAAAGATAATCAATAATTATAACCATAACTTCATGAAGGCATCTTATTCACCACTGTATTATCCAGTACCTAGCATAGTAGAGGTGGTCAATACTTAATAAGCGAACTGAATGAATACAGATATGATAAAAAGTTGAGATCTTTAGTTTTTATGATTTCAGCACTTATCAAATTCACTTAGGACTACATGGGCAATACTCCAAAAGGCAAATGTTCAGAAACAGATACGCCTAATTTGGAATTCAAGACCAATGTGTTTTACAACCACAAAGTTCTTCACTACAAAAATTCCACTGTGATTCTGTATTCTAACTAATAATTTCTTAGATAAAAATGAATTGGCATTCAAATTCATCTAGTTACCTTGCATAACCAGTAGTGTAAAAATATAATTTTTATCACAGCTGCTACATGAGGAGTATTTAACTAGAACTAGATGTACAGTTTTAAATGTCATTAAATGCACCTGTAATAATAAAGACGTTCTACTGAAAGTGCAAGGTCCTCCATATTCAAAATCTGCACGTTAGCTATCAAATTTTAGTTTAGCTATCACAAATTACTTCAATAATTTTAGATTGTTGAAGAAGTAGGTCTAGTAGATCCTTGCCATTTTTGTCAACTGAATTCGAAGGGCCATCACGACATGTCCTACTTTGTAAATATAATGTAAACTGTATGTCCTTTGTTTTGTAATGGTCCACCGGTTATCACCTAAGCCATAATTCTCCTAAAGGGCCCAAAGGATTATTCAAAATTTTCAGTCATATTTTATAGGGAAAGTTAAATGCATAGTTTTGATTTGTTTTAGACTGGGGAATTCTGATATATTCATTAAATGTTTACTGCAATTCTAGCAAGATGGTTCCATGTTCCATAGTAATTTAAGCTAAAACTCTTTATAGTCATTCAGGTCAAGATGTTCCTCTAGGCAAACCTGCCCAAAAAATCCATAATCCATATGGTACTATCCTGATAAATGCTTCTTCTACAGCTCATTTTTTATCATTGTGTACATTCCATTGTTACTAACTTCAAATTAAAATATAATACTCACTTCTTCAGCCACAAACTCCTTACTCAGACCAAAATCTGTCAGCACCACGTGGCCATTAGAATCAAGTAGAATGTTCTCAAGCTTAATGTCACGGTATATAATCCCCAACTGTAAAAACAAACAAATATGCATTTTAAAATAACAGTTTCCAAAAAATAAGTTAGGAAAGTCTTTGTCTACCTTAAAAACAAACCAAAAAAAGGATTCTCCTGCTCAGGATACACTAATGGCCCTTAGTGACTGGCCATGGCAAATGTGAATTCCTCTATCTCAGGGCTCATCTGCTAGGCTCGCTGGACCTCTCCTACCTCCTAACTCTTCCTTCTTTGTGTAACGAAGGTCCATCTTTGTTGGACCAGCTTCTGTGGGGTCTTTCTGTTGACTATTGCTTCCTCCTATCTTCTTAATTATCTAATCCTCACTGACATGATCTTCTTCAGGTATTTTTAGCCAATTCGTGTCCATCACTTGCTAATGGATTCGGAGGCTTTCCTGACTAACCAGATTCCACACTGGTCATGTCTTTCTTTTTCTTCTTACAGCACCTACATATATATTGTACTTATCTAAAAATAACTGATATTTTCTAGGTGTTTCCTCGTTGTCTTGATATAACCATACTCTAACTCTGTTCTTCACATTTATCTAGTATCTTGCAAAGCATCAAATAGATAATTAATAAAGTCTTGTTGAATAATAGGCTTCTAAATAAGCAACATAAGTCAATTAGATAACATTTATATATCCCTCCATTTTGTTTTGCATGTATTACAGTAAAACACTTCAGCTATTTCTTCAGCTAAATAAATCTACACAAGTCATATAAGTTCTTGATATATGTGCATTGCACATTTCATGTTATGTCAGCCTAAATTAAATGTTTTTAAACTTAGAAACCCTGCTTTCTACAACATTAAGTATATGAAAAAGCAGATTCGTACTAATTGCTTAAAATTGAAACAAAAAATTACAGAAGGAAACATGCTAGGCAATTTTCCTCCTGGAACTTCAGTGTTCTACACGTAAGAGAGGATAATATCTGCAGTCCGAGCAGACATTTGACTCAAAGCTTCATGAACATCTAACAGCCAGTGTGACTTTTTTTTCTTTGAAACAAACTCTTTGAAAACAATTTTAGAAATAAATTATTTACTATCTGCTTCACCTCATCACTTCCAAGGAAACTCTCATTTTTGTCTCTTCTCAGGAAACTCAATGTTAGCAGCTGTGTCAAGGTGAATATTCCTGGCTTCCTGTTGTATCTCTTTGTATTTATCTTTTTAGGGTAATAAGATTAAGAGAAACTTAGCTGAGATCTGATTTGCTACATTACTTTCACTCTACATCAATTACACGTATATCCAGTATTCATCAGGTTTTCTACTTCTGATTACCCTGTTTTAATAATAACAGGTGTTCATGGATTTTTTTTCTTTAATAAACAGAATTAACAGAATTAAAGATTTCACACAAATTAAAAACTGAATTTAGTAGCTTACCCATTGGAGCTTTGTATTTGTTTTGCTTGTTTCTACTCTGGTTATTTATGGTGATTTTTACCATCGTTTTTATATTATAAAAACTTATACCTAACCATAAAACTCCAAGATCCTTTCAACCCATTCCTGGGGCCCAATTTGGTTCATATATGAAGATGTCCTAAGTGCTTTATATCCCACGGATACTCAACCAGCAAAAGCTGGCCACTCCACGACAACTCCACCCAAAGGAATGTCTGTCAGCTCCCTTCCTGCTCCTCTGTCCCTTTGGTCCACGCACTGCAGCCCCACCCCCCATGCCCACCAGGGCCTTTTCTCTTTCCCTCCTGTTCTTATACATTTTCATCCACTCTCCGTAAGACTGCTGCTCTGACCACCCCACCCCCCCCGCCCCATCCAGTCCTGGCTCTGTTCTGCTCTAGATGTCCCCTTTCCTTCATCCCCTCCTTCTGTGCTTGTGTCTTCTCACCATCTTTTCTCACAGCCTCTCCCGTCCATTGCCTCCATCTTGCAATTCCAGTCTCCTTGCCACTTTAAAATTTTCCTCCCTCTTCCCTGCCTTTTCCTTCATCTCTCTCCACTCCTGTCCATGCTCCATAAACACCACTTTAATCCCTGTTCATGTCTAATCCAGTGCAGGATCTGAATTCACGACAAAGAATAGTAGCTCTACAATGCACCTGTCTCATCCTAATGTAGCGACTCAAGTCGTGATGGCCTCATGATCTCACACACTTTGATGAAAATTACTCAAATACTTTCTATTTCTGAGGAAATACACACACGCTTGGTCTACACAGCTAACTGCTCCTATAATAATCCATCCTCATTAAGTTAAAAAAAATTTAGTCAAAATTTCTTCGATCAAGATTAACAGTATCTGAAATAATATATATATTTTTAAAGTTCGAATGGATTTTATGGAGTTCAAACAGCAGCACAGGCATGAATTCCACTTAAAGTTTTTAGCAACTGAGTTCGCGCTACATGGAGACAATGGAAGAGAAGGGACAGAGAGGGAACAAGAGGGGGGCCCCAGGGGCAAAACAAAGGCAAAGGCAAAGGCAGACCAGAGTGGGACAGCGGGGTAGCTGGGTAGTGTGGCAGGCGCTTCTTTCCAAAAACTCGTATTCTCCAACTTAATCAGGAAATATACCCTGCAAACAAACAGGCAGAGTCTGCAACGGAGTAAGTCACAACTAAGCAAAGATAGATTATGACTTGTGGTTTTATTTCAAAGGTTATTTTAAGAATGAAAAGCTTTTTTCTAATGGTACTTTGTAGTAAGCATTAGGATTTTTCATAAACAAGAACTAAAGAACTGCTCACATTCTACCTTTTTAATCCGTATCGCAGGAACTACCAAGAAAAAAAGATGATTTTTGAAAAAGGGAACTACAGAATTGAGAATATTGGCAACGGTGTGTAAGTGTGCTTTCACAATCTCCACGAAGACAATGACGTTTAAAACAGTAGCTCTTTAGCTCCAGCATTACCTCAGTTAAAATAGATTTTTTTTTTTCAAGAAAAGAACTCTCAAAGACTGAGCATCTTACCTTGTGGAGATGTTCGAGGGCAAGCACAATCTCTCCAACATAGATCCGCACCTCGTGCTCTGTGAAACGCTCTCTTTGAGAAAGATGAGTAAAAAGTTCTCCACCATTTATATAATCTAAAAATGAAATATATTTTTTTCTTTCTTTGACTTGTATTCATAAACTTAAGGAAGTATTCCCTTTTAAACATTTTGGATTAACCACAAGGCACTGACTTTAATATATTATTTTTGTAGAATTCTTTGTCTATAGTATATAGTTTCATCTAGAACATATTACTAAATACACATAGTAATACATTTCATAAGATAACGACTACCCTAAGCCACAATCAAACGAATGTGCATGGAGTATTGCCATTAAAACTATTACATGACATCTGTATATATTTAAATACATTTTTCCAAATGCAGTGTATCAAAACCTCTGCCATCACCACATAATACTTAGCTTGCTGTGGAGTACCAAAACGTCAACCATTGCAACAACTAAGATAAAAAAAGGAACAGAACAAAACAGAACACAAACAAAAATCTCAGCTTTTCCTTTGTAATAGCTGCCAGTCACTATCTGAGCAGATTCCCTATTTTCTAGAATTTTCTATGTACCCTTTCAAAAACGTGTTTCAGGTAGCAGGTGGCCTTCTTATTGCTCTATGCAGCCCATAAGTAAAAGTGGCACAAGGTGGCTGAGTCAAACACCTGACACTGAAAGATTCCCATTTCCCTCTGAATTTGCCCCCATTTAGCCCAAGAATAATGAAATTAGAGACAAAAAAGGCTACAGTGAGAAATACATGAGAGCTGAATAATAATAATAATAATAATAATAATAATAATAATATAACATAATAATATATTATAATGTGATTAATAATATAATTACTAATTATAAATATAATTATTATAATATAGACAGTATAAATATAACTATATTTAATAATTACCATTATTATTTGTAAAAATTATTTGTTTGTAATTAGCTCTAATAAGACATTTATTGATAATCTGATAGTAGCTTCATCAGAAACTAACCACTGCTACCTGACCACACAACATCTACGTGTGAGAAACAACATATACCTAGAAAATAGTCACAGATGTAATTTAAAGCTTTCCTCCTAAATATTTGAGAAGCATGCATCCCAAGTATATTCATTTATCAAGTTCAGCAGAATTTGAAAAAGGAACAAAGCAAAATCTTCACGAACTTGCAAATTTTTGTTTCATCTTGCCTGGTTAGCTTTAAATTCCAAAAAAGCAGATGCAACAGAATGAAAGAACTCTAATGGTTGTTTTGCAGTGTGTTTTACAAAGCGCATGCCAATAAAAAGCATTGCCCTTCTAAGGCTTCTGCATTTTGCTCAGAGGTTTTAATTATATCTTAACACAAAGCTAATTATTAAAAAGGTGTAAAGGAACACAGCATTCCTGCCAACTAACAATGAATTTTTTCTACCTTTAAGTAGTTATTTACTTAAATCAAATACTGATGTTTATGCATACATGGTTTCCACACTTAGTCATGACACAGAAACAGACACCCACAGGTCAGCTGACCAACTGACAAACTCTTACCCATCCATCCTTGCATGTCCTATGCCATTTTCTCATCTTCAATAACCACTCCAGCAGTTGATCACTTCCTTTTTTGTTAGCCACTGTACTTACTAAAGACTTCTCCCACTGCAGTTATCTTACTGTATTGAAAATGTTTATTTGCACACTTGCCTTCTCTACAAAACTCTGAGCTTTCTACAAGTCTGGATCAATGTATTCATCTCTACAAACAGTAGCCACATACAGGAAGCACTCCATAGATGTATTAATTAAACACAGATTCTTTACAGTGGAATATTAAATATACTCTGAAAAAAATCACTCTGAAACTCAAAGGCAAGTGTGTTGTAAAAAGAATCCAATATACTATCTTTAAGGGACTTCAAATATAGGCCATAGGACCTGGGCTTTGTAACTCTCAGACTGGGATCAAACAGCGGTTTCACTGTGTCCTGCCTTGAGCAAATCAAGATTCTCTCAGCTGCAGTTTTTATCCATACAATGGAAATGGTTAACTACTGTGGATTATGGTTGCTTGGAACATAGAAAGTGGTTTATTTTCCATTTACTGGGGAGACAGAGAACAACTAATGACAGACTTAAGAAAACAAACCTAAAATAGCATCAAGTAACCTACTTTCTACTTTTGGAATCGCCCAAGAGCCAAAGGTGAAGACCTGACTTTCATAAAATAAACGTGTTTTATTTGTAGGTACATGGTTGCATACTTTACAAAGTGAACAGCCAGCTCTACGCAGCGGTCCAGGTATCGACAGTGGTAAGTAGATGCAGAAGCTGCCAAAGGGCTATAATGGCAGGAACTATGGTACAACTGAAGTGTCCTTATGGGTTAAGTACTTGTGCTAATCAGTGGCTGGGATATGAGGTCAGTGAGAATTTCTATAATGTAAGCAGTTGGTACTCTCAGTCATTATAATTTTAGTTGTTCTGTTTAGTGTGTTGTGGTATCTCATTATGGGTTTAATTTGCACTTTCCTGAATCATAATGATACTTAGTATCTTTCCATGGCTTATTGGACATTTAAAAAAATATTTACTTATTTTTGGGAGAGCACAGGTGGGGAAGGGCCACAGAGAGGAGGACAGAGGGTCAGAAGCCAGCTCTGCACTGATAGGCTGAAAGCAACGAGCTCGATGTGGGCTCAAACTTATAAGCCAGGAGATCATGACCTAAGCCAAAGTTGGACACTCAACCCACTGAGCCACCCGGGTGCCCCAGCTTATTGAACATTTTTATATCTTCTTTGGTGAAGTGTATTAAAGTGGGTTTTGTTTGCCTCTTGATGTTTTTATTTTTTTAAGTTTATTTTTGAGAGGGAGAGAGTGTGCAGGGGAGGGAAGGGGCACAGAGAGAGAGAGAGAGGGAATTTTCCAAGCAGGCTCCACGTTCTCAACACAGAGCCTAACACGGGCTCGATCCTGCAAACCGTGAGATCGTGACCTGAGCTGAAATCAAGAGTCAGACACATAACTGACTGAACCACCCAGGGGCCCCTGATTTTCTTTTCTTCATTTGAAATATAGTTCACATAGGAGCACCTGGGTGGCTCAGTTGACTGAGTGTCTGACTTTGGCTCAGGTCATGATCTCATGGCTTGCGGGTTCGAGCCTGATGTCGGGCTCTGTGCTGACAGCTTGGAGCCTGGAGCCTGCTTTGGATTCTGTGTCTCTGGCTCTCTCTGCCCCTCCCCACTCATTCTCTCTCTCTCTCTCAAAAGTAAATAAACATTTAAAAAAAACTGAAATATAATTCACATACCATGAAATTCGATAGTTTTTAGTATATTCAGTTATGCAACTATCAACACATTCAATTTTAAAACATCTTCATCACTCCATCCAATTTAAATTCCAATTTATCTTTTTTTTCTTTAGTTGCTTGTGCTTTTGATACCATATTTAAGAAACCATTGCCAACACCAAGGTTGCAAAGATTTACCCATCTTCCACTAAGAAATTTTTTCATTTTAGCTCTTACTTTTAATCTTTGAAACATTTGGAGTTAATCCATTCATGTTGAACAAAGCAGTGAAAGTGGATATTCTTGCCTTGCTCCTGATTTTAGGGGGAAAGAATGGCTCTTGATTTTGAGGAAGTTCGCTATTCCTACCAAAAAGTAGCAGTAGGAGTGTTTTTATCACAAAGGAGTGTTGAATTTTGTCAAATGTTTTTCTATGTCTACCATGATGATAATATGGTTTCTGTCCTTTATTTGACTAGTAAGGTATATTAATTGATCTTCACTTTTCCTTGCATTCCTGGGATAAATCCTACTTGGCCACAGTATACCTTCCTTTTAATATGTTGCTGGATTCAGTTTGATAGTATTTTGTTGAGGATTTTTGTGTCTTTATTCATAAGAGATATTGGTTTATAATTTTCTTGATTTATCTTGATATTTTTGTCTGGTTTTGGTGTTGAGGTAATACTGGCCTCATAGAATTGGTTGGAAAGTGTTTCTTCCTCTTCTATATTTTGGACATTTGTGAAGACTGGCATTAATTCCTTCTTAAACGTTTGTCAGTATTCACTACGGAAGCTATATGGGTCCGGGCTTTTCATTGTGGTTAGTTTATTACGTCTTCTCCTTCTTCAATTTACTTACTTGTTATAGGTCTCTTCAGATGTTATATTTCCTCTAGTCAACTCTAATAGTTTGTGCCTTTCTAGGAATTTATTTCACCTAAATTGTCTAATTTTTGGCAGACAGCTGTTCACAGTTTTCCCTTATGACCCTTTTTAATTCTGTAGTTAGTAGTCCCTTCTTCTATTCCTAATTTTGCTGACTTGAGCCTTCTTCCTGTTTTACTTGGCCAATCTAACTACAGGTTTGTCAATGAATCATCTTTTGGTTTCACTCATTTGCTTTACTGTTTGCACATTCTCTATTGGATTAATTTCTGCTCTAATCTTTATTATTTCCCTTGTATCTGCTTGCTTTGGTGTGAGTTAGCTCTTCTTTTTCCAGTGCCTTAAGGTGGAAGATAAAGTTACTGATTTGAGATCTTCTTTAAAAATTTTTTTTTTCCTTCTTTTTCAATTCAGGCAATTACAACTATGAATTTCCCACTAAGCACTACTTTAGCTGCATCTCATAAGATGTGGTATGTCATGTCTTCATTCTCTCTCATCTCAAAGTATTTTCTGATTTCTCTTTAGAGTTGTTCTTTGACACACTGGTTACATAAGAGTAAATTGTTAAATTTCACAGCTGTGAATATCCCAAATTTCTTTTTGTTATTGATTTCTAACTTCATTCCATTGCAGTCAGAGAACATACTTTGTATAATTTTAAACTTTTTAAAATTTATTGAGGTGTTTTTAAAAAAAGGTTTATTTGGGGCGCCTGGGTGGCACAGTCGGTTAAGCGTCCGACTTCAGCCAGGTCACGATCTCGCGGTCCGTGAGTTCGAGCCCCGCGTCAGGCTCTGGGCCGATGGCTCGGAGCCTGGAGCCTGTTTCCGATTCTGTGTCTCCCTCTCTCTCTGCCCCTCCCCCATTCATGCTCTGTCTCTCTCTGTCCCAAAAATAAATAAAAAAACGTTGAAAAAAAAATTATAAAAAAAAAATAAAAAAATAAAAATAAAAAAATAAAAAAAGGTTTATTTAAGTAAAATTTACACCCAACGGTGGGGCTCAAACTCACAACCCCAAGATCAAGAGTCAATGCTCTTTCAACTGAGTCAGCCAAGCACGCAGAGGTGTATTTATTTTTTTAGTGGCATACCATATGGCCTATCTTAAAAGAATGTTCCTTATCCACTTGAGAAAAATATGTACTCAGCTGTGTTTGTTCAGAGAGCTCTACAGATGTCTGTTATATCTAGGTGGTTTATCTTCTATTTCCTTGCTGCTCTTTTGCTTAGTTAATCTAAAGCATTATTGAAAGTGGAGTCTGTTGTTGAGTTGTTTATTTCTCCCTTCATTTCTATCAGTTTTACTTCACGTATTTTGGGTCTACATTGTTAGATGCATGTTTGTTTGTAATTGTTATGTCTTCCTGATGATTTGGCACTTTGGTCATTATGAAGTGTCCCTTTTTAATCTGGAGTAACATTTTTTGTTTTTGAGTCTATTTTGTTTGATATTAGTAAGCCACTCCTGCTTTCTTGTAGTTGCTGTTTGTGTGATTTCTCCTTTTCCATCTTCATTCTTTAATCTATTTGTATCTTTGAATCTACACTGTATCTCCTGTAAACAGCATAATGTTGATTCTTTTCTCCCCTTGTCTGACAACTTCTGCCTTTTGATTACATGGACTACTCCATTTACACTTAATGTTATTATTGATATTGTTGATGTCTGTCTGCTGTTCTACTTTTTCGTTTTCTATATATTTTTTCTCTATTCCTCTTTTACTCCTTTCTGTTTCACTAAGTGAATATTTTCTAATACAACATTTTAATTCCTTTAATGAATCTCACTTTTTATTAGTGGCTGTGCTATGGCTTATTATATGCACATTAACATCAAAAAAGCTTCAGATATATACCAACTTAATTTCAGTGACACACACAAACATTACTCCTGTAGAGCTCATGGCCTCTTCCTTTTTATGCGATACTGTTATACACAGTACAACTACATGTTACAAGCCACCAGAATATAACAACGATTACACAATTTTATGTCTTTCAGAGAAGCTGAGAGGAGAGCAAGTATATATTTATAATTTAGCATGTTAGCCTTATTTACATTTTTGGTTCTCTTCGTTTTTTTTCGTGTGGATTCAAGTTATGATCTGATTCCAACTCCCTACCCCCACCAGACGCTTGTTTTTATTTATTTTTTCTTTATTTAATAACTGAGTATTCTAGTGAGGTCTGTTTTACCTGCAAGAAGTCTCCGCTGCTGCTCCTTAGAGAACACAACCTTGGGCATTCATAGAATGGTTTAGCAGGACTCTTTTTTTTTTACTTTCTTTAAGAACCTGATCTGTTAAGCTGTCGGACTCTTTCATATTATACCCAGTTGTTGAGCTCCACTAACTGCTGGCTGATTGATCTATTGTTTTCAATTTATGCCCTGGGGCATAAGTTACTCCCCAGTCTGATCCAATAAATTCAGGCTCCTTTGTAGGGTTAGTTTCTGAGGCTGGTGTTTGAGATTTGTTCTGGCCCCAAAAGTGTTCTTCATCCTTGACTATTTCCCTGTATGCTCATTCCAACAGTTTAGTGTGCTGCTCCAATGGAGCTACGAAGCCTCCTCTTAATTGCTTACCACCAAAGTCCCCATTTTCCCCTCTCATCCTTAGGTTTGAACTTCTACATACTCTGCTTCAAATAAGTTCTTTTGTTAAGAGCTTCAGAGTTCCGGGTTTATGCACTACTTCTCCCTCTGGGGAAATCTCTGATGCACTGCTCTGGGGCTGGGGGTGAGGACAGTGGCCCACTTCTCTCAGAGTGACACCCCTGCTTAATTAATAAGGTGCTACATGAAGGCACTAGTCCCTGGCCTTCTCAGTTTGCCTCTACCAGCACAGAACCCTCACCCTACAAATCAAGCAGGGCAAGAGCATCAGAGCTCCATATTCTCAACTTTCCAAGCCTAGAATAAAGCTTCTGCCCTAGGAGTGGGGGCTGGGTGGAGGAAAGGAGCTCCCAAACTCTCAGCCACAATTCTTTGCCAAGAATTTACCCTTTGTAGCAAGGAGCTGGGTGAATGAGAAATGCTTGGTGTCCTGAAATCTCCTGATGAGATACAGTATCTCTTAACTGGGAGCTGAGGGGAAGGGGACCCCAACTTCTTGGCTACCCCCACCCAAATGGAGTTTCGGTCATGCAGTGTGGGAGAGGGCAGAAGGTCATGGCTCAAGTGCCACCCACTTTTGCTGTTCTAACACTTAGATTTCCTTGAATAAATGTTTCTTCAACTGCTGTATGTATGCTCACCCACAGGCTAACCTCCAGAGATTTTAAATGATAACTTTTATTAGTTACAGTTGTTTCCCTGGAAAGCAGGTCCATGTAGCTCCTCACATGACCATTCTAGGAGCAAGCTCTCTTTGTTTACTTTTTAAAATAATTTAAAGGCATTCTTGTAGATTTTGGATACAAGTTCTTTGTCAAGTACGTGTATGGAAAATATTATCTCTGAGTGAGTGGTTTGCTTTTAATTTTCTCAAAAGTGTCTCTTGATGAGAAGAAAATGTTTAATTTTTATTAGTTCAGTTTTCTCCTCCTCCTTCTTCCTCCTCTTCTCATACTGCTTCCGTCCGCCTCCTCCTTTTGGTTACTGTTTTGAGGAGACTTTGCCTACACTAGTTATAAAGATATTCTCCTATGATTTCTTATAAATGCTTTATATGCTTAACTTTTATGTTTAGGGTCTGTTTCAAACTAATACTTGTGTATGGAGCAAAGTAAGTGTTGAGATTCACTTTTTTCATTGTTCTAGCACCACTTACTTCTTTCCCCATTGAATTGCTTTGTCACATTTGTCAAAAATCAAAGGGCTATAAAAGTGTGGGTGTATTTCTGGAGTCCTGTTCTATTCCACTGATCTATATGTTTCATGCCATACTGCCTTGATTACTGTGACTTAATAGTCATTTTTAAATCAGATCATTTAAGCCTCCCATATTTGTTCTTCTTTAAGACTGAACGAGCTATTCTAGTTCCTTTGTTTTTGCATAGGAATTGGAGTCAGTTTGTCAGTCTCCACCAAAAACCCTGCTTGGATTGTGACTTTGACGGTTTTGCATCTATAGTTCAATTTAGGGAGAACTGGCATGTGAACAACATTGAGTGTTCCTACTCATGAACATGGTACATCTCTCTATTAATCATGTTTTCTTTAATTTCTCTCAGCAATATAGAATTTACAGAGTAAATTTATTCCCAAGTATTTTATGTTCAAAAAATTCCACTTTCCAGTTGTTTGATCCTACTATATAGAAATACACCTTTTTTTTCATTTTATTTTGAAACAATCATAAATCTAAAGACAAGTTTTAAATATAGTAATAAAACTTTTTTCAGGAACCCATCTAAGTGATTTGTCAAGTTGACAACCCATCACTCAAGCACACTTTCATTTGGACGCCATACCATGACATGATCATTTACAAAATCAGTATATTAACACAAATATATTGTTACCATCTAATACTCAATCCTAATGTCAAGTTTCCTTAGTTGTTCTCAAAGTATTACAGCAAAAGGTTCCAGTTTAGAATCAAATGTTCAGTTTAGTCATCCAATTTCTTCAGTCCAGAATAGTTCCTGTCTTCCCTTGACTTTCATAACCTTGACACTTGGAAGATTACAGGCTTCGTATTTTGCACACTGTCCCACAATCTGAATTTGTCTGATGTACCTGCATGATCATACTCAGGTGAACATCACTAGAGGAAATCATGGAAGTCGCACTGTTCTTGGTGCATCGTCTCAGGTAGGGCCTGATTTCGATTCATCCTAGTATCAATGATTTTCACTTTGATCTCTTGATTAAGGCAGTGTCTCCTTGGCTTCTCTACCGTAAAGTTACCTATTTCACTTTGTAATTAGTAAGTATTTTTGGAGAAGTACTTTGAAACCATGTAATTATCCCAAATCCCATCATTCAATTTATTTATTTACATCTGAAGGAACTCAGGGGTTTAGTTTATTCAATGAGTTAAAATTCGCTACCACCACTTATTTTTGATTCTGCAAGTGTGGTTCTTACTCTTATGGCCTGGCTCTTCTAGAATTTTGACAAAAGTCTTGTAGAGTTTACCAAGTCCCTATACCTTGGGAGGAATTTAACTGCAAACTGTGTCCCCGAAGGTGGGAGCTGCTGAAATCTTTATCGGGCTCTTTCAACCTTTCCAGCTTTTGTCTGGGCCACTTAGATGTTCACCCCATGCACTCACTGCTGGGAAGTCAGTCCACACACAGAGATTTCTGAACCACCTCACCTGTGGTTCCCTTCTTGGCAGGGTCCTTTGCCACAAAGGAAAAGGGTCCTTTGCAGCCACTGTGTTGGCCCCAAACTCCAACTTTTGACTCCTCAGCCTTGTAAGACTGCCACTTCTAGACTACATTCTGACCTCTTATTTTATATATCCTTGGAAAGAAGTATTTTTGGTATTTAAGAACCTAAGTCTTTAGTGTCAGAAAATCCAAAAATCCTAGTGATACCATTCATCAGTTGTGTGACTTTGAGCAAGTTGCTTAATCTCTTTGAATCTAAAACCATAATTATAAAAGGAGAACAATATATTTCCCTAGGGTTTGTTCATTTCATTCAACAGGCTTTGAGCCCTTATTATATAACAATTACTTTTCTAGATACTGCACCCATATGCCAAACTAAACAGGCAATAATTTTCCATCCTAGTGAAGCCTGCATTCCAGTGGGAAGAGACAAACATAAGTAAACAAGATACTATGAATACGTTGGAAGATGATGATTGCTATGGAAAAAATAGCACAGCTAAAGGCAGATAGGGAATGCCAGGATAGAGCTGAGGACTGCATTTTAATAAGGGTGGTCGGTGTATGCCTCACCAAGGTGACTCTTGAACAAAGAATTTAAGAAAGTGAAGACATGAGCTAAGCAGATGTTGGGGGACCCGATTCCTGGCAGAAGTAACAAATGCAAAGGCTTCAGGCGGGAGAGCCTGGTGCACCTAACAATTAGGAAGGAAGCTAACATGGCTAGAACACAGTGAACAAGGAAAACGTAGCGGGGAGCAAAGGTCACAGAAGTCACTGAGTTATGGGGGTGGGAGAGTTGTGCAAAGTCATACAGACCATCACCGGGGCTGCTATGCATACCATGCACGGTACAATATATTGTGATCCTCTGGAGCTGAGCTGGCCATTGGAAGGATCTCATCTTTCACTCTGAATGAGATGGGAAGCCTGTAGAGGATTCTGAGTAGAACAGTGAGGGAAGATAAGACTTGCGCTTTACTAGGCTCAATGATTCTGGCTGCTGTGTTGAGAAGGGCAAGGGTAGAAATAAGGGGATCACTTGGAATGAAGCAGGGTGAGAGAGGATGGTGGTTAGGAGGAAGGCGACTGCAGTGGTAGGAGTACAGATCCAGTCCCACCGGAGCACCTGAAGAGATGGAGTTGGGGAAGGCTGCTGGAAGAACAGGTTTGGAGAGGATGACCCAGAGTTCACTTCTGGGGATAAGGAATACACAGTGTCTAACAAACACTGAAAGCTCAATACAAGGTAGTTACCATGATCCTCATCATCACCCTCAATTATTCAAAGACTGTTAAAGAGGTACAAAAGAGCCCTCTGAAACGTTTTGAGGGAGAGGAAGATAGACTTCTTATGGCTGGTTTTGGAGCAATGAAGAGCAGGCTCTGAAAGTGCTTCATGTAAATTCCTTGAAATTATGTGCAATTGTTTTCAAGCATATGTAAGCATCTGTGCATTCTTCTGAGAAGAGAGGGTCTACAGCTTTTATCAGATTCTCCAGGGAGTTGGAAGCCAAAAACAGTTTAAGGAACATGGCCCCTACAACAACATTGTAAATTTGAATCGAAAAGTTCCTATCAAGTTCTATTTACAAACAAACCAATGAGTACTGGCTGCCAGCACATGGGAAACATCTGAAAATAGTGTCCTACAGGTCTCCAGCACAGCAAACTTTATCATCACGGCACACACACCTGGTTCCGGCCTCTCCGGGGCACCGAGCTCACTTCTCACTGACTTCTACCCTTGCTTGGCATAGCTGTCCTGGGGATTATTTGTATTTAGGATTGGACTGGTGAGGTCCAGAGCTTTACAAAGTGAAATGGAGCAAGGGGTTTTCATTTTCAACAAGATCTCTGACTACTGAGGATGTGCTGGGACCGCATTCTGGTGTCTTTACATTGGTGTGTTTATCAAGAGATCTAGCAAATCTAATAGGGTAAAGTTGGGGCTTGCTTGCCCTAAGTAAAAAAAATTTAGCCAGGCAGTGAGACAACAATAACACAAATTTAAAAGACCGTAGGGATATTGTTAAATATGAGCTGAATTATAAAATCTTGACTCTCTTGAAGGAGAATACTGGAATCAGGAAAGCAGGCAGATTCTGGGACAGAGTTAGCAATGGCATGGATATGGTCAGTGACATCACAAAAACCCAGATCCTTACTGATATCTGGGAGGAAGATTCTTCTCAGCTTTATAAAGCAAGGAACCCCACCCTTCACCCCCATCCTTTCCAACTGAGCATAAATTATATTTCCTCCCATAAAAGACTTACTAAAAGCTCAGACTGAAAAAAGTCGCTGAGTGGAAACTGGAATTACCTCAGGTCTACTCTGCTTGGTCAGCTTTTGGCCCATGCCAACATGTCTACCCTGAGTAATAAGTTTCCTGTACAAATTATGGATTCGTTAGATTTCTAGAAATTAGATTTCTCAGGTTTCTGCCAATTTCTTTCACAACAAATTGCAAGCATGAAGTTTGGCATTTTTTGGTGGTTTGTTTGTTTGTCTGAAGCCAATGCTGACTGTTTTTATTCTGTTTATGATAAGGAAACTGTCAGAAACAGCATGAGAATGCTCCATTTTTACTGATATTCCTGAATCTTCTTGCCTCTCTGGGCATAAAGTGGACCAAGTGGTACTGACTCAGTGAAGGCTCTTGGCTACTGCTGTTTGTATGGAAGCCGCATCTCTATAGCCTGTAAGTCAGGGAAGCAGGAAAGGGCTGCTGACAGGTAGGAATTCAGGAACATAAAAAAAGGGTTTTCACTGCTCTCCTTTAAAATTTATTATCTCAACACAGCTCGCTGCTTTTGAGACCAGACAAAGAAGTAATAACAACTACAGACATGGGGCACCTTCTATGTGCCTGTTCCACTTAGATATGACAGTGAATCTGACCCTTATCAACAGTGCTCTTAGGTACTATTCTAATAGTATGATCCCCAGAGAAAATAGGTACTCCCTAGAGAATAGTGAGGCTAAACAAATATACAAAGTTGTATATCCTGTGAGTGGGAGGATAGGGATTATGAATATGGGCAGTCTAACTCCAAAGAGTGATTTTTTTATGTCGTATTAGAAATGTGCTTCACTTCCTCCAAATATGGTTTTACTGTTGCTTACTAACAGCAGCCTCATCGTGCAGCTGGTCTGGTTAATTACTGTCCAAAAAACTGCCTTAAGATCAACTGTTCTAAAAAAAAAAAAGAAAATCAACTGTTTTGTCCTTCAAACATGTAAATGGCTTAGAGCCAATAATTCTATATATTTGGTCATAAAATTGTGCTATCTTACATGTTTTTCACAATTAAGTTTGACAAGTTTGGAGGGCTCATCTCAATGTCACAGTGCTCAAAAGTAGACATTCTTGGCGGGAGGGGGGGGTTGCTACACAGAGGGGTTTTTTTAACGGCCACAGTAAACAATGAGTTTCAATCTCTTCTAAGAATGTACCAAGCTAAAATTATCATTGACCCATTTATAGCACATAATTTAAAAGAGTCAATTTATATCTTGCAGGAATGGACTGGGCTGTTTTCTCAAAAAAAAAAAAAAATTACTTGGCCTTGCCTTCAGGAATACCTCCATCCTTGTGGAAGACTCCTTAACTTTTCCTAAGAGGTGATAACCTTAGCCCACCTGCCTGTTCAAGACGATGAATTGAATTTGGCAACACAGAAGAGCTACAGTCTAGGAGTCCAGGTTCTTTGTTGTTGTTATTGTTGTTGAAGTAGGCTTCACACCCAACATGGGGCTAGAATTAACGACCCTGAGATCAAGAGTCCGACGTTCTACCAAGAGAGCCAGCCAGGCACCACTACAGTCTAGGTCCTTGTCAGAGATTAGAACCTCAAATTGTCAGCAGTCCAAATCTCATCAAATATTTGGTTGTGAGAAATAATACATACAAAGGACGATACATGTAATTGTATCTATACCTCTTTCTGGATATGCCATAATGGCTCTGGCCAAAGTCAGAACAGAAGAGAAGTATAAACTTGAATAACACCATTTTGGACAAATTATACTCTAATCTTGTTCCTCAGGCTTACATTATATGGAATATTGACACGAAATGTGACATCATCTTTAGTCAAGAAAGGCTGGTGAAAACTGTCATTACATCTGGGCCCTATTCGAAAAGTTTTTCCTAGGTCATCCTGCCTTGCCTGTGGGCTTTATTTATTTATTTTTAAACTTATCTTGATATAATTTCAAACTTACAAAAAATATTTGCCAGAACAGTACAAGGAATCCCTACATAACCATGATGAAAATTCACCAACTGTTTACATTTTGCTTCATTTGCTTTAGTATTCTTTCATGTTTTTATATATGTGTATACTCTTCCTGAGAATAAGTTGGAGACATCACGCTCCTACCCCTAAATCCTTCAGGGTGCACCTCCTAAGGAAAAAAAAAAACCACCCTTTTCTATAACCACAGTACAATTATCAAGATCAGAAACTTTATGATAAAACACTATTATCTAATTTGCCCTTTATTCAAGTCTTGTCATCTGTCCCACTAATACGCTCTCTAGCTACTTTTGTTTCTAGCCTAGGACCTAGTTTATGATCACACAATGCATTGGAGATCCTAGGTCTTTAGTCTGGACCCTCAGTCTTTCTTTCTTTCTTGATCTTGACATCTATGAAAAGGATAGTTCAGTTATCTCATAGACAAACCCTCAATTTCATTTTTTTCCCCCCAGATGTTTTCTCATGATCAGATGCAGGTTATGCATTCTTGGAAGGAATAGCAATGACATGATGTGACCGTCAGAAAATATCAGGAAGCGTGTGATGCTAGTTCTCCCAATATTGGTGTTAATTTTGATCACATGATTAGTGTGGTGTTTGCCAGGTTTCTCCATAGTAGAGTTACTCTGTTTCCTTTTGTAATTAACTGGTAATTTATGGGGAGATGAATTGAGACTATGTAGAAATATCCTATTCCTCATCAAACCACTGTCTACCCACTTTGGATCCAATGATGATTTTCTAATTCCATTGCTCTTTCTCTTTGTTGGTTGGACGTACATTTTGTCTGGCTGGGCAAGTATAGATTAGTAGGACAGATTCATAGAGTTAGACTGCAGAGCTATAACATACTTACATATTAAATTTTTATTGCTGACAATATTTTATAAGCGCTTTCCTCAGAAAGGCTTATAGCCACTCATACTCCCCACCAACAGTGAATGAATGCCTTAAAAAACAAAGTTCTCACCAACTCTTGATATTATTATTATGTTTAAATTTTTACCAAATATGATAGGCATTTCCAAAAATTTCCAAGAAATTCTTAACATGCAAAAGAAAGAAGAGAGGAAGAAAATCTGAGAGTGTGCAGCAGCTGGGACCCATTTTATAGTCCATACAATGCAAGACCTTAAATGATGCTTGTATAGACTGCTGGTTCCTTGAGTAAACTAAAAGAAACTTCTTATATGCAAATGATTACATTTTAAGGGGTTAATATAAAAAATATATAAAGAACTTACACAACTCAACACCAAAAAATCAATCTGATTAAAAAATAGACAAAAACCCCAAATAAACATTTTCCCAAAGACATCCAGATGGCCAACAGACACATGAAAAGATGCTCGACATCACTCCTCATCAGGGAAATACAAATCAAGACCACAGGTGAGGTATCATCTCATACCTGTGAGAATGGCTAGAATCAGAAAGACAAGAAATAACAAGTGTTGGTGAGGATGTAGAGGGAAAAAAAACCCTCATGCACTGTTGGTGGGAATGTAAACTGGTGCAACCACTGTGGGAAACAGTATGGAGCTTCCTCAAAAAATTAAAAACAGAAGGCGCCTGGGTGGCTCTGTCTGTTAAGCATCTGACTCTTGATTTCTGCTCAGGTCATGATCATGAGACCAAGCCCCATATCAGGCTCTGCTCTGACAGGGCAGAACCTGCTTGGGATTCTCTCTCTCCTTCCCCTGCTCGCACATACTCTCTCTCTCTCTCTCTCTCTCAATATAAATAAACATTAAAAAAAAATATTAGCAACAGGGGCACCTGGGTGGCTCAGACGGTTAAGCGTCTGACTTTGGCTCAGGTCATATTTGTGATTCAGTAATTCCACTACTGGGTATTTACCCAAAGAAAATGAAAACACTAATTTGAAAAGATATATGTACCCCTATGTTTACTGCAGCATTATTTACAACAGCCAAGATATGGAAGCAAGCAACTTAAATGTTTACTGGCAAATGGATAAGGAAGATGTGGGGTGTGTGTACACACACACACACACACACACACACACACACACACACTGGAATATTACAGAGCCATTAAAAAGAATGAGATTTTGCCGTCTGCAACAAGAATGGACCCAGAGGGTATTTTGGTAAATGAAGTAGGTCGGAATGAGAAAGACAAACACCATAAGATTTCACTCATATGTGGAATCTAGGAAACAAAAAAATGAGTAAGCAAACAAAAGCATAATCAGACTTATAAATACAGAGCACAAACTAATGGTTGCCAGTGGGAAGGGGGTGGGGAGATGGGCAAAATGGGTCAACAAGCTTCCAGTTATGGAATGAGTAAGTCACAGGAATAAAAAGCACAGCACAGGGAAGACAGTCCATGGTATTTTAATAGTGTTGTAAGGGGATGGATGGTAACCATACTTGTGGTGAGGTAGCATAACATATAGAGAAGATGAAACACTATGTCGTACACCTGAAATCAGTGTAATACTGTGTGTCAACTACATGCAAATTTTTAAAAAATATTTTATTTTATTTTATTTTTTTATTTTATTTTTTTATTTTATTTTTTAAGATTTTTTTTTATTTTTTTATTTTTGGGACAGAGAGAGACAGAGCATGAACGGGGGAGGGGCAGAGAGAGGGAGACACAGAATCGGAAACAGGCTCCAGGCTCCGAGCCATCAGCCCAGAGTCTGACGCGGGGCTCGAACTCACGGACCGCGAGATCGTGACCTGGCTGAAGTCGGACGCTTAACCGACTGCGCCACCCAGGCGCCCCTTAAAAAATATTTTAAAAGGCAGAAGTTTGTAAAAAAAATCACAATAAAGCCAACTTAAGATAATACAAATTATATCTCTGGGTGCTCTGGGTGGCTCAGTTGGTTAAGCATCTGACTCTTGGTTTCTGCTCACGTCCTGATCTCATGGTTTTGTGAGTTTGAGCCCCGCATCGAGCTCTGCACAGACAGTTTGGAGTCTGCTTGGGATTCTCTCTCTCCTTCTCTCTCTCTGCCCCTCCCCATTTGTGCTGTCTCTGTCTCTCTCAAAATAAATAAATAAAAACTTAAAAAAAATTATATCTCAATTCTTTTGTATTTGCTAAATGGGTCTTTTTACGTTTAATGGCTCATATTCTCTATCTGTAGAATGTGAATATAAATAATTCCAACTCCCACATAAGATTGTCATGAGGATTCAATGAGCTACCAAGAGTTAAACTTGGGCCAGATATAATAAGCATGCATTGCACAGTGTTTATTGACTACTGTTATTGTTTATAGAGATCAATTACAATTTATAGGATTGAAAAATAATGCCCAGTTTACTTGTAATGATTTAGAAATAAAATTCAAATTCATGGTGTCCTGACATCTACTTTCTCAACGTAAGCATAATTTCAAGGCTTATAAATGTTTAACATATATTACCGTCAAGTACTACTAGGGTATAATTAGTTTTAGTCAGTATTAAGCTAAAGAGAAATGTTCTTATAGAATTGGTATTTTAGTGCAATCAAGTTTTAAAGTTGCAGAGATATCTGATTTGTATTCAAGTACAATTAACTTGCTTTTAAAGAGTTTTATGTGACAGTAGTGGGGAGTGTCGGGTAAGCACTCTGTTGCTGTATCTCTAAGAAGCATAAAAATAACTCAGAAATCACACAAATAATGTAAAAATTCAAAAGTGCAGAATCTCTGCCATTTTCAAACAATACCATCCTCCCTAAATCCTGCAGGTCCTCATCTTCTCTTTCTTCTTCCTTTGATGGCAAACTTCTTTAGAGGGTCTATGTGGATATCCGACTCTCCCTACCCTCTGTTCACTTCCTATTGTTGGTAATCAAACTACTACAAGATTTGGTGGCTTAAAACAAAACAAATTTATTACTTTATGTTGTAGATCGTAAGTCTGACATGCATGTCATTGGGCTAAAATCAAGGTGTCAGCAGGGCTGCATTTATTCTGGAAGTTCTGGGGGAAAGTCTTGTTTCCTGGTCTTCTCCAGCTTCAAGAGGCTACCCACACTGGGGCTCATGGCCCCTTCCATCTTCAAAGCCAGCAATGGCAGTCAAGTCAACTGCTCACACCCCGTTACTCTAACCTCTTCTGTAGTCACATCTCCAGTGCACTCTCCTCTTTTGCTTTCCTCTTTCACTTTTAACCACCCTCCCCTGTGATCACACTGGGCCTGTCCAGGTAATCTGGGAAAATCCCCCTATTTTAAGGTAGCTGACTAACAATTTTAATTCCATCTGCAACCTTAATTCTCATCTGTCGTATAACCCGACATATTCATGGGTTCCAAGGATTAGGCTGTGAGCATTTCTGGGTGGCCATCATTCAGCCCACCACAGCCTCTATTTACTGCTTAACACACTACAGAACAATGTCCACCTTCATAACAGCCTCGTAGACTAGGGTTAAAAACAACCTTGCGTTACCAGACAATGGATGCTTTTCAGCCCTCACATTACTTGACTTTTCAGCTGTACTTTGCAAACCAAGAGAAAGATTTCAAGGAGAGTAAAGTAAGACTGGGGAACCATGCCTGTGGGTCCAGCCCAAACTGACTTGCCCCAAAATGGTTGTGTTAAAGCCACTTAACTTGGGGTAGTCTGTTTCGCAAAACAGCTAATGGAGAAGACATTGGTAAGTTGTAAATCGTGCTTAAAACCAAGGGACTTGCTTAAGGTGACACAAATCCATCTGACTCCAAGATCTAAAAGCCCTGCATGATCTGACCTCACAACCACACCACACAGGACTGTTTCCACTGGGTTCACACTGACATTTTGGTAGCCCTCTACTGCCCCTATTTTCAGGCTACCACACATGCTGGGTGGAGCCCTGTGCCTGGAACATTCTTCTATATCCCCTCCTGTTGCTCACCTAACTTCTATTCTTCCTCTTAAATTACACTTTAAATGTCACTTCTCTGGGAAGGTCTTGCCTGACAACACAGACTAGACTTAGGTGTTTTCACGACTGACTTTCATTAGTGCCCTCTGCATCTCCTTCCGACTACTTGCTTCAACTGAGTACTCAGTTATGTGCTAATTTATTTAACGTCTGTCCCCCTTTTCGATTACAAGGCTCTGAGGGTAGAGAATCTTGTCTAGGTTGTTTGCTACCATTTCCAAGCACCTGGCACAGGGTAAGCAGGCATGAAGAGTTTTAGAATTGACAAAATCTTGATACAGTCCACCTCTTGTACCAAAGGGGTCAGTATCCCAAAGAGTCCTCCAGGAAACCTACACAGTGAACTTGAATTTGAAGCCACATATCTCTCCCATGAACCATCATTTATTCGTCCACTTTTGAGACCTGCAAGAGTCCCTATGCTTCTAAACTGGCTCAGTATCCGGCCCATGGACTGAGGAAGAAGTCTTCACCCAAAAGTCTGGGTGAAGTTTATGTCTAGAGAAGTAACAAGTTACAGTGTGTAAGACTTCTACCAGTGGGCAGCAATTCTAGTACTGTGAACACATTAATATGTCCTTGTAGAAAATAATTAAAAATAATTATAAAGTGCCAGATCCTTCGCAGTTCCCATTAAAAGAATCTTTTTCTCTATTATGCTAGAATGATGTTCCTCTAATTTAGGCCAAATTTTTTTTTCATACAAGGGATGCAATTTAGGTCTTATTTCAATGACATTTAACTGACACAGATATTTAACAATAGCAAGTAGATTCCGTTTTGTTGTTGTAGGGTTATCGCATCCTCAATAATATTTCCTTCTTGGATTTAGGACAGCACACTCTGTGGTGTGGGTCTGTCTCTGTGTGTGTTTGGGAAAGGGGGAAGAGATTGGAAGAGAAGGAAGTAGCCTTTAAGCCAGTATATTTGTTTTTTAAAAACAATGAACTAATCTTCAGAACTCGACCTGAAGATCCCCACAAAATTTCCAGGATTCCAGCAACTCCCTATGACAAATTATTCGTATTTTTTGAGACAATATATTATGGGGCTCTCATTAACAATACTGTACTGTATATTTGCAAGTTGCTAAGAGAGTAGGTCTTGAAAGTTCTCATCAGAAGAAAAAATTTTTGTAACTCTCTGAGGTGATGGGTGTCAACTAACTTAGTGTGGTAATCATTTCACAACATATAAACATATCAAATCATTATGTTGTACATCTTTAATATACTGTTATATGTCAATTACATCTCAGTAAGACTGGGGAAATATGGGATTAACATTAAAGTAAACAGCATCTGCTTTCAATCACAATTATTACTTTCTACGTATTATTTAATTTTTCCATTTCAAAACAAAAAAAATAGGTACTCGAAGTCACTTCTAAGTATTTGCAACAACTTTTTCTGTTCATGCTTTGAGTATACTGTTGAGAAGTCATGCAACAAGAGCTTTAATAACATGGAACACGTTCACTTTGTTGAGAAGAAACATACATTGCTAGTTGGTAGAGGATAGTTTCAGCTGCTCAGACCCATGCACATCTGATGTGACTTACTGTTGAACGCAGAAACTCTCTGCTGTTCTTAGTTTATACGCTTCTATTAATAGGTGGAGACACTGAAATCCACTCGAGATACTAAGTTTGATGAGCCTTCAAATGTTACAAAAGACTACAGAAACGACCTACACAGCACTATTTTCCCCTGAGGGTGTACAAGGATAACCATGGGAAGAGTTGGGTCAACTTTTGAAGGCTCTGTTTTGTTTATGTCATCTCCTGGAAATCAGCTGGCAGGAGGGGAAGCAGAGCTAAGAGACAAAAGCAAGGGTGAAATCCTACATCTCCTGTTTTCAAAGGGAGACCTTCTGGTTCTACTTTCACTCTCCACAGATCTACTTATGTCTGGCAATACTCTGACCTCTAGTCATTTAACCTTTTTAATCTCAAATCCCTTTATTTAGCATTTCTCTCTCATGTTTCCTCTTACGGTGGCACCCTCCAAAGAGCTATCTGCTTTACGTCCCATATTCTGCCCTCACCACTACTCCCACTGTGCACTATTACTTGGCCTTCTTTTCTTTTCTTCCCCTACAAATTTTTCTCTTGCTTCAGACTGGCCTCAAATACATGAACTCCTACACATTCTGGTTCTCATTTCCACCTACTCTTCCTCCTCCAGACCACCCAAATCTCTCTTGATCGCACCTCTTCTTGTCTTGTATCTCAAGTACAGTCTTTTTTTTTTTTTTTTTTTTTTAATTTTTTTTTCAACGTTTTTAATTTATTTTTGGGACAGAGAGAGACAGAGCATGAACGGGGGAGGGGCAGAGAGAGAGGGAGACACAGAATCGGAAACAGGCTCCAGGCTCCGAGCCATCAGCCCAGAGCCTGACGCGGGGCTCGAACTCACGGACCGCGAGATCGTGACCTGGCTGAAGTCGGACGCTTAACCGACTGCGCCACCCAGGCGCCCCTCAAGTACAGTCTTAATATGATATGCCACACATACCTGAAAATAATTTCTTTTTAATGTCATGCCAAAGTCATCTTCCTTTTTTTTTTTCTTTTGGTTTTAGCTCAACTTCCTAATAGCACTTCTTCATGAATGCATTCCAGCTTATCGAAATCATTATCAAGTTCTAAGACATCTCTATCAGTGTTGGACATTAGCCATATTTACTTCAAAGCAAAGAAAAGGAAGTTCCTTCCATTACTGCCTGTTTCGCCAAGTACTACAGACTGCAATGTATCACGATCCACTCCAACTGCTACCATCTCGGCAATGTCCTCGCCCTGCAAAGTGTGAGATGATATTAAGACTCAAAAGTGAAACTTTAATGCTTTCAATAACTTCAATTCATATTGAAAGGATGACTCATGATACTGTCTACAAGGCCGGGGTGGCATTCATTATTAACAAAGCTCCTTGGCATCACCTTTATAAAACCCTTTGTGATTTGTTTCTTCACTCTCTTCTTTAGTGTCTTAATTCTACTGATAAATCTGATAGTTTATACAGTCATAAATCAGCTGGTATTTTGACAAAATTACCATTAACAGATCAGAGAATACCAAAAGAAAAATTGTTTTTATAGATTATTTTCCACAGAGAATTCTCTCCCACTGTTAGTTAAAATGAATACAATTTTAAGAGACAGAGACAGAGAGAGAGAACAAGAATAGATTAAAATATTTTTGTATTTCTTGTTATAACCATACAGAGAGAGGTACAAAGAAAGTTATAAAAGGAAGTACGTATGGTTTGCATGTTATAAGACTTGGAAAGGCTAAATAATTATATAACGGAGAAAACCCATTAAATCCATATGATACCATTAGATGTAAATTACAACAGAGCCTAAGAAGATATTCATGATGTAGAATTAAAAAAAAAAAAAACACCACAGAAATGCGACTTACAACAGATGGAGTACACAGGAGTAGTCAACAAATTACAGCCCAGGAGACAAGTCTAGTCACTGCTACTGAGCCCTAAGGTAGAAGACAGTAAAACAACAGAAATGAATGGAAGACAATTACAACTAAACCAGGTGTATTGTAGGAAACAATCGTACCTACGCAGTTCTGACAGAAACACTATACTCCATATCTGGCAAGTGTCAAGGGTAAGCATCTGTCAAGATAATACTAACGTTACAATAATCTTATCGTTTGGAGAAGCCTGTGCCAATCAGGCAAATTTTGTCCCAAGGGAAGGAGACTGGTCAAGAAATGCCCAGTGAGCCATGAATCCGAGGAGGAATGTGACAGCAACCTAGTTGTGGGTATCCACGTCAGCTCCCAACACATCCTAAAGAATAGCAAGAATGGTAATAAATCTCATAACCTGTTCCTTCAGCAAAACTTAGAGACAAACCAGTGTGCCATGAGCAGGCTGAGAAAGAATAGGACGGGACACAAGTACCATGGAGGGGGTAAGAAAATGCAGTCAGACAGCAGGTATAAAATTAATGTACAAAGACTGTCAGCTCTCAGCTAGAAGATACAGTAGAAGAGAAGACCCCATTTACAATGGTGACACGTGGCAGATTATCTAAGATTAACTTAAGAAATGTGGGTGGGAGGAAAATGAGAAACGCTCCTGTAGGTCTCAGAATTCAACACGTGAGAAAAGACATACCGTGTTCTTAAGCAGGAATAACCCGTATCATAAAAATGTCAATTCTCCCTAAATTTGTTTTAATTTAAAACGATCCCAATAAAAACACCCTAACAAGCTCAACACCCATACAGAACTCAACAATTTGATTCTAAAGTTCATGTTGAAAAATAAACAAACGTGATGGCCCCCCAAAAGGTTCTGAGGACCAGCCTTGCCAGGTATTAAAGCACACTGTAGAACTCGGATAAACTAAAATAGCATGATTATGGCTGGTGATTCAACAAACCAAACAGAGCAGAGAATCAAGAAACAGACCCTGATGTATATGAGAATTTAAAATATGGGAAAGGCAGAGCATCAGGTAAGTGGAAATTTGGACTTTTTTTTACTAAATGGTACTGAGAAAACCAGTAGTCATACGAAAAAGATTAGGTTGGATACTTATTTTATGTTATACCCAAAGAAAAATGCTCCATGTATCAAAGTACTCAATCCAAAAAATAAAACTATATAAGCACTGGAAAAAAACATCACTCAGTTCTTTTATAACCCTCAAATTTGAGGAGATCTTTTATGAGGATTTTTATGACTGAAAATCTGTAAGCCATAAAAATAGTTTTAAAATAAATTCCACTACACATAAATTTAAATTGTTTACCTGGCAAAAACATCGTAAAGTCAAGAGGCAAATGGAAAGCAGGGGAATTTTTACAATGCATATTGCAAATGGTTCCTCTCTCTAAGAGCTCCTCGAAAATTAAGAAAAAAATGAGCAAAGGGTACAAATGATTTTCAGAAAAAAACCCCAGATGACCTTTAAAACATAAGCAAAGATGTTCACTGTCACTAACAAGACCGTACATTAGCTCTATACTGAGATGCAACTCCTCGCCTGTGAGACCAGGAAACACCCACGAGTTCAATCGTGCTCCACAGACAAACAGGCACTCGAGGACAATGCTGGTGGGAGTATAAAATGATGCAACTGCTATGGAAGGGTATATGCAAAATACAGACCTAGAAAGCCTTTGGTTTTTTCCTACACAAGTGGGAAATTACATGTGCAAAGTTGTATCTGAAGCCTCAAAATAAGATTAGAACCAGCCCAAAGATCCAGTCATACAGAACTGGTTATGTACACCATAGAAAAGAATGGCATTGCTACAAAGGAAATTTAAAAGAATGAGATCTTTTTTTTTTTTTTTTTTTTTTTTTATGATTTTAGTTTTAAGTAATCTCCACACCCAATGTGGGGCTCGAACCTACAACCCCAAGATCAAGAGTCACACGCTCTACCAACTGAGCCAGCCAGGCATCCCAAGAATGAGAAGATCTTTATGAACTTATGCAGGGTGAGCTCTAGGACACACTTGTAAGTGAAAAAGAGAACAATCAGAACAGTACACGGGACAAGCTACCTCTGGTTATGACTGTTGGTAGTTGATATCAGGCACCCTGAAATACAGGCCTACTGGAGTTTGCTTTTTAACGTCTCGCTTTGAATGCAGACAGTTAAAGGAAATGATTCTTGCCCTTCCATTAGAAACCGTATCTCAAGGTAACCAAAGAATTACAGTGGATGACAGAAAGCCACACTTGACGAAAGAATGCCAGCCAATAAACATAGAAGAAATGATAGATGTAGAAAATCACCACTTTGCAACTCATAATTCGTTGATTTTAGCAAGTAATTATCAAGTATTGTTAAAACCATAAAGTGCCAAAACAGCATGCAAATTATTTTCACTAATAAGGAAAAAACATAATTCTGTTATAAAGGGATCAGACTGTCATCTCTCTTAGTCTTCACATTACTAACAACCAGATAATGGGTTTCTCCTGATGCGATACAATATGAAACATGCAACACCACCTACGATTTATTCCAGCTAAAATAGTGAACGTCAATCTATCAAGACCAGATCTAACTTCCCAACTACTAGAATTCAGTAGAGAGAGGGATAAGCTAAAAGATACTACAAGATAATTTCTCAGACCAGTAAGCCATGGATACAAAAAAGGGTAGGTTCCAGATTAAGAGACTTCAAGGACATAACAACCAAGTACATGTTCCTGGACTGGATCCTGGTTTGGACGAATCAGCTGAAAAAGATACCGTGTGACAATTAGTGAAATGTGAATATGGCCTTGTGTGGTAGACGGCCACCAATTATTTGTAGTCCCCTCATCAGGAAGTGAGGTCTTTGGCGAGCATGTGAACAGGGACCCTCCTGCACTGTGGGTAGGAATGCGCCCTGGTGCAGCCACTGTGGAAGACAGTATGGAGGTTCCTCAAAAACTAAAAATGGAACTACCATATGATCCAGCAACTGCATTCTGGGTATTTTTCTGAAGAAAATGAAAACACTAACTTCAAAAGATATATGCCCTCCTCCCGTGTTCACTGCATCATTATACTTACAATAGCCAAGATATAGAAATAACCTAAGCATCCATCAATGAATGAATAAAGAAAATGTGGTATATACACACGGTGGAGTATTATTCAGCCATAAAAAAGAATGAAATCATGGCATTTGTGACAACATGAATGGACCTTGAGGGCATTATACTAAGTGAGATAAATCAGAGACAGAAAGACAAATATCATATGATCTTACTTATATGCCGAACCTTAAAAAAGAAACAAAAGACAAACAGAAACCAAGCTTATAAATAGAACACTTAGGTGGTCACCAGAGGCAGGGATGAGGATTAGTAGGTGACATGAGTGATGAGAGTCAAAAGGTACAAACTTTTTGGGGCGCCTGGGTGGCTCAGTTGGTTAAGTGACCAACTCTTGATTTTGGCTCAGGTCATGATCTCACACTTCGTGAGTTCAAGCCCTGCATCAGGCTCTGTGCTGATGGTGTGGAGCCTGCTTGGGAATTTCTCTCTCCCCCTCTCTCTCTGCCCCTTCAGAGCTCTCTCTCTCTCTCTCCCTCTTTCAAAATAAATAAATATACATTTTTTAAAAAAGGTACAAACTTTCAGTTATAAAACAGGTCATGGAGATGTCACGTACAGCAGGGCAACTGGAGTTGTTGCATATTGTGTTGCATATTTGAAAGTTGCTGAGAGAGTACATCTTCAAAGTTCTCATCATAACAAAATTCTGTAACTACATGTACTGAGGGACATTAACCAGATATACTGTGGTGATCATTTTGCAATATATACAAATACCAAATCATTATGCTGTATACCTAAGACTAATATAATGCTGTATGTCTATTAGATCTTAATTAAAAAAAAAAAAAAACTAAAAAAAAGGCGGAGGGGAGTCTATTTCTCTACTCATCAAATCCAGGCTGGTCTCAGGTCAGAGGTGAGGCTGCATGAGTTCCAGAGCCTGGCCTTGGGAGGCCTTGCAGCCTCTACCTTTGCCCTCTCGGCGGCTGCCCTGAGGCTGCTGTGCTAGGAAGAAACTGATCTACTGCCCTGGAGGATGACAGGCCACACAGAGAAGAGAGGTGCCCGAGACAACCGCCAGCACTCGTTTTCAGACACGAGAGTGTAACCATCTTGGCAATTTAAGGCCAGCCAACCCTGCAGCTAGCTGAGCACCACCCCACGAGCAGGTCTGGGCTCCACCGGCAGAGCTCCGCCCGGCCAACCCACAAAATGACGAGAAAACAAATCCTTGCTGAAGCAACTACTTTGTAGAGCGGTTTGTTATATGCACAATACATCACTGGTACCACCGGGTATTAAATGAAGTGAAAGTTTATTAACCAGGAAAAGCAGGCATCATCAGCTGAAAAATGGATGTTGGGTGCAAACCGTAAGTAGCACGGGACCACCTCATCTGACAAAATGTGCCTGCATGCGGACACACAGACAAAAAGATCTAGGATACACATACTAAGTAATAACCGAGCGATATAGAATGAGGTAAACTCCCAGTAGTGAAAAGGTTTTCTTATTTTTGCTTTCCCATATTTTCCATACACAAATACATGCTTTTATAGTAATAAATAGTTTTAAAAATATATATATATATATATATTTTTTTTTAAAAGGCCTATAATATTTACTTCAGACAAAAAGGTCAGCTGGGCAGGCATCTGGGTGGCTCAGCTGGTTAAGCATCTGGCTTCGGCCCAGGTCATGATCTCACGGTTCACAAGCCCACGCCGGGCTCCCTGCTGTGTCAGTGCTGAGCCCACTTTGGATCCTCCGTTCCACCCCCCCATCACTGCCCCTTCCCCACTCATGTGCTTTCTCTCTCTCTCTCAAAAATAATAAATTTTAAAAAATTAAAAAAAAAAAAAAGGTCAGCTAGGTCCCTGAAGAGCTCAACATGAAAATTCTGCTATCTCTAATCTATAAACTTAACAGATAGTTATGGGCTGAACTGTGTCCTCCCTGCCTGCCCTAAATTAATATATTGAAGCCCTAACCCCCACTACCTCAGAACGTGACTGTATTTGGGGACAGGGTCTTCAAAGGTAATTAAATGACTAAAATGAGGCATTCAGGGTGGGCCCTAATCTAATCAGACTCGTATCCTTATAAGAGGACTATTGAACACATAAAGCACCATCAGGTGTGATGCACAGAGAGGGGACTGTTGGAAGAGGCAGCAAGAGGACGGCCATCTGCCAGCCATGGAGAGAGGCCTGGAACAGACTTTCCTTATGGCCCTCAGAGGAAACCAACCCTACCGGCACCTTGATCTGGGACTCAACACCTTGATCTGGATCACAACAGTGAGGAAAACAGACGTCTGTTGTTTCAGCCCCCTGTCTGTGGTATTTTGTTACAGCAGCTCAAACGGACTAAGATGAGGACTAAGTGTATAGCACAACATTTGGAAAACTGGCCTAGTGTGCATTCTAAGCATTGCAAACTGAACCATAAAAACAGTTGATAATAAAGCCTTGCTCAAAGATTCTGCAAAGTTTCGATTTTAAAGCCGAAAAAACAACTATTAACATGCACAATGAGAAATTATGTTAAATACATCAACACAGAGAGGAAGTAGAGGGCATGCGTTCCAAAGGTACTGCCTCACTCATGATGGAGCCAGCGTGCTATTCTAGTCCACATTCTACTCCTGAGATGGCTCCAGAAACAGGTTTTCTTGTTTTCTTCTGTATTTATTTATGGGCCACTAACAAAGAGCAAAATTAATGGAGAACCAACAGCTAAAAAACAATACTATTAAAGACTATTGTTTTGTTTTGCTTTGTTTTTAAATGTTTATTTTTGAGAAAGACAGAGTGCAAGCGGGGGAGGGGCAGAGAGACAGGGAGACACAGAATTGGAAGCAGGCTCCAGGCTCCGAGCTGTCAGCACAGAGCCCAACATGGGGCTCAAACCCACGAACTGGGAGATCGTGACCTGAGCCGAAGTCAGACGCTTAACCAACAGAGCCACCCCAGGCACCCCAAGACTATTGTTTTTTAATCAAATACAAAATCGTCCATTCATCTACTTCTAAATTAAAAACATGATTTACCAAACTACACTATTTACGATAAACAGTAAAAGAAAAGACCGAGTCCAGTTATGGTGCGAGAACAGGAAGAAGAGGAGCGGAAGAGAAAAGCTGCTCTGCGGTGGTGCAGAGTCTGGGAGTGTGGCTGCTTTGCCACTTCAGGCTCACACTACTTACATGATCTTAGGCGCATGATTTCACTTTGATGAGCCGGCTCTTTATCAGGAGAGAAGCTTAAACAAGATAATTACTTCTCAAGCAGTGTTCATGGACTTCCTAAAGCTTCCCTGGAGATTCTTGTAGGGTGGGTATAGAAATAAACTGGCAGGACTTAGCGCCCTTGGGCTTAGATTCAAGCAGGGGTACTCATTTCTATTTGTTTTCCATTTGAATGTTTGCGTCGTCACTTGAGGGAAGAGTTCTCCTGCCATAAGTGTTCAAAATCATTGTACGAAAGCGCTCTGTGCCATATACCTGGGATACTCCGGGAATACATATTTAACAATCAGTAAGTAACAAAGCTGAGCAGGTAGACCCAGGAGGCAGAAAGAAGAGCCAAATGATAACTGACTTGCAGGAACACCGGGTAGATGATGATGGTAACAGGGGACCCTGACAGGGCAAGGGAGAGTGTGACCTCTACGTATACAAGATTTAGGACTGTTAGTTGATGGTAAGCATTCCAAACTGAGCCTGAAGTGTAACTTCATGACTCAAAAAGTGAATGCAACTTTAGGCGTCATTGATAAAAGTATAATTTCCAAAATAAAGGCATTCGACAAAATCGTCAAATATATATTTAAGAACCTACCTGTCTGTACTACCAATAATCAAAGAGTATAGGCAGCACTGTTTGGCGGACTTTGAAATGAGTCAGACCCGAGTTCCAATCTTCATTCTCAAGTTTACACAAGATATGTAACTTCAGGAGATACAGCTTCTAGAACCATCAGCATCACTAATGAGGGGACTCTAGCGGCACTGTCGTGAAGGGCTAGTGATCACCATGGATAATACTTGGCACGTAGCATGGTGCAGGCACACCACTCACACTCAAGAAATAGGTGACGCTTACAGAGCACGATGTGGACTTCTATCTCCTCTAACCCTCAGAACAGTTCGAGAACCAGGGGAGCACAGCACATAAATGCAAATTATCACAAGGGTGGGACTAAAGTGGAACAGATGAAATAGTCAATGAGGACAGAGTACAGCATCACCATTTATCATTAGGAGGAACAGAAAACGCTACAGCTTTCCCGCGAGGCAATCTGGCAACGTGTAACAGAGGACATTTCCAAAGTTCATACATGATGGGCCAACTCTGTTTGGGAAAGGAAAGGATTCAGAAAGTGTCTGTGGGTAGAAATGAGAGTGCCCCCATTGACTGGCTGGTGAGCATCTCCTTTAAATGCAGATTTTTCACCAAAAAAGCAAAGCATCTCCAAGAATAGAAGTCTCCCTTTTATCTTTTTCCCCAATTACCAGTTTCCACAAATATCCCTTTTTCAGCCCGAACGTGGAAAGCTCCTGAGAACTCCTGAGGCAGAAACTGTGGCCCATGTCACCGTTCCAGTCCTCACATTTGAGTGGAAGCACAATGCCCAGGGAAGCAGACCCCACTAATGACTCAAGTATTCCTTAAGACCAATAAAGGAATGTGGAATAGAAGTATATAAACCCCTTCAGGGTGGGAGGTCCCAAATCCCGAACAACTCATGGTGTTCAAGGAACTGCCGTCACAGAAAGAATGAGAGTCAAAACGTTTCATTTCTTCTAAGTCTGAGGGAGGCGGTCCTTTGAGTTCATTGCGGCTCGAGACCCAAGGGAAAAAGTGTTCTGGAAAAAAGAACAACTGACAACCGAGGGCCAATGGACACTTACCTAAAATGAGATGAAGTTTGGTTTCTGTCTGGAAAGCATAGTGCAACGTCACCAAAAATGCTGACTGCCTGATGTGCTCCAGGACTTGCCGCTCTGTCCTTGTGTGCTCTGTGGTTTTGGCCTTTTGAACTATTGTTGCCTTTTTCAGTACTTTCATGGCATACAGCTTTCCAGTATCGTGACCGCTGATTTTACGAACCAGAAATACTTTTCCATAAGCTGAAAATGAAAAGAAAAAAGAAAAAGAATGAAAATACTACACAGAACGGTAATCTATTGGCAGGTGAAAGTTACGAGATGCACGACAAACTTTCCTTGATGAAAAAGTACCTTTATTGCGGTTTCAAATAAAACAGCTTTGACAGATTTCTTTCGTTGTAGGCCAAATATATTTCTAGGTCTAAACCTTGGTATTTACATATTTCACCACTGCTGACAGTGTTATGTTTTCACTCTTTTACTGGTATTTTCTCCTCAATATTTTTAGCTGTAGGGAACTAGCTGCTATTATGGTCAATTAACCACAATCTGATTCTGGAAAAACTAGGACATTTTAGACATCAGATAAAATCTTCAGGTTTTGCTGTTGATGTAAACAAATGAAAACAGTTCTTAAGAATCTCATACACATATAAACCTAGCACCTCGACTATCCCTCTATATTTAATAAAAAAACTAAAGAAACATAAGCTGACATTATATAAACAGAAGAGATCTTCAGACTTAGAAAACACTAAAACACCTTAACTTGTAAGCATCCTGACAGAAAAGCCCCTTTACATCTTTGGGCAGTAATTCATGGCTCAGTAGGTCAACCTCAAAAAGTTTTCCCTAAGGGCTCAGTTGGACAAATCCTGTGTGTGGTGCCACTCCCCCAGATGGAGGAACTGGGGCCGAATGCGCAGGTATCTGCATTTATTTCCCTAGAAAAAGGCGAAGAGGGCAGGAAGGGGTAGGAGGAGGAGGGTGAAGGAAAGGCAGACAAAAACACTGTGAGAGGGAAGGGGTAGGTCCCCAATGCATCTTCACAGTGTATTAAAATTCTCTTTCCTTTGAAACACCTCCTGGGTGGGTAAGCCCAGTCCCACTTTTGAAGTTCAGCATTTTATTTATTTATTTTCAGAGAGAAAGAGCACAAGCAGGGGAAGAGCAGAGAGAGAGGGAGAAAGAGAGAAAGAGAGAGAGAGAGAGAGAGAGAGAGAGAGAATCCCAAGCGGGCTCCATACCATCAGAGCAGAGCCCAATGCAGGGCTTGAACTCGCCAACCATGAGATCACGACGTGAGCTGAGGTAGAGTCGGACACGTGACCGACAGTACCACCCAGGCGCCCCAAGTTTGATACTTCCATCAGACCGTTCTGGAGTTAGTCTGAGTTCTGACCCAGACCTTCCCTCCAGGGCCTCCCTGCACCCTGCCCACACCTCTACGGTATTTAGCCCATAATTCTGTTCTGATCCACTCACTAGTGTGGGAGCGCTTAAAGGGAGGGGCTCCTGTATACTCCACGTTGTTCAGGTCAGTCCTTCGAGAAGTAAATTAGTACCAACACGTGACAGACGTATGCACATGGATTGGTGAAAGGCTGGAATGCTCCTGAGGAGGACGCTTCCTAAGGAACTTGCTTATGCCAGGCTCTGTGCTGAACGCATTCCACATGGGTTCACTTAATCCTCGGAACAGCTAGTGAAGGTGGTACTTTTAGTGACTGCATGTTACAGATAAGAAACGGGTTCCAGGACTGTAAGGAACTGGCCAAAAGACGTGGGTAAGCGGTGGCAGAATGGATACAAACTTCAGGGACCACGCTTTGGGCTGAAAATGAATTTAAGAGATGATTCTTCACGAATACTAGAAATCGGATGCCCTGGTTTTAGTAAAATCACTATCATATCACACTGAACACATTCTGGAATACAGAGAAAGTGCATAAAGGGCTTGTGTCCTACCCCATTGTAAATAAAATGATCACAGACTGAGATTTTAGTGAGGTAGAGGTGAACAAAAAAAACAAAATGACAACTTTCCGAAGCTAACAAATTAACCTAAAGTATAAAAATGAAAAAAGTTCATCTATTCCAGAAGCCCTGCCAGGAAGCTGGAAAATATTCTGATGAAGCGTGCTATATCTTCCACAGAGTCAGCCATGACAGAAAGTCGGGAGGAAGTCAAGTCCTCTACAAGTATGGGGCTTTTGTGTTCCCTACACACACAGCACCCGCCCAGACCCCCCCCCGTTCTCTGAGACTCCCGTCTCCAGAATGCTCCGGTCCTTAGAAATTATGTGTGCTGTCCAACAAAGCAAATCTTCCCAAGACATCACTGAAAGATGGCTGTTCAGCTTATAGCTAGCTCGTCTTTCAGCCTAAGTGTTGACTGTGTGGCTGACAGACAGCAGGGTGTTAGCACTTAACATCTGAGTACTTGCCAGGCACTGTAGAGGTATATTAACTCATTCAATTCCTACATCATCCCTGTAAGTAAGGGAGAAGGATTACCACACTGAGAAACTGAAGCATCGAAGACCATACTTGCCCACCTGGCCCTGCGTCCCACACACTTAGCTCTGCTCCATCTGCCTCCCTTCAGTGGACGACCTCACAGGCAAATAAATAGGGAGTGAGACATTAAACAGAAGTCACAATAGAAGTAAGGTGGTTTTTTGGTGTGATGGACACGGGGCCATTAACTTTTATGAGGAGAAAGTCTTGCAAAGTAGCCTATTTTATTGATGGGGAGAAGGGATGGAAATATTAGAAAATGTTCCTTTTATTGAGTGGACACAGACCTTTTTTATAATATTTATCTGTTGGTCCTTCTATACCCTCTGGACTTACAAAAAGAGTATTACCCTTCCCTGTAAGATCATTTTTTAAATACTTAAAAACACTACCATGCCATCTCACCTATGCAAAATGTCCTTATTCCCTAAGCTAAACTTAAAGTAAATGATTTTGAGACTTCTCACCACTAGGAGGTTCCACTGACGTACTCTGTGAGTTACAAATATTTTTTCTTTGATTTCTTTCCTATTACTTTAACTCCTAAAAAATTTCTTTAAAAATGTTTATTTTTGAGTGAGAGAGAGAGAGGGAGAGAGAGAGAGCAAGGGAGGGGCAGAGAGAGGAAGACACAGAATCCAAAGTAGGCTCCAGGCTCGGAGCTGTCAGCACGGAGTCCAACACGGGGCTCAAACCCATGAACCGTGAGATCATGACCTGAGCTGAAGTCGGATGCTCAACCGACTGAGCCACCCAGGTGCCCCTCTTTCCTATTACTTTAAAACTATGTCCTATTATATTGGGAAGCCTGGGTGGCTCAGTCGGTTAAGCGTCTGACTTCGGCTCAGCTCATGATCTCATGGTCGGTGAGTTTGAGCCCTGTATCAAGCTCTGTGCTGACAGCTGGGAGCCTGGAGCCTGCTTCAGATTCTGTGCCTCCCTCTCTCTCTCTGCCCCTCCCTCACTCATGCTCTGTCTCTCTCTGTCTCTAAAAAATGAATAAATGTTAAGAAATTAAAAAAAAATGTCCTATTATGCTAAATATGAGGTAGTACAGGATGCTAATGTATGTGGTCAAATAATATAAAATCATCCTGCTGCTACATTATATACTGTCAAAAGGTAAACAGTCATCCACCTTACCATGTGATGAGATCCAGAAGCTTACCAATAACATAAGCTAAAGACTGCATATATCCTGCCAATACAATTATTTTCCCTATCAGAAAGTGTCAGGGAAAAGAAAGAAGGATAAAGCTTACAAATCTTCTGTTTTTACTTTTATAGTTGCCATGATTAACTAAGGCTACAGTACTTTTATCACATAGTAAGTGCCAAAGGTGTTTATGTCAACAAAATTCAACAAGTGCCTTACAACATTCCACACAACAAACATTTCAGATAAGTAGGATCCTAGGAGTAGAGTGGTCTAACTAAAACATAGTTGTGTCCAAAAAGCCTTGTTTTTGAAGCACCCATAAGGCTGCTTGTCACACTGCAGAGGGGAAGAAAACCCAGTCGCTACGCCCTCCCTGGGTAAACTGGGTTGCAGATGAGTAGAGAGAGAGAAAGTAAAGCAGCCCTTCTGGTGAACAGCACCATCCACTCCAGAACCACCTACATGCATTCCAGTATCTGAAGAGGGGACACGAAAAGTGGAGTTGATGGAAGTATTGTATCCTTTTAGTTCGTAACCAGATGAATGACTGCTTGCCTTCTAGTGCAGCCAACAACTAACTGGCTTTCATTCGGTAAGTGGTGTGCCGACCTCGTTAAAGAATTCCTATTCTGAAAGCATCGTCTGGAACCTGCAAAGGCTACCAATGCTGACAACCCTCCTGGCCATAAAAAATGAACAGTACTTCCTGCTCAGATGGAGCCCCTAAAATGGATGTTTGGCCACACATCCGGATTTGCTGCTTAGGTAGAGACTAAGCTTCCTTCTTCAGCATGACTCTAATTTTCACATGGACACGCAATGGTTTCAAAGGCTTTATGAGCAATCCTCACGGAAGTCCTGTGTACTGCCGTGAATCTTATCAATTTCATTAGCATCAGCACCTCTTCAAGATACTCTGTCAAGAAATGTGAGAAAAAGAGGGCACGGAGTTCACTGGGTTTCCAGAGGACCAGTCTAACGGCGCTTGACGGAGAGGTAGAGGTTCTACTTCTTTTGAGACTGAAGGAAAGTCAATTCTAAGAATGCATGACAAGAAGGATTAGTTCCTGACTTTAGCTTGATAGACATCTGGGACCAAATGAAGGAAGTAAACCCTTCAATTCTAGGCCCAACAGACACCATTTTGGGTTCTGCTTAAGACCGGAGTGCTCTTCAAGCAGCCATTTCAGAGGAGAGAACTGGATCAAGACACATAAGTAAACTTCCCCACAAAGCTGGAGAAAGAACTCCACAGCTGGGAGGAAACCAGCTCCCTTATGAAGGTTACTTCTGTTCAAAGTGAAATGCGGATTTAGAATTCTATCCTCGCTGACACAGACAGCACAGTGCTGGCAAACCTTGTTGACAACGATCTCAATAGCTTGAGGATAAAGCAAGTAATATAAAATGAACTAAAACCAAGCACCACGGGGAAATGTCTAGTTCCTTGGAGTACGTCTCAGTTTGCTTTTCCAAGTGTGGGAATCTTACTCCACTTGCCACAATTAGTATTATCAATCAGGTGTTTAGTGCTTGTTGTCATAATAAAGAAAAGTTAAAACTGACTGACGGTTTGAAAACAAGATGACATTCATGCTGCCATATCAAAAGCCACCACACAATTTCAACTACATTTTCAGGCTAAACAAAAGCAGCCTTCTTGCTGAAATTTATTTTGAGCATAACTGAACCGATCTTTTTGCTTTATTTGTAAAATGTGAATTCATTAAAAAGTTTTAGGAAGTAGCATCTAATCTCATGATAATGAGATCACAATTTGTTAAAAAATATTTTTACAGTCTGTAAAAGCAATCACTTTACAATGCCATATAATTAAACGCATGCAAAATGTGCATATGTTTACATGCATTATTCTGGAGGAAGAGTTAGTTAGGAGCCATTGTTCTAGAAGGTCTCTGGTTTATTTACTTAATTGCAGTCCTCACCTAGGACATGCCGCTCTCACTGGGACCCAAATGGCTCAAGCACTGTGAGATCACTGCTTCCCAATTTTTACTAATGCTATTGAAAACTGTGTGCCTTGTACACACTGCTTATCAGTTATGCCACACTTTGGGTTCATACCAAACTCCTAGTGGAAACTGCTGTACTTGAACCATGCCTTTTAAAAAACTGCATGGCAGAAATTGTTAGCGACTTCCACTTGGACCAGGAATACGCCCCCCTTTTCCTCTGTACAACACACTGCTGCACACTGACTGCCTAGGACGGGTTCACCCATGCGTTTCTGTCTCCATGTAGCTCAGCTGTCTGCTTCACACCAACTCGTGGATACTCACTCGTGGCCTCACCCATTTACTCCTGTTATTGTTATTATATAATTTAACTACATGTTACATAAACCACTGAAATGTAAATGTGAAAGAAAAATGAGGTTGAATACTTTGGAAGAACTGGATAGAAGCAAGACACTTAAAAAAAAAAAAACTGCTGAAAAGCTAGGTGTGGGTGGAACACTATAAAAGGCTTGGGGGAAAACTGTGGAAATCTAGAAGGATTCTGGACTCAGAGTACTTCAAATGCTGCTGGTTCCCACTCTGCTTTGAAGAATCCGAAACTTAATTTTAGATGATGCACTACAAGCATCACTACAAGTGATTTATACAAAATAAACTATTGTTTAAGAAATTATTCTCGGGGCGCCTGGGTGGCGCAGTCGGGGTTAAGCGTCCGACTTCAACCAGGTCACGATCTCGCGGTCCGTGAGTTCGAGCCCCGCGTCAGGCTCTGGGCTGATGGCTCGGAGCCTGGAGCCTGTTTCCGATTCTGTGTCTCCCTCTCTCTCTGCCCCTCCCCCGTTCATGCTCTGTCTCTCTCTGTCCCAAAAATAAATAAAAAAAAAACGTTGAAAAAAAAAATTTAAAAAAAAAAGAAATTATTCTCGGGGCGGCTGGGTGGCTCAATTAAGTGTCTGACTCTTGGTTTCGCGTCAAGTCATGATCTTGTGGTCTGTGAGTTCAAGTCCCACATGGGATCTGCACTGACAGCGTGGAGCCTGCTTGGGATTCTCTCTCTTTCCCTCTGCCCCTCCCCTGCTCGTGCTCTCTTTCTCTCTCTCAAAATAAATAAACTTTAGAAAAAAGTTAAAAAAAAAATTATTCTCAAAGAAAAGGTCCCATGCCTACATCCAAAGACTGGCAAGTGGGGGTGCCTGACTGGCTCAATCTGTAGAGCATCTGACTCTTGATCTCAGGGTGGTGAGTTCAAGCCCCAAGCCCCTACTTAACAAACAACCACAAAGACTGGCCTCACTGGCAGATGAATATATATTTATCTATTTTAAGTGAAATTAATATGTTCAAAGCACATATTTATATATATCCTTTTAAAGTGATTTTCCACTTTAACCGTTTTTTTTTGATTAACAAGTACCAGTCATGTCATTATGAGAGAGGATCTTGTTCATTACTGTTGGAACCCAAGAAGTCTCTCCTCCTTCCAGATTACTGGAATCTCCTTAAAGGGTGACTCGGCCATCAACCACACTATGGCCCAAGCTTGCTTTCATCCTCAACCTGGCAAGCACAGCTTTTGTGGTACCATCTAAATTGTTGATAAAAAATATAACCCTTCTGGCTCAAATCAGTTGATGTCCAATTGCCCTTAAGATAAGGAGAATACTTAATATAATTAAATTATCTGGCGTCCACCTCCCTCTTTCCCCCTTCTGTCTCATTTAGCAGACTCTTTCAGACCTCCAGCCTTTTCTGACTTCTCCGACTAGCACAGTTCCTCAAATTTTATGCTCTCATAACACCATGCATTCTTTGTCACAGAAATGATCAGAAACATGATTTTTCACTGATCTGTGTGACTGCTTCACTGTCCACTTCCACAGGACTGGAAATTCCACGAAATCATACACTGTGATTTGACTCCTTGTATCATCAGCAAGTAACTGGAGACTCGATGCTAAGTGCATGAAAAAAAAGAACAAACAAGCTAGCAAACAGGAGCAGACCAAAGAAAGAGCTCCGTAGCGTATAGCCAAATACCCTCTTCTCGGCTGATAATTTTGCTCTAAAGTTGAAGCTGAGTCTTTAACAAAAGAAACCAGTAATGCAGACCGGTGGTACCGAGCTACCCCCAGCCAACTCTTTCCCTCGGAGGAAGGAACAATCAGCTTTCGTGAAGCAATTCCTTTTAATTTGGGTATTAAATTTGATTCCTGGCAACATTCCCTGGTGAAAGTGAACTCAGGAAACTTAGGAGCCACCATTCTAGAGCAGGAAAATGTCTTAACATAGTCCACTTATGGCCACTGCGTTATGATCTGCCACAATCACTGAAGAACGAATCACAATGCCTGGCCACATCCCTTTCTCAGATATAATTTAATCTGGGGAAAAATTTCTGTCTTTCCACATGTGATATGTCCTGGTACTGACCAGCAGGCCACCTGCCTTCCCTTCCTCCTTCCCCTGTACAACTTCACTGACCCCAAGACAACATTGTCAGGAATGGAACCAAACAAGAAATACACTCATGGAATTCTGAATTTCATTTGTCCTGCCCTTGGAAACGAGATCCCTGTCACTAGGCGAGTGGAACGTACGTGGTGAGTAATGCCAGAGTGGTGTGTATGAAGCCCCAGAAAACCCACCATCATCCATGTCAGAGAAATAGCTCCATTTCAGTGTTCTTACAGCACAATTAGCCACAAAAACACACACTCACAAGTCCAACCGACTAACCGTAATCTGGTACTTCTAAAAGACCCATCTGAAACATCTGATTAATTAGACCTTAGCATCAAAAAGAAACATTATTGTCCAAAAGACAATGTTTTTCCAATAATATTGACACATCTTCTGTCAAAGATGCTGTTCTTATGATATCATTTAATGTTCATGATATAGGAACCATTTGATAACTTCAGCACTTAAGTCTCTCTAGGCCGGTTTTTGGGGGCACCTGGTGGCTCAGTCAGTTAAGCATCTGACTCTTGATCTCATGGTTCACGGGATCAAGCCCTACATCGGGTTCTGCACTGATGGCACGGAGTCTGCTTGGGATTGTCTCTCTCCTTCTCTGTCCTTTCCCTGCTTGTGCGTGCTCTCTCTCTCTCTCTCAAAATAAATGAATGAATGAATGAATAAATAAATAAATAAATAAACTTCAAAAAAAAAAAAAAAAGGCTCTTTAGACTGTTTTTTCCCAAACAGTGGGCAGTGGTACCAATTAGTGGGTCTAAACAGCATTTAAAAAAAATAAGAGAAACAAATACACTAAAAGTGTTTCATGAAACCCGTGCTTCCTCTTTATAAATGCATGCCCATGTGTATGTATATATGGATGTAAACAAATCTGAGCACATGGGAGGGGAAAAGAGAGGGGAGTACAGAGCAGCAGCTAAACACAGACTCTGCCAGATTGCCTGAGGCTGAACCCTACATATGGTATTTAGTAACTGTATGACCTTGGGTAGAACAGTTAAGATCACAGCGTCTCAATTTCCACATTAGGGAGAGTAATAGTTCCTACATCTTACTTTCTGTTCCAGGGATTAAATAAATTAATGTAAGCATCCTGGCAGATAACAAACACTATAGAAGTATTAGTGGAAGAAAAGTGTGTGTGTGTGTGTGTGTGTGTATACAGACATAACATAAATACACATACTGAGTTGCAATATAAAAACGTGCTTATTTCATCCTATGGGAAATAGCCAAAACAGCTTGAAAGTCACTGTTCTAAATAAATTTATATGCCTTTCCTTTAAAAAAAAAATTATGTAAGCCACAGAATTTTCCCTTTTATCCCTACCTCCTAATAACCTCAGAGTTAAATTTAAGACTCAATTATAATGCCTATCTCACCCCAGATGTCTGTAAAATCTATTTCACTTTCCTTTTATCTGGCTTTCACTTTTTTTTTTTAAGGTTCTCTCTTTTTTATCTTGAAAATGCCCTTAAATCTCTTTTTGAAAGAAGGTAAATTTCAAAACATATTTAAAATAAATGCACTTGGGGCGCCTGGGTGGCGCAGTCGGTTAAGCGTCCGACTTCAGCCAGGTCACGATCTCGCGCTCCGTGAGTTCGAGCCCCGCGTCGGCTCTGGGCTGATGGCTCGGAGCCTGGAGCCTGTTTCCGATTCTGCGTCTCCCTCTCTCTCTGCCCCTCCCCCGTTCATGCTCTGTCTCTCTCTGTCCCAAAAATAAATAAAAAACGTTGAAAAAAAAAAATTAAAAAAAATAAAATAAATAAAATAAAATAAAATAAATGCACTTGACTTTATATATTTATCAAACAAGCATTGATTCCTAAATTCCTTTATACAACAGATATCTTAACTGTACACTAAATTCCAAACATTAAAAAATACATACCTATAAAATGAAATATTTCAAATTTTAAAAGAAAAAATGTCTAAAGAAAAAAATTTTAAAGAAATACAATTTTTATTTTTTTTTTTTAATTTTTTTTCAACGTTTTTTATTTATTTTTGGGACAGAGAGAGACAGAGCATGAACTGGGGAGGGGCAGAGAGAGAGGGAGACACAGAATCGGAAACAGGCTCCGGGCTCCGAGCCATCAGCCCAGAGCCTGACGCGGGGCTCGAACTCACGGACCGCGAGATCGTGACCTGGCTGAAGTCGGACGCTTAACCGACTGCGCCACCCAGGCGCCCCAAGAAATACAATTTTTAGAGAGATAAAATTGTTAGAGGAAAAAAAAGGAGAATCTGAGCCATTTCATATAACTATTTTGTAAAAATTGGCCACTGCTTTGATTTGTAAAATCAAAAACACCCCAAATTTATCAAATTAATTAAGGCAGACTAAAATATTCTTCTAAGATATAAGGAAAAGCTATGAACCCCAAACATGATTAAATAAACAGATGCTGTAAGTAAACAAAAGAGGCACAGTAAAAGCGTATGAAATCATAAGCAGTGATTTTTATAAAAGACACTGAGGTAGGCCATTTGTTTGGGGCATAAACATTTATATCCTTCTGAAGATATGTAATACAGAGGATCTGGATGAGACATAATAAAAGTGCCAGCATTCTAGATTTAATCCAGTTGTAGTTTTTAAACTAAAAACACGGCCATTTGACCCATTTGCTTAACTACATCAATGGTCAGAAACAGTTGTACAGCTGAATCAGGAACACAAAACAGTACATTTTCTTATGGATGGTGATAGCGTCTAAAAAAGACTTAACATGTACAAAGGTTGAAAATAAAAATAGTCACAGGAATAACTATCTATGGCTACCATTTGTGCATACTGCATTAGCTTGAGTAACTAAAGACTAATTGTGTAATAATTTTCTAGATCAGCACTTTGTAAGTTTCAGAGAAAGCACTAAGACACTACATGCATGAAGCCAGCTCATAACTGCATATATGTAAGTGGGTGTGGCCAACTCCTGCCTATCTCCACATGAGTGACCCATTACATCACAGGCCATATCTTATCCCTGGTGCCAAATGACTTGAAAACCAAAGATTCTGGTCCAGCAGGAAAGAAGAAAAAGCTACAAAGGAAACCATGCCCAACTGTGAGGTCTAGACTTGGAAATGACTGCCCATGAATATGATTGTCAGAGAATCTTACTAAAAGAAACATCCACAAGAACAAGGAAGTAAGAACAACCATTACTTGAAGCACATTCATAAATCATTCCCTTTATACCTCAACAAACAAGCTGTCTGCTTAGCTACACAGTTATGTCTTATTGGCCAGTGTTAAATACCATCTGTAGTAGAAGTGAAGGGTGCTCTGCCAGTGACACTTGGACAGGCTGATATACCCATACACCAGAGCTGCTGATAATCCACAGCTGCCTCCTTCTCAGGAGAAAGGCCTAAGGTAGACAGACCATTCCCTAACCCGTCCCAACCCAAGCAGCCTACAGCCAGTGACTAACATAGGTGCAAAAGGCCTGCCTTCTTACTTTTGCTCCAAAACTTCCCATGAGTCTAGGCTGAATCTAGACCCGAGCTTAGACCACATGCTGCTTGGGCTCTTCCCCTGCTCCTTCTGCTTCCCTCACTCTCTCCTGAGAGCATTCCTGCAATTAATCACATGCACTTAAATCCCTGTCCTGGCCTCTGCTTCTAGCTGACATGACCTACGACAGCATCAGTAATAAGTTGTATCATGTCAATGTCAACCAACATCTTCCTATGGAATCATTTTATGATCATGGCATAAATCATTACAAACATTTAACCTCTAAGGCTTCCATAAACACTGTAGGTTTACACTGAAGCATAAGGTACAGTGGATATATACAGATGCAGAATTATAAGCTTTTTTGAATAACAATTTTGACAATTCATGAATACATGCTTGGAAAAGTACTATTTTAATAGGGATATTTTCCAAACACTTAAGGGAATAAAATGAAAAATGATGACTAAGTCAGCATACTTTATAAAATAGTCTTTTACATGATTCAGCCAAAGTTTTATTTCCCTTTATCCTATCACCAAAAAGTAGCTGTCTTTAAGTTGCCTAGTGTAATTTCTAGCACCCTCTAGTGGCAAATTACCCAAGAGAAATAGAAATCTGTCTCATTTAATAAAGAAAATGTGCTTCTGAGAACGCTGAAGTATAAATTAAAAAAAAAAAAAAAGGCTGTCCCATCAAGGATGATTTTCATAGAGTCTGGGAAAATGAGTAAAGAACACCAGAGTCACCATTTCAAGGATGGCACTTAAGATTGGGGTAAGCAACCAAAAGATGGTCTCTCTACTGGATAAATAAGTATTTCCATGCAACAGCTTGCAAGATCTGCTATTGATTAGATGACCCCCCCCCAAAAAAAAAAAAAAAAATCAACACAACAAGGAAAAAGTTATCTTCTCATGAGGGCACCAGGGGCTGAGGTAGGCACAAATGATAGTTGCCCACTAGACATTCCTGGAGGTAAGGCATTTTGAATCTCTGTACTTTGCCAGTACTCATTCTAAGGTTTCATAAGCTCAGGAATAATTCCATATTAAATGACTACATTAAATGCCTAGATCCTTATTATTCAATTTGCAGATTTGTATGTAATCTATCATTTTTTTTTAATACTTCCTACTCTAAGCCCAGCACCCAAAACAGTACTTGCCTCTTGATAAACACATGTAAATGAGTGAATCCCAAGAGCAATGGGAATGAACTGAAAGTTTATTTTTAGTATTTGAGAAAGAGAGAGAGTGTGAGTACGAGCTGGGGAGGGGCAAAGAGAGAGGAAGAAAGAGAATCCCAGGCAGGCCCCATGCTGTCAGCACAGAGTCCAATGCAGGGCTCCATCCCACAGACCGTGATATCATGACTTGAGTCGAAATCGAGTCAAATGCTTATTAGTCAACTGAGCCACCTAGGTGCCCCTGAACTGAAAGTTTCAAATAGAGAAGTGGCATGTCCAATTTTGCACTTAAGAAGGATCACTCAGGCTGTGGAGTGGATAATGGACCAGAAGAACCAGCCTGAAACCTGGAAGATCTTTGGTGGCTCTATTCCTCTCTTGCTGGACATATTTTAGGCTGTACCATAAAATATTTGTTAAAAAATGACACGTATCAAGCTCATGTGAGACCTCGCTAATGCATTATATTATCTCTTTTAAGAAGCTGGGCTTCTTTCTCTTTTAGTTACATAACTAGCTGAAGTTTATACAGCAGTTACTATGTGTCAGGCACTCTAAATGTTTTATTACTCATTTTCTGCATATTTAAGTATAAGATTGCCAACCTAAAATAAAAGGGTGTTCAGAACCTAAAATGTCTGTATAGTTAAAAGAAGAAAGCAGAATAAGAAACACAATCCTTTCATTTGATATGTTATTTTTAAGGTAATAGACAAATCAACTTCTTAGAAATGTTCATCAAATTTCAACTACCAATATCTCATTTATGAAGCAGTTTTTCATTTGTTAGACTTTTCTTATTAGAAATATAACTTCCGTTGAAATTACTCCCAGATATGCTAACATATCTATATGAAAAAACTAATTGTCCTTATGAAGAAGTCCCAAATAATTTTGTTTTTCAAATTTAGGATATAGCTTTACAGTGGAGTTTCCTATTCAATAAACAACCACAACTGATGGTTATCCATCAACTGGCACTTCGTATCCACTATTTCATTAATCTTATAACGACACTGTGAGATGGGTATTATTGACTTATGCCAATAGGGACTTAGGCTCTCAGAGTTCAAGTGATTTACCCAGGGAACACAAGTAGGTAATGAAAACATCAAGATTCAAGCCTGAATTTGCTATGTCATCCTGTATATGAAGTACTTCACAGTTGTGAATGCACTAAAACTGGAAGAGGAAATCAACTCGGGGGCACCCTTTGTGGTCACATGGCAAACTTTATTTAACTTTTGGGGAGGCGTAATGACAAAAGATCTCCAAAGTACAGGATCATGTATGATGAATAAAGAAAATTCAAGGAGAATACTAAAGTTTTTTTTTTTTTTGGCTAAAACCATCATGCTCCATTCCATTAAGCATTAGAAGTACTAAGAATGTACACAATGGGTATGCTTAAAGACTTTCTTCACCTCTACCTGGGCACATGTCTCAGAGAAAGCAAATGGTTAAAAGTAAAGCAGCAGAAAAGGTAAGGAGAGAAATGAAAACAGAATCAGTATTCGCACAATCTAAAATTTCGTCATGAAACAAAATACAGTTGATCCTTGAACATGGGTTTGAACTACACAGGTCCACTTACACATTAATTTTTTAAAAATAAATACAGTACAATACCGTAAATGTATTTTCTCTTCCTTATGATTTTCCTAATATTTTTTTTCGGGCTTTATTGTTAAATGCACAGTATATAAGGCATATAACACACAAAATATGTGTTGATCAGTTATTTATATTATCAGTAAGGTTCCCAGTCAACAGGAGGGTAGTTAAGTTTTTGGTGGGCCAAAAGTTATGCATGGATTTTCAACTAGGCAGGGGGTTGGCGCCCCTAACCGCCACACTGGTCAAGAGTCAAGTATAATTCTAAAAGATGAACCAAAGCTATTTCCTGGACTTGGAGGTATCAATCTCAAGAATCATGCTAGAGACAAGAGCATGAATTATATACTCGTTAGACCATTATCATCTCACACTGTTGTGAGCTATTGAGATGGGGCAGGGCTACAGAGTTGGACAGATGTATAAAGATGATCTTAAGAGCTTACAATCTAGAAGGAAAATAGCAGAAAAGAAGGAAAATTCAGAGAGCCACTCAGTGCTGTGTTCTCTGCAAAGGAATTTCAGCACCCCAATTCAGAGAAGGAAGGGATCTAGGCAGGATTTAGACGGGCAGAAGAGAAAAGGAGCACTAGGATTATGGGAAAAAAGATAAGGCAGAGCATCAGAATATGGGAAACTATGCCTAAATGTAGGGGAGTAAAACAAAAGTAACCAGATTAGAAAGTAGGTGGAATATCAGGGTAACTGGACAAAAAAGACAGGAGAAAACAAAGCTAAGTCTGAAAACAAGGCAAAAGGATTTGGATTTGAATTAATTAACTGGGGGAGGGGGAGGCACTATAAATTCTGAAATAGGAGAATAGCGCAGTAATGTTGAATTTTAATGAGGATGCATACCATTTATAACAGAATGTAAGTAAAATGCGTAACACAGAAGAGAGAACTTGCTGAAAAGCAGACCAGTTAAGAAAACCCTAGCAACAATCCATGTACAAGGTAATATCTATCAGTGATGGCACAAGGAACAGAAAAGGTCAATCCAAGGGTCATTTCGAAGGAAAAATTATAAGACTTTGTAAGAAATAAGAAATAAAAAGTAGAGAAAAATAAAAAATTACTTCCAAGTGTCTATCTTAGGAAACTGATCGACAGACTAGTGATAGACCAACAGAAACAAGATAGCTGGAAAGAGAAATAAATCAACAGTCTGAGTGAAAGAGAGGTTTTGAAACGAATATTACATGCATTTAAGTATGAGATCAAAAAGCAAATCTTTGATATTTTAATATTCCACAAAGTCTTCAAGATATTGGGTGAATAGCATTTTATATAGTTCAAAACACATAAAAATTAATTCATCAGAAGAATTTTCAGTTTCACTTCCAAAGAAAACCTGGCTTGACACATAAAGACATCTGATGAGGCTTTTCTATTATTCTAGGTGGTGTTGGAAAAAAATTATCTTAAAAAGGTAATGAAACTGAAAGATTAGTGGTGAAATTTTTGAATAAAAATTGAGATTTTATTATATTCATAAGAAAAGTTTCCACCTACTCCATTTAGTCATCAAAAATGTGATTTTAAATACAGAAATACCTACAAATGACACCTTAGTTATTCCGTCTTCTCCTAAGAGAAGAGTATAATTGGTAATACGGCAACGAAAAAGCATGAAATGAAAATGCCCAAGTAAAACGTTCTTGATAAACTCATTCCTCACCTTTGCAGAGTTATCTTAAGGACCTGGAATCATACCACTCAAAAAGGTGAAGCAGGTAATGCGACAAAGTATTAACTGTGTTGAAAGAAAATATACCCCAGGTTTGATTTCGATAAATTCGCTATTAAAAATTTCACACGGATGAAACTGGCCTATAATTTTCCTTCCTCATATTCTCTTTGTGGTTTTTGAAATCAAAGCCATACCACATCCAATGAACTGGAAAAAAAGAATCCCACTCTTCTATCCTCTGAAAGAGTTTGTGGAAGATGAGAATTATCTATGTGTTGAATGCTTGGCAGAACTCATTCTTAAAACTCTATCAACTATTGTCCTGGCAGGAAGTTTTTGCTTACTAATTTCGTTAACAGTTACAGAATATTAAGGTTGACTGGTCTTTTTTAATCAGTTTGGAAATTTACACACTGCAAGATTTATGCGCATGTTAAAGTTTGCGGAATACTACCTCAGAACACTAACTCCTATCACCTCCCAAACTGTATGCTATTTTTGTCCAGTGATTCAGTTTTCTTTTTTTAACCCCACAATTTCAACATTACAGCTATGGTTGTTTAGATTTTCTTTAGATCCAATCCTTTTTGCATCTCGGAAACTCTCCTGAGATTACTTTCCTTTTTCCCTACAACTAGGTCTTTTAGAAATTCTTTTAGTGAGGACGTGTTGGTGGAAAACACACTCAGCTTTTGTATGTCTGAAAATGTCTATTTCGCCCTCGCTTCTGAAAAATAGTTTTGTTGGGTATACAATTCTAAACGGACTTATTTTCTCCGGGCATTCTGCAGATATTTGTCTACTCTCCCTTGGTTTTCATGGTAGCTGTTGAAAAGTCATCTGTTTATCTGATCATTGTTCCTTAATAAATAAGTCTTTTCTCTCTGGCTGCTTTTAGGGTATTTCTCTCGTGCTCATCACTTTCTCTATGATGTATTCGTGTGAGAATTTCTATATACTTGTCTGCCTGGAATTTGTTCTGTTTCTTCAACCTGTGAATTCACATGTTGAATCAATCTTAGTAAATTCTCAGTTAGGATTTCTGATCAGACAACCTTGTACCTTCTCTCTGTCCTCCATGTCTTAATCTCTCTTTTACAGTGTCTTTTTTTTTTTTAATTTTTATTTATTTCTGAGAGAGGACAAGCAGGGGAGGGGCAGAGAGAGGGGTACAGAAGATCCGAAGTGGGCTCCCCACTGACTGGCTGACGGGCTGACAGCAGCAAGCCTGATGCAGGGCTCAAACTCACTAACCAGCTCGTGGCCTGAGCTGAAGTCAGACACTCAACCAACTGAGCCACCCAGGTGCCCCTTAATCTCTCTTTTATAAATGCCATCTCATTTTCCTCCATTTTATATTCTGCACATTTTCCTCAAATCCATCTCTCAGTATGTTAATTCTCTTTAGCTACATCTCATCTGCTAGTAAACCAACTACTGAGTTTATAATCTGAATTACTTTTTCAACTTCTAGAACTACTACTGGTTCTCTTTCAAATCTGTCCATTTTGTAGCATGCTTTTTTACCTTAATATTACCATCAAAGCTCTGTTTAATTTTAAAGACCATATCAACATTTATATCATATTTCAGACCTAATAATTCCAATAGTCTCTACAGGTCTAATTTTGCTATTTGTTGTTTCCACGTCTTTCACTCATGGAGACTTGCTTCTTGGATGTTGTGATCATTGACAATTAAGACCATGTCTGTAAAACTTTCTTCGATACTTCTTTATGGTCTAGGTAACAGTTTATTCTTTCAAAGAGGATTTACATTTGCTTTTCCTAGGCACCTGGGAATACTACCAACTCAGTACGACTGTAAACTAAATTCCTACCTATTTTTTGTTCTTTGGGATTACACAAATGTGTACAAATTCAAGCTGCAAACCCGCATGATGCCTGGCTTATGTTGTGAATGCTCAGGGAACGCTTTTATTTATTTATTTTTTCCCTTCACCCAGAGCCAATGCTGAGGCAGAAAAATTTCCTCTGCACCTCCCTTTGCAGACTGGATTTTTTTTTTTTTTTTTCTTATTTAGTGGTTTGCTAAGCAGTAGCCTTTTCTACCTCTCGGGAGTCTTAGATGATGTCCCTCATACCAGGCATGGAAATGCTAAGTCCAAAGAACCTGCTCACAATCTACTGGTACATTTCCCCAGAATAACCTTTGCCTTCAAGGGGCTTATTTATTCTCTAGATTCCTGTTCTGTTTTCCTTTTGGATTCCAAGGATTTTTCTTCTTCTTACAAGCTGACCTATACTATTTAGTAGACTCTCTTTAGAGGTTTTTATCCAGCACTTCAGGGGTTTAAAAATGAGGAAGATTTTCCAAGATATGCAAGCTGTCATCTTATCAGAAAGAGAACATAAACTGCCTTTCTATTTCTACTTATGTATTTGGAATATACTGCCAAATATAAAATTGACAGATCAAGGAACAGAATTAGTTTCATGGTTTTTGTTACATGTTATAAAATTCAGCGATGAAAATTAATTAATATTACATGTTAATAGTGGCTTGAGGAGATCTGTAGTTTCCATGCCTATTTTGCTTCAGAGAGGTTATCCACTAATATTAAATAAAAGTTTTTTGGCTTTGACCATATCTGGAATAAAACATGATCTTATGCTGATTTTCATAACTTATTTTCTAAAAGACCAGCTGCAAGTGTTGATAAGGTTGTGGAGATATTGAAACCCTCATACACTGCTGGTGGGAATATAAAATGGTGGGAATGTAAAAGGATGTGGCCATTTTAGAATACAGTCTAGTAGTCCCTCAAGAAATTAAACATAGAATTATCACATGGAATAGCAATCCACTGCTAAGTATGTACCCAAGAGAAATTAAAACACATGTTCACACAAAAACTTATACATGAATGCTCACAGCAGCATTGTTCATAATAGCCAAAAGGCAGAAACAATCCAAAAACCCCCTTGACGGATGAATGGATAAACAAAATGTGGTATATCCATATAGAGGGATATTATTAAGCCATGGAAAGGAAAGAAATACTGATGCATGCTACCACATGGATGAATCTATAAAACATTATGCTAACTGTAAGAAGCCAGACACAAAAGACCACAAATTATATGATTCAATTACATGAAATATCCAGAACAGGCAAATATAATGTATAGAAAGTAGGTCAGTGGTTGTTTAGGGCTGGGAGGATGGCAAGCTTGGGAAGTAATAGACAAAGGGTTCATAGTTTCTTTCTGAGGTAAGGAACATGTTCTAAGACTGGCTGGGGGGATGGTTGCACAGCTCTGTAAATATACTAAAACCACTGACTTATACACTTTAAATGGATGGACTATATGGCATGTGATTATACTGCAGTAAAGCTATTAGAATAAAAAACATGCAGATAAAACAAATTCTGTGGCTATAACATAAATTGACCTGAAAAAGCCTTTGACAAAATGGCACAAACTATTTCTAAGGAAATTCAGTCACCATACAGTTGTGACCCTTCTTCTTCTTCAAGGAGATACTGCCTTTGAAAGAGGAAACAAACGTTAAGAATAAAAGACATTATTTTGATATTTTGCGAGCATGATTTCTTAATGATATGGTAGGGTGAGGCTAGTTTGTTTTAAAAATACATCCTTACAAATGATCTGATGGAGAGAATGCACAGTAAACTCTCCCAAGTTGACAATTATACTAAACTCTTCCTGACAATAAAATATTTAGCTGATGAAAATAAATTATAGGGCTTATGCACTGGCAGCTGTAAAGGCTGGCTCTATACAATATGCTGAACTACTCAGGAAAATCATGAAAAGCTTATATGGCAAGGCCCTAGGCATGACAGCTCAATACCGAATGACCTAAAGACAAATTGCATACATGGTATGCGAGGGCAGTGGCTGGGACTGATCCTGGAAGCCCAGGAGAAAGGACTTTTCTCCTGCTAAAAGCCTCGGCACTTAGGAATCTATGGGCAGGTGCCTTCCTGCGGACAACGGCGGCTAAGAGGCTGGGAATCTAGGAAGGCATACAGGCCCCTGAGAGTGTGAAGCTAAACTTTAGTGGAGAAGAAAAATAGTCTGTTTTCTGAGGCTCTCCCTCCCCTTCCAGGAAAGAGACAATAGGGCCTGTTGAGACTGCAAAAATAAAGAATTAAAATCCTCCTTTTCATCCCTACCTTAAAGATGGAAAATGAGAGTCCCAAGTTCTCACAGCAGCATACCTACAGAGCAACACATCCCAGAGAGAGAGCTGAAGAGACCAGGTGCGTTCCTGGCAAGACCAGCTGTGTAAATGGTGGGCCGACTGCAGAATGACAATGTGGGATGCTCTGCTCATGAAGTACTTAGAATCTCAGGACAGTGAAAGCAGAGCATTAAACCTAACATGGGGCTCTTCTGAGTGTGGGGGTCTCTGCAACTGCACAGGCTGTACGTCCAAGAGGCCCTGACTCTTGAGCAGCAAGAATGGCAGCAGCAAAAATCCAGGAGGCACAGAAATGTATAAGGCAGAAAACCAAGATGGTCCAAAATCCTACCACCTGAGACAACCACTGTTATCATTTTGGTGATTTTCCACAGAATTTTCTATATTCATATATACTGCTGACCCTTCAACAACAGAGGTTTGAACTGCATGAGTCCACTTATACATGTAATTTTTTTTTTTGATAAATACAGTGTAGTACTGCAAATATATTTTCTATTTCTTATGATTTTCTTAATAACATTTCCTTTTCTCTAGCTTTCTTAATTGCAAGAATACAGCATATAATACATATACAAACTATGTGTTAATCAACTGTTTATGCTATCAGTAAGGCTTCTCGTCAACAGTAGACTGTATTAGTAGTTAAGCTTTGGGGGAACCAAAAGTTACCCACAGATTTCCAACAGTGCAGGGGTTGGCACCGGTAACCCCCTGCATTGTTCAAGGGTCAAGTGCACATGTAGACATTGATTCATACAGAAATGGTATGTTGCACACTCTCGTCTGTAGCCTTTTTTTAAGCTTATTAAGCTTCTTACATTATGGAGAATTTTCAAAAATGTTAAAAACACATCATTTCAATCCTATTGTCTAAATTACAAAACATAAAGATCCCTGTTCAATTTAACCAAACTCAAACCTAACTTTTGTTAGGTTTCTGAAGGGTCTTGGGTTTTTCGTTACTAACAATGATGACCAGTGGATATGAATAAAATGGAGTGAGGACTGAATGAGTTAATCAGCATAAAGTATTTCACAGAGTACTTGGCAAGTAACAAGCTCTCTATAAATTTTAGGGATTTTAGTATTGTGTCCTATGTAAAGACTGAACTAATTTACATTCCCAACAGCAGGGTAAAAGAAATTGGTTTTCCTAAATCCCTGCCAATTCTTCCAAATTTTTCCTTTTGTATTTTTTCTATGAATTGTTTGTTTGTGCTCTTTGACAGTTCTCCCACTGGATTCCTTACGCTTTTAAAATTTTAACTGATTTCTGTATTGGAGATACCAATCCTTTGTCATAGGAGTAACAAATGCTTTTTTAAGACTTACCTCCAGTTCCTAGGACCTTGAGGAGCTCAAAATTTTCAATCCCCACCTTCTCTGCATGTCCTGTTAAATTAGCTAAAAAAAGAAAGAGAAAAAGGAAATAATTAAGGGGGTCAGGAACAGGAGGGGGCCCTTGGGGGCTTCTGAAATACCAGCAATATTTTACTACTTGACTTGGGTAGTTAAGCCAGGGTTCACTTTATAATTATTTGTTAAACTACACAGCTATGTTTTGTATACTTCTCTGTATGTTATATATTACAGGAAAACTTTTAACATGTATTTATTAGAGAGAGAGAGAGAGGGAGAGAGAGAGAGATAGCACAAGTGGGGAAAGTGCAGAGGGAGGGAGACAGAGTATGTGCAACAGGGTTTGCATTGTGAGCACTGAGCCCAGTGTGGGGTTGGAACTAACCAACCGCGAGATCATGACCTGAGCCAAAATCAAAAGTCAGACCTGAATAAAATCTAAGATCTCTGCCAGCTCTAAAATTTGTTTGAAAGTATTAACTCTTTAAAAACATATTCTGGGGGCGCCTGGGTGGCTCAGCTGGTTAAGCGTCCGACTTCAGCTCAGGTCATGATCTCACAGTTCGTGGGTTCAAGCCCCGCGCAGGACTCTGTGCTGACAGCTCAGAGCCTGGAGCCTGCTTCAAATTCTGTGTCTCCCTCTCTCTCTGCCCCTCCCCTGCTCATGCTCTGTCTGTCTCTCTCTCTCTCTCTCTCTCTGTCAAAAATAAATAAACATTTAAAACATTTTTAAAAACTGGTTAAAGTGGTAAATTTGATATGTATATGATACGTATTTTACCACAACTACAAGAAAGAAGGAGCTCTGTAAACTGTGGGCTTCGGGTGAAAATAACGTCACAGAATTGGCTCATAGGCTGTACCAAATGAGACACACTAATGTAAGATGTTCAGAGGGGAGGCTCTGGGAGAAGGTGGAGGCAGGTGCTCTGAAGGAACTCTCTGCACTTCCTGCTCAATTCTCTATAAATTAAAATGAAGTCTTCTAAAAAATGAAGTCTCTAAAAAATGAAGTCTTCAGGGCACCTGGGTGGCTCAGTCGGTTAAGCATTGGACTTCAGCTCAGGTCATGATCTCGTGGTTTGTGAGTTTGAGCCCTGCATTGGGCTCTGTGATGACAGCTCAGAGCCTGGAGCCTGCTTCAGATTCTGTGTCTCTCTCTCTGCCCTTCCCTCACTCATGCTCTGTCTCTCTAAAATAAATAAATGTTAAAAAAAAATTTAATAAAAAAATATTCTGTCCTAGATAAACAAAATTAGGCTATCTTACAAATGAGCATTTTCCAAAATATATTCCATTGATTCTGGTCCTATACTACAAGATGTTAATTGGTGTTATGTTTAGGGGGAAAAGATGCTTTCAAGTCAAATAAACCTGAAATTCTCGGCTTAAACAAAGTTAATCAGGTTACAGGTTTCTTTACTGCTGAACTTCATAGATTCTACACCATGAAAATCTGCATGTGAATCTAAAACTCAGATACTGTATTTACCAAATTTATTGGATCACAAAATTATTTTTTTATGGCAATACCTATTAATTTTGTGCCAACCAGCATTCTATAGATGTGGTTAAAGGAGGCCTAAGCTAAATTCTATTTCTACCACTTAAAAGCCATGTGACCTTGAACAAATTAATTAACTTCTCTGTGTCTCAGGTCCCCTCTAGTGTAAAATGAGGATAATAAAAATATCTACCCTCAAAGCATATTGATGTCTGCACTTTGCTTTGAAATGCTTAAAAAAATAAGATGGATTAAGGGGTGAATAGAGGTATTGACAAATATGTGATAAAGCAAATACGATAAATGTTAATTACAGAATCTAGACAGTGAGTGGGAGGGTGTTCAACATGTAGTTCTTCCAAATTCTCTGTATATTTGAAAATGTCCATAATAAAATGGCAGAAAATAAAATAACACCTACCTCATAGGGATCTGATGCGGATTCAAGGAGTTAAATTTATACGGAGCTTGTTGTGTGCCACTGAGCATCATTATAAGTGTTTGCAAATAAATAATGCTCTGGGCCTCCAACTTCAAGCAAGTCAGACCCAACTGCGAACTTCTAGAATTAAAAGTTTCAGGGGGATAAGTGACTTCAGTGTCCTTCCAAAGTTTAACTAAATGCATAATTAAAATATTTTAATTGTGGTCAAACCATGTAACATAAAATTTACCATTTTTAAGTATATAATACAGTGGTGTTAAGTACATGTACTGTGTTTGCAACAGATCTCTGGAACTTTTTAATTTTGCACACCAAACCCTACACCCATTGAACTTAACCTACTGACAATTTAATGAAATTGTTGAGATGGCTGGATTTGGGTTTACCATTTTATTGCTTGTTTTTAACTTGCCTCTTCCCTTTATTTAAGTAACCTCTACACCCAACGTGGGGCCTGCACTCACAACCCCAAGATCAAGAATCGCATGCTCTTCCAAATGAGCCAGCCAGGTGCCCCTTGACTTGTTTTTTCTGTTTGTTCCCATGTTTCTACTTTCCTGACTTAAAAACAACAACAACCACAACAAAACATTTAAATGGTTTTTAGAATTTCATTTCAATTTTCACATGGCATTTTAGCTCTACTTTGTTACATTATTAGTGCAGTTGTTGCCCTAAGGAGTAGTGTACATCTTTAATTACCCACAGTCCTCTTATAATTAATACTGTTCCATTTCCCTAAAACTGTAGAAACTTTGTAATCATTCTTTATGGAATATTGATATATATTAAATGGAGTTAATATCTTCTATATATGCGATTATGCACAAGACAATGCTATCAGTTTTCCTTATATGATTTACAAAGAAAGAGGAAAGAGAGAGACTTCTGCATTTCTGTAGATATTTATCATTTTTGATGATCTTTCTTATCTTTTCCAAGAATCCAAAATTTCATCTGGTGTAAGTTTTCTTGAGCCTCGAAGAACTTCCTTTGACATTTCTTGTAGCGCAGAATTCTCCAGGTTTTCTTTTATCTGAAAGAGTCTTTCTTACCTTCATTCAAATCTTTTTATTGAGATATTCACATTCCATAAAACTCACCCTTTTAAAGCGTATCTGTCCATGCTTTTTAGTCTATTCACAAGTTGTGTCACTGCTGCCACTAACTAAATCTGGAATCCTCTTCATTTTTGAAGCATATTTTTCTTCGATAAAGAATTCTGGGTTGACAGGCTTTTTTCTTTTCTTCCAGCACTTTTTTTTCCTGCTTATTTATTTTTTAATATGAAATTTATTGTCCAATTGGTTTCCATACAACACCCAGTGCTCATCTCAACAGGTGCCCTCCTCAGTATCCAGCACTTTATATAAACATGTTCTTCCATTCTCTTTTGGCCTCCATGGTTTCCCAGGTGAAGGCAGTAATTTAAATGTATCATGTTTCTCTTACTGCTTTCAACATTTGCTTTTGAAAGTTTTGCCGTGATGTGTACTGATGTGGGCTTCTTGGGTTCAGTCACCCTGGTATTCATTAAGAATCTTGTATCTGTAAGTTTCTGTTTTTCATCAAATTTGGGGGGTTTCAGCCTTAATTTTTCAAAAGAAAATTTTCTATCCCATTCTGTCTCTCCTCTGAAATTTCAATTATGTCCATGTTAGACTGTTTGATTCAACCTGAAAAGTCCCTGAGACTCTGTTCATCCCCCCTCCCCATATGTTTTCTTTCTGTTCTTCAAATTGATTTCTATTGCTCTATCTTCAAAGTTCATGTACTTTTCCTTTTGCACCTCCATTCAACTGTTAAATCCAGCTACTGAATTTTTATTTCAAATATTGTATTTTTCAACTCTAGAACTTCCATTTGGTTCTTTTTCATTGTTTCTATTTTCCTGATAGGATTTCTTGTTTTGTTATTCACTGGGAGCATGACGTTTTATTTCACTGAGGATATTATAACAGCTGCTTTAAAAGTCTTGCCTGGTACAGCCAATATCTCGTTCATCTCAGGGTAGAATTCAACTGATTTTCTTCCTCTCTGATATGTTCCATTTTCTTGATTCTCCATATATGGGGTAATTATGGACTGTAGAAATGTTAATTTGTGGAGATGAGAGATTGTCTTTTTCTCCAGTGACAGTTGCTTCTTTCATTTAGCCGGCAAATATCTTGGGTCGGCTTGAACTGTAAACTATTTTTCTTAGGAGGCAGCTCCAGTCCAGTTGAGATTCTTTGTCTTTACCCAAGTTTTTCTGAGTCCACTGTACTCACGCAGGGCTCAGAGGGCAGTCAGAGATGTGTGCTCACAAAAGCTAAGAACTCCCCCTCCTCTGGCTCTTCTTTTTCTGGGATTTCTCCCCTATCTTCAGTGATCAGGGTTCTCTGGTTTCAGTTTTCTAGTCTCCCTGGCCAAAGAGACTACTGTTTTTCCACCAGAGTCCCCAGAGTACAGACTGTACTTAGCCTGAAGCTAAAATCAGTGAAAAGGCAAAGTTACTTCTTATAGCTCCCTCCCTTCCCTCCTCCAACTGTGTACTCCCCAGTAGAGTCTATCTGCTTCTGTTCACTCTCCAGTGCCTTAAATAGTTGCTTTTTACATTAAATCCAGATTTTACAGCTGTTTTCTACAATGGAATTCTCCAGTAGACGGTCTTTTTGTGAAATTATGAGAAACAAAAGTCTTCCCTCATTACAGTCAACATCATGAAGGGGAGCAGAACACGCCCCCTCCAAATACGCCACTTTGGCATACTGGTTCTTTAGAATTAAAGTTCCTTAAGACGCAGCCAGTGAAAGGACAGTGACCTCCTGGGTCTACCCTGAAGGCAGCAAATAAATCTCTCATTTGAAAGGTATCCTCCCTGTACTAGGAGGGTAGAAGGCATCCTTATTATCAGAAATAGGGGATTTAGGGCCAAGAAAGCTATATAAACAAACTGTTACTGCCTCCCTAATTCGATACCTGAGCCTAAACCCTTTTGTCAATTCTTCACAAAGCTACCTGCTTTGGTCACTTCTTTCAGTCTTGTATTTCTTTAGGCTCCTGTACATACAAAATTAAATGTGTTTTTTTTCCCCCTGTTAACTTGTGTTATATCAATTTAATTATTAGGCCAGCCAAAGAACCTAGAAGAAAGGAAGGGAAAGGTTCTCCTCCCCTACAATTACAGAGTTTCTACTTTAACTGCTCCCTTCGCAAGTTAACTTCAAAGAGTAAAATAAAATTAAAAAGGTAATTTGATATAAGCCCAACTCAGGGATCTTGAACTTAATATCCATATAATTCTTTTACACGACATCTGTTAGGCAAAGTGAGTAATCAGACACATGGAAGCAAATTAATAGGAAGCTCTATCAATATTTAGGCATGGGGAAGAATTTATCAGTTATAAAGACTTTTTTCACTGTGTTAACAATAAAACACATATAGACAGGGGCGCCTGGGTGGCGCAGTCGGTTAAGCGTCCGACTTCAGCCAGGTCACGATCTCGCGGTCCGTGAGTTCGAGCCCCGCGTCAGGCTCTGGGCCGATGGCTCGGAGCCTGGAGCCTGTTTCCGATTCTGTGTCTCCCTCTCTCTCTGCCCCTCCCCCGTTCATGCTCTGTCTCTCTCTGTCCCAAAAATAAATAAAAAATGTTGAAAAAAAAAAATTTTAAAACACATATAGACAAATGGTAAATATGATACTATATATAGAATCCTAAGAACCAACAAACATATGTTTGGGCATGTGAGTCTAGGTGTCTAAATGGTTCTCATTTCTATGCTATTGTCACTATTTAGAAGCCTTTGAATATGAAAGCCTAAAACTATATTTCTCTTAATTAAATTATTAAGCCAAGATCAAGAGCTCCAACTTCCCAGCACAATACCAACATTTATTAGAACAAGACTTAAAATATTTACACATTGTATTTCACCCTGGAGGTAAAGTAAACATCAGCCAATCACAGAAATCTGCGTTTCTGAGTCATCACACGCCTTAATAAAGTCCAAAATGTATGCTGATCAGGAGCTACTCCATGCCTGGGGCCAGACCGTACCAGAACCGAGCATTTAGAACTGAGGGACAGAACTGTCCATTGTTTGCCTTCCTACGTGAAAGTAAATGGCACTTTATTGTGCTTGCAGGAGCTCCTTTTCCTGTGCCAGGCAAGCCGCTGCCCACCCCCTGTCTAGTCCTACCCACAGGTAAGAGCAGTTACTAATCTAATTATTCAAGAGTCCAAAATCCTGACTGGGCACAGTTAACAGTAGGTGGGGTCACTGTGTTAAAGCAACAGTCTCCACACAAGGTTTGTTTCATTGCCTCCAACTCCTGGCCTGGCCTGGCCTGACCTCCTGGGGCGCAGTGGCCATTCTCTTGCACTTCTCCTTCACTACACAGCAGTCCCCTTATCCACAGTTTCACCTTCTGTGGTTTCAGTTACCCACAGTTCACCATGGGCCGGGCACAGATGATCCTCCTTCTGACCATCCTCAGAAGGTCAATAGTAGCCAAACGCTATGTTACAATGCCTACATCATCCACCTCACCTCAGCGCTTCATCACACAGGCATTTTATTTTCTCACATCATCACAAGAAGGGTGAGTACAGTTCAATAAGATAGTTTGAGAGAGTGACCACAGTCTCACAACTTTCATTACAGTACACTGTTGTAACTGTCCTGATTATTAAGTATTGTTGTTAATCTCTTACTGTGCTTAATTTATAAAGTAAATTTTATTATAGGTATATATGTATAGGAGAATGCATAGTATATAGAGGGTTTGGTACTATCTTTGGCTTCAGGCATCTGCTGGGGGTCTTGGAATCGATCTCCCGTGGGTAAGGTGGGAGACTACTGTATACAATAATCAACTAAGCAGATTCAGAGGTTCTTTTGGGACTGGGTTCACTTACTAGTTTGTTCTCCCCCCCAGTTGTTGTTTTTTTTTTTTTTTTTTTTTTTGAGAGCGAGAAAGAGAGAGAGAGAGAGACAGAGAAAGAGAGAGAGAGAGAGAGAGAGAGAGAGAGAGAGAGAGAGAGAGAGAGAGAATCTTAAGCAGGCTCCACAGTAAGTGTGGAGCCTGACGTGGGGCTCAATCACACAACCCTGGGATCATGACCTGAGCCAAAATCAAGAGTCCCATGCTCAACCAACTGAGCCACCCAGGTGCCCCTCCCCTCCAAATCAAACACTCATCTCAACATGCTGATTGAATGTGATGGGGTAATTGGTGATTGGATGAAGTTGGAAGGAAAGCAGGAGTCCCGACATAGGCCTTAAGCCCAAACTGCTTGCACGAAGGCCACTGTTAAGGAGACTTCTACACTGATGTGCTGGAAGTTTACAAGCCTTTATTAATGTGGCACCTCTGAGTCCCACTGGCTACTACTGTTCCTTGCAGACAGTCCCCTCATGACTCCCAAAGGATAAGAGTAGATTGGCTGGGCAGAGGTTGGGCATTTCTGGATTTCTAGCTCTAATAACTTAATGGCACCAAAACCTTACCCTCAGCTCCCAAATCCTAACTAAAAGGATTAACTCCTTCCCACAGAAAGAATGCCTTATGAAACCTCTTCACAAATATATAAAATAACAAAGAATATCAACAAACTATTTAGTTGCTACATAAGCTATTAATTAGTACATAATAGTACAACCATGTCAGTTATTTGTGTCTAGCAGCTATTTCAATGCCTATCTCATGAGTTGTTAAATATTAGTAAGCGCAGACTAAAACAAAGAAAATATTTTTAAACCTTTCAAGATCTATGTTAGGCCTATCTCTACTGTTAATCAGCTTAGACAGTCTCTTCTCATCAAAAGGATTTTTTTTTACATTAATGCATTACTCAGTTTATTCATTTAGAAAAGATAATGCTTTCATAAAGCAATTTTCACCAATTTTTTTCTTATTAAGATATTGGAAACTACCCCCATTGAAAATCTTTCACTTCTTCATTAGTGTTATTATCCTATAATGCATATTTCCTGATAAGGAAATCACTTTTAAGGGTGAATTTCATGAGTTCCTTTACAAGAAGTCAATGGAACTTTACAAAAGATTTGCCAAAACTTAAACGAATTTCAGTTAACTGATTCTCTTTAGAAAACAGTCTGACCTATTAATAGCTCTTAAAGGAAAAATCTTGTCTTACACAATGAATATAAAGTACTTGGTGTTTTACACTACAACTGGATTCCTTTGGTTCCTTGTATAATAATATGGTTGTGTGCCTGTGTAGGAAAATATGACTGATGTATTTTTTTAAATAATAAATTTAGACAAACCAGATAACTGTCTTTTCTCCCAAATTTAAATAACTTTGTTGTTTGTTCTATTATTATAAAATAATCCTGGTTTGTGGCTTAAAAAAATAGACAATATAAATAGGTCTAAAGTAAACCTTGAAAATCTCCCATATTCCCAGCAAAGATTACTATTTGTAATCCTTGGCACCTCCTTCCAGGATTTGAGCCATAAACTTATGATTGATAAATGGCTTCTTAACCCAACTTTCTAGGCAATTCCACCAAAAGTAATTTGTAACGCATCTTATCTATGACCATTTCTTTTAACTTGAGATGTTTAAGTTGGAACTTCCCAATCTCATGGAGGAAAACAATCGGGGAAAACACATTTTTCATTCTGTTGCCATAGTTTCTGCTAAGCTGCACAAATGTAATTGCTCAGAGCATGTGCCGAAATCATTTGATTAGATCCAAGAATTCACTTGTGTTAAAGCTAAGAAAAGGCTTAATTTAAAGCACTTTTACAATTAAAGTAAAAGTAAAGAAGAAGAAGAATGCTTTTGAAGCCATTTCAAGTAAGTTGTTAGTAAATGAGTGAGGTACTCAGATACCATTTTATTCAATGGATTAATCACTTAATAAACTTGCAATAAACTACAAGAAATGTAATTGATTAGAAAGGATTATGGAGTCTATGGATATTGAGGGGGATATCATTGTCATGTAAAGCTACTTACAAATGCTCACTGAGAATACAAGTTCTCATTTACTCATTTAACAAACATTCACTGAGTACCTACTGACACACGAGCCAGCTGTTAGGTCTTTAAGAAGTATATGATTTGAAAATAAGAGATCAGCTAGGGAATTCTGGGCTAGAAGAATATCAGGAGCAAAAGCATAAGTAGGAATAAGTCTTTTCCTAACACAGAATAAGAAGAGGATTGTTCTAATTAGCTACAATGGGCTTATGTGGGAAAAACAGAAAAATATTACATCAAGTAGGAACAGGAAACTAGGGGATTCAAAACTTAGAATGCCAGACTGGTTTCAATTGAATCCATAAACAATAATGGCTCTTGACAAGATGAAAGTAAGGTTTTAGAAAACTGCTTTGGCAGTAGTGTGCCATGTGGAAAGCAGCAAGGGGAAGACTAAAGCTAAAAGGTGGTGAGGTTAATGCAATAAACCAGATGTGTGCTAACAAGACTCTGGTCTGAGTAGACACTACAGCAAAGAGGAACGGGCGAACCTAAGAATCACTGCAATATTCAGTTCAAGAAACATTTGCTGAACCCCTGATTTGGGGTTTGGGTGCTGAGACCACAAAAGCAAACAGGACAGGGTCCCCACTTTCAAAAATAAATAAATAAACGCAACTCTGTTCCTCCCTCTGCCCTTTGGCCCCATATCTAAAGTACAAGAAATGAAAGTCTGGTGAATGGTAGTGTTACTGGTGAATACTGTGGAAAGAGGAAGTTGAACGGGGAAGTTTTGGGGTTTCAACACTGATTTTGGAGGGACAGCTAGGCATTCCGAAAAGGCTGCCATGTAGACAGTTCTAGACAAGGAACTGAAGTTTGGCAGAGACAGCACACTGATGGGGCTCAGAACATGCCATCCACCCACCAAACACAGCACCTTGGCATGGTGGATATTTTAAACTGAAGTAATCTCAGAATCAACAGCAGGTACAGGAAGGAGTTTCTGACCTTCCCCTGAAGCAAGACCTCCTGTGAAACGCACCCTCCCTGTACCAGAGGAAGGAGCATCCCTATCTCTTTTTTTCATTTTTATTTTTTATAAAAAAAATATTTTTAGTTAATTAATTTATTTATTTTGAGAGAGCGACAGAGAGAGAGAGAGCACACAAGCAGAGGAGGGGCAGAGAGAGAAGGAGAGACAGAATCCCAAGCAGGCTCAGCGCCATCAGTGCAGAAGTCTGATGCCGGGCATGAACTCATGAACCATGAGATCATGACTTGAGCCGAGATCAAGAGTCAGATGCTTAACTGACTAAGCCACCCAGGAGTCCCATGAGCATCCCTATCTCTGTAGACAAGGGACACAGGGAGGAGTGTGAACAAACAGGCCTTGCTAGGTTTCTCTCCAGTTACCACACTTACCTCATACCTTGGTCCTCTCTTACTCCTTTTCTACAACTTTCCACTCCATCAAACCTAACACGATAATGCACAGGTTTATGTCTCCTGGGTCTTCCTTTCCTTATGAAGGCTCCCATGTCACATAAGACTTTTTACATAAATTTGTATGTTCTTCTCATATTAATCTGTCTTTTGTTCCAGAGGTCCCAAAGAACTTAGAAGGGCAGAGGGAAAACAAGTTATTAGGAGAGGAGCAAACACTTTAAGAAAAAAGTCCTCAGGAGACCACACAAAAAGAAGGGCAAGTCTTGCTGACAATCAGGAGTTAGGATGCAGGAAGAAAAAGAGCCAGAGAAAAGGTGGGGAAATGAACAGTGTACAGAATCCGAAGAAAGAATGCCAGGAAAAAACAAAAAAACAAAAACAAAAAAACCCAACCCTCATTAACGATGAAGTCAAAAGGCGGTACAACGGGAAATGTAGATTTGGTCTTTGTCGAGGCTCCCAGCACACAGCTTCTAGAAGCTTAGGAAATGTCCAGAGTGGTAAGAGTGTCTTTTGTATGCTAAAATGACTGGGGGCTAAGGGCCCCAGAGAACTTCAGGTTGGGGACTGGTTGCTAGAAAGACCTAGGACTTTCAGCCCCACCCTCCCCTCTGTCCCTTCCAGGGAAGAGAGAGGCACTAGGGATTAAGTTAATCGCCAATGGCCAGTGACTTAACCAGTCATGCCTACATCATGAAATCTCCAGAAAAAACCCTGAACACTGGTTCTGAGAGTTTAGGGCTGGTGAACACAGAGGTGCTGGGATGGTGGTGCTCCCTGACGGGGCACGCGAGTTGCACAGTTCCCTGCTGCTCCCCTATTACCAACACCTTGTCCTGAGCATCTCTTCCAGTTGGCTGTTCCTGAGTCATAGTTTCATCCCCAAGTCTAGGCTGGGAGGTCAGGGTATATGGCTGGGGAGGGGCAAACAAGACAACAACCTTAAAAACCATGGAAACACTTCATTCGATTTAAGGATACAAAAGGAAGGAACAGAGTGAGAATGGGAAAAGAATTATATGAAATATTTTTCCAACTCAGCAGTCAGATGAAAGAGAAGGCCTGTGGGCAGAGAGAGTAGATCCTTCGGGAAGGGATAAATGATGGGATCCAGGACAGAAAGAGAGAAGGATTAAAAGACAGAAGAATAAGGCTGTGTTAAGGATGGAAAAAAAGATTATCCATGGTCTTTCTACTCCAGGCGGGAGTACCAGAGAAGCAATGCATTGAGTCAACAGCAAAATGCCTCCGAAATCAGCTTGGCCAACATGCACAGGGGGATGAAATGAGATCTCTAAAAAGTCACCTTATGCGACAAAAACCACTATAACCCTAGAATCTGAACTGTCGAAACTACAGAAAGAACTAAGATATTTAAAGAGTGGACAACAAAAGATAGATGGGAAAAAATGAACACTAAAAAACAGAATGCTAAATGAGGTAATGTGTTTCTAGCACTTTCCAGGGGACACCCTGATCATTAGCTTCAAATACCAGGTCCCCTAGGAAGCAACACCCCTATCCCGGAGACGGCCATATTGTTCTCCTAAGCCTTTCTCTGGTAGAGTACACAACCAACTCCCTTTTTTTCTAATTCCATGCATTGCAAGCAGCCCTATTTTACACTGACAGTCTTACCCAAAAGGAAAACATGCACTCATCAAGCAAACACAAGTGTTTCAGGTAGTTTTTTGTGTTTCCCACTCTAAATTGGTCAAGTGTCATTTGAGTTGATACGTCAATCTTTTGAGATTGTAATTATAGCTACCTGCGTGAAACCCGAGCACGAGGAGAAGACACAAATGACAGAACAATCCAGCATCAATCTTGTCACTATCAAGAACATTTCAATAACAGCAATAACCATAAGACAACATAGTAGCGTACTGTGACCTTGTCAATGGTTTTGTGACTTTTTTCATCTCGGAAGAAAAGGAGAACAATTACAGAAAGCAGCATTCTGAGATTAGCCGCAAGTGCAACAGGAAGTAGGGCAACAGCCCGTCCCCGCTGAAACCAAAACGATTAAGCCACGATTTATTATAAATCTGTGATCTACAGAACACCAACTTAGAAAGCTTAAGCACTACTCTTGACTTACACAAGAGCTTGCCCAACTTTCAGGCACTTAACAGGTTTATTTTCCTCTCTGAGACATTATCTCATCAATTTAAAAAAAAAGGGTGGGGGGACAAAGCCTAACAAGTCAATAAAAAAAAGTTCCTGTTTTTGGTAAAGAAAGGAGTTTCAGTCCTGGCTCAAATTCCCTATTCCTCAATAATTACTTTCACCTTCCCCTTTCTAGCACCTTCAATGTTAAAGAAATCAACACCGACCTCTAATTTCCAAGTACTGGGGAGAATAAGATCACAGCACGGTATTGTAGACATTTCTCTCTTTTTAGAACTTTTCTTTTATCATGAACTGTAACAGAAACAGTTTCAGAGGTGGCAGCGATTATAACCCCCCCATCCTAATGCTAGCTACTCTCATCTTGTACATTCATTTCCACTTTTTTCTCGTGTATGTATCCTAGTTACTGGCTGGGGCTTGCCAGCTCAATAATCTAAACCAAAGGACTCACACCGGCAGAGCCAGGACTTGTGCTGGTCCAAAGCCTTTCCCTCCCCTCCAAGGCTTCTCTCAATTCCCAGGAGAGCTGACATATCCTCAGTGCCCTCTGAGATCCTCAGGTACCTCTGCTCCGCACTGCTCGATCCCTGCGTGACAGGGGCTCCTCCCGAGTTCTATGAAAGTAACAAAACCCGAACACAGGCAGAAAGCATCCCTTGGTAAGAAAGGCTTTGGTGGAGATTTCTGGAGAAAGGCAGAGATTTCTGGCACACAGGGCAGCAAAGAAAAGGGAACCAGAAGGAGGAACAGTCTTAATTTCTCACCGTCTTCCAGTCTTTGAAGGAGGGGGTCTTTGGCTCACCTATTCCCTGGCTTCACAAGGCTTTTCCGACTTTCCTCCTTTTCTCTCTCTCTTTCTCTCTGAGGAGCAAACCCAACAAATCTGTCCCCGTGTTTCCTGTCAGGCAGCTTCCTCTACTTCTGACCTCTCAGCCCTAGCTGACACCCATACTCCCATCCCTGAGTGAGCCTGAGGTCAAGGCAATACCCGCCTGCAAGGCCGCTCCCTCCATACAAAGAATTCTGGTGCCCGTTGCTGTGATAACACATTTCCCTCCTCCCTACCTAGAGCAAACGATACTAAGTGAACAATACTCTGAACGCTTACTTGTATCCAGTATTGTGCACACCAGTGGCAACACCGGAGTGGACATCCTCCCTGATGCCAAGCAGCTCAGGGGCCAGAGGAGGTGCTTGGGCAAGTGAAGAAGCCACAGACACAAACACCACTGCAGAGGCACGAGGCACGCAGAACACCCAGAGGACACCTGACCACATCTGAAGGTTTGGGGAAGTGAGGCACCGATGGGGGGAAAAAAAAAGGCCTGCATGTCCGAAGAAAACACAAAACTACCATGATGACAGAGAACACGGCATGTCTGGGAATCAGCAATTAGCGCGGACAGGCAAACGCAAAAGAAGGAAAGGGCAGGAAGGCATGGCCAGACTTGAGGCAGGAACCAGCTCGTGAAAGACTGATTTGAAAAGGTACGTATTTTGTTCTACAGGCAACAGGAGCCAATGAAAGCTTTTAAGCAGAGAATTGAGATAATCAGTTCTGTACCTTAGAAAGACCAGCAGCAGCAGCAGCAGCGTGGAAAATGAGTTAGAAAGGAATTCACATGAAAGACAGCGAAGCCGACGCACAGGTTGCTACAATGGTTGAGGCCAGAAACGATACAGGCTACACTAAGGTGCTGAAGTTAGGAAAAGAGAAGAAAAGTAAATTCCTTAGTATGTTATTTATTAATACTCCTAAGCACAAAGCCAAAACATCGGAAATTACTAAAATTACAAAATTCTGAAAAGCTGTAGCACAATCCCTTCAATTCAAAATGGTAATCCATCAATGACCACGAAATCACAAAGTACTTGGAATAAAAGACAAGATAAATCTGCAAAATGTTGTACATGAACTGTATTCATTTGTTAAAACTCAGAACTGTATGCCAGTGAGAGTGAATTCTACTGTATGTAAGTTATACTTCGATACAAAAATATGAGAGCTATAAATATTTTTTTTTGTTTTGGGGGGTTTTCCCCATGAAGATATTTTCTAAACACAAATGTTACATAGAAGAGAGTTTCAGATTCAACTAGAATTTTCTTGATATGTACTTGGTTATCGTAAGATACAGATGTGGGGGAGGGTGTCTATAGATTTGGTAAACATAAACTTTGTGAGTTAAAACTATGTAAAATGTCTGTGGGATTTCCAAATGAAGATGAACAATACACAGTAAAGAATTTTACTGTAGTAAGATGATTTGAAAATTCACAATTATTATAAAACATACAGCTTTACAAGAACAGTCAACTTGAATACTTCATTTCCTGGCCATGCCGCATGACTGAACTTAATACATACAAAGATGTGAAGACAAAGATAATTTAGGGAATATAGCACATCGAAAGGATTGTGTAGAAGTTTTTAGAAGACTTCCTTTCAAAAGTAAGCTCCCTCAGTGTTAGTTTATCACTTAGTGTTAATTTTTAGTCATTAGCTATCTGACGGACAATTTAGAGACAACTGTGCTCTGAACTTGAATCTGGATAGACAACAGAACCACGTTACTGACACTCGGCACAGCTTTCCTTATTCTTAAGGTATATGTTCATTTGCAATGGAAATCATGCGGCAGTATTTCGGTAGGCAAAAAATTAGCCAACTTACAAACGATAAAAAAAACTTAAACCATTACAGAAGGTAAATACTCCAGATTCCAATGTGCTACCAAAATTATTTTGGCATTTGTTGACATACTTGAAATTGTACCTTCCACGCAAGATATAGTTTTCAAATAGTCCAAAGTAATATTCCCAAGAGTCAGATTTCAATTTGATGTAAGAAAATACAGCAGCACTTTGTTCCTCCTAAGCCATACCTCATTTTTCCACTGCAATTCTAGTGTCGCCTCTACGTTTGATTCTATTATGAGAAAGTACTTTACCGACACCCTTTTCTTTTTCTATTTTCCAGAGGACATGCTGCTAATAGCGTCAGTTTGGTTTCTATTAGCACTTAAATGTAGCAGCCTTGCATCAGATCAGTTTGCAGTGATATGTGCCTATGGCTATAAACTTCCAGAGGGGCTACCGCCAACTGGCTTCTCAAGAACAGTTCTACTTACAAAAAGTATCAATTTTGACTCCTAGTGAATGAACTAACTTCACGCTTATGAACACTGGGGACCGGACAGACTAAATTCATCCCGTCTTATCCCATCCTTCCTCCATCTCAGTTTTAACGGTCTTCTCTACCACAACCAGCCTCCGACACCAAGTCTGCATTTTACTTCCTCGTTTTTATTTGTTATTTGTTAAAGTTTATTTACTTATTTTGAAAGAGAGAGCGTGCACGCTCCAGGCTCCATACCATCAGCACAGACACCAACACGGGACTGGAACTCACAAACTGTGAGATCGTGACCTGAACTGAAATCAAGAGTCGGACGCTTAACTGACTGAGCCTCCCAGGCACCTACCAAGTCTTCAATTCAGAAGAAAAGGTCAGAGAATATTCTAGAAGGACTTACGGGCCGGCACTAGAGCTCTGTAGGACCGCGCTCCTGTGCTGTCCCCTCCTTTTTTTATTTCACACATGAAGCATGTAACCCATTCCGCTGAAACCAAGTCAAGCAATGAATGCTTCTGATTTTATGACAAGGGTATCAGCACAATGGTGTTGCCAGTGAAAATGTTACAGAACTTTCATGCCTCTTAAACACTATTATAGTGCTCCCTGGTCACATGAATTTTTTATTTTATTTTAAAATGATTTCAAAGTCTAAAGTTGCAAAAATAAGGGACAACTCTCATATTCAGAATCACGAGTGTTTAACATTCTGCCAACATTTCTCTCTTATTCGTACACTCAACGTGTATGTACACACTCTCACACGACTTACTTTTTCTGATCTATTCACAGTGGTTTGCACATGTCATGCATCTTTGCCCCTCAAGACCTCAGTATGCATTTCCTAAAAATGCTTTTAAGTAACGTCAGTGTAGTTATCAAATTCAGAAAATTTAACACTGATAAAATACTTTAATCTGTGGTTCCCATTCCGATCTGTCAACTGTCTGATGTTCCTTGTGATGGTTAATTTCATGTGTCACCTTGGCTGAACTACACAGTGCCCAGACATGTGGTCAAACATTATTCTGGGTGTTTCCATGAGGGTGTTTTTGGATAAGACTAATATTCCATCGGTGGACTCTGAGTAAAGCAAACTGCTCTCCATAAAGTCAGGTGTTTACAGAAGCCTCCATCATCAAATGGAAGTGGTAACGTGAGCTTGGGGCTGAGCAGGTCCTGAAAGCAGACAAGTTAAGAACAAGTGGCCCAAATGCCCGTGGTCACCGCTCTTGCCATACTACCTTCATTCTCCCAGCCTGTAGTTATGGCCTCATGGAGAGATCCCTAAGATCAATAGAAGAGACAAGACCCAGGACTGGTTATAGATGGCTCTGCACAACATGCCATCACCACCTGGAAATGGACAGTTACAACACCACAGCTCCTTTCTGGGACATTCCTGAAGAAATGTGAAAGCACCATGTGACCAGTTACAGAAATGAAGACTGCAATTGTCATGGGTATTTCTTCCTTATATTGTTATTAATATGTTTCTGTGTGTGTGTATGTGTGTGTGTGTAAAATAAATATCTTTGTTTTCTTCCCTCTCTTGTTCCTTTATCATGTAACATACATGATGTATTGACTTTACATCGTAGTATTTAACTTACAGGATGGATACCAAGGAGAAGAATAAACATCACTCAAGGACTGTGAATCCTCTTCTGAGAAAACAGCATGTTTTCTGTTGTACACAGGATAGTTGTATCATGTTAATGGGAACCTTGACCTTGTTATTGTCTTTACTTGGAGATTAAGTATGATTTAAGGAGATATACATAGATATTTGGTCAGTCAAACATTATTCTGGGTTTCTGTGACAGTGTTTTTGATTAACATTTAAATCTACGTACTTTGAGTAAAGCAGACTGCCCTCCACAATGTAAGTGGGCCTCATCTAATCAGGTGAAAGCCTGAATAGAACAAAGAGACCAGCCTCTCCTGGGGAAGAGAGAATTCTCCAGCAGACTCCCTCAGACTAGACTTGGAACATCAGTTCTCCTCAGTCTCCAGCTGCTAGCCCACCCTTGTACATTTTGGATTTGCTAGCCTCCATAATCACGAGCCAATTACTCAAAATAGATCTCTTTAGACACACGTGCACACACACACACATACACACACACTTTTGGTTCTGTTTTTCTGGAGACCCTTGACTAATACATTCTTTAATAGCACTTTTTCCTTGAGTGTAGAATCTAGTATACAATCACATATTGCACTTATTTTGTCATGTCTCTTTAGTCTTGTTTAATCCAAAAGATTTCCTCAACCTTGGTCTTGTATAACTGATGTTTTCTGAAGAATATAACTATTTAATTTTTTTTATTCAAACAGAATTTTGTTTGACTGAAGTCTGCTCATGATTCAGGTTGTACATGCCCAGCTGGAATACTACTTAAGTGATGCGTGCTTCTCAGGGTATCACAACCAGAAGGAGACAATGTCAGTCTCATTGGTGGCATTAGTTTTATTTTTTCTTTCTTTCTTTTTTTTTATGTTTTTTATTTATTTTTGAGAGACAAAGTGTGAGCAGGGGAGGGGCAGAGAGACAGGGAGACACAGAATTTGGAGCAGGCTCCGGGTTCTGAGCTGTCAGCACAGAACCCAACATGGGGCTCAAGCCCACATGACCTAAGCCAAAGTCGCATAACCAACTGACCCACCCAGGCACCCCCATTTTATTTATTTCTAATTTTAAGTAGGCTACATGCCCAACATAGGGCTCAAACTCAAGACCCTGAGATCAAGAGTCGCATGCTATACTTGCTGAGCCAGCCAGGTGCCTTGGCAACGTTAGTTTTGATCACCAAGTCAAGGTGCTGTCCAGTTTCTCCATTATAAAGGTACTAATTTCCCTTTTGCAATGAGAAATCTGTGGAGAGACACTACAGGGCCGTCAAAATATCCCATTCCTCATCAAACTCCCACACCTAGATTTAGCATCCATTGATTCTTGCCTAAACCAATCTTTGCTATAATGGTTACAAAATAATACTTTTTTATAATAATAATTTTCCACCTCTTCCATGCCCCTCTATGTCTACCAGTTAGCACTGTATTGCAAGAAGAGTCCTCCCTTCTTCCTATCTATCTATCATCAGACAATACGTGGATTACCATTTTTTCAGTGCCTTAAAATTCACTCCTGTCAATTATTTTCCTGCACAAATGGACCCAGATTTGGTTGGTAGAAGCATCTGCAAGCTGGCTTCTGTGTCCTGACATGACCCCTTCATTTATTTTCTTCCTTTCTTCTTAGCATTTCTTTGCTTTCTCTTACAAGTAGCCTTGATTCCTTTTAATGGTAAATGGCAATAGAAGCCAAAATCTGGGTGCCAGGTGTGCTCACTGCTACTGGGAGATCTTGCCTTCTAGGCCTTTTCACAAACAGAGCTGGGGAATGTATATTTATGCCATTACATATATATTTAAGTCTTCTGTACATATATTTGTATACTTATGTTCTATATGGACTTATGTTGTACATGGACATACACTGTATACACACGTGGTATGTGTTCCAAAATACTGTAAGAGATGCCTCATTCAGTGGGTGTAAACTATTTGCTTACAATTTGCTAATGTAGAAAATTATTCTATATGAAATTATTTGACCTTCAATTTATTTACTGGTTTAAGTCATTCCAAATGAACCAAAACGCATATGGCCAACTCACCCAGAAATAAAAGAACATGATGAGTACAAGAGTAATGATCTAATGCTGAATGATGAAATCCAAATATTATAATGTTGAACCAATGGAATGTGAAGTACACCAATGATGTCCATGTATCTAGATGGTCTGCCATATGCCATTACCAAGCCACTTCCCAGCAAACAACCTGAATGCTCAAGAAATGTCAGAATGTCGGCAACTAGAGGATACTTGGTGTAGAGGCTGAAGCAGAAAAAGAGGCTGAGCAATTTGAGGAGGCAGGTCCTACACCCCTTTCCCACCACCTTTTTAGCTTGGAAATAAATACTTGAATCTGAGAATGTGTACATGGTTTGCATGGTTTCTTAGTTCTGCTTCTGTGTGTTTCATTGTGAAAAACTAGATTTTTTCTGTAATGTCAAGAAAAACTGAAATTGAATCTAAAATTGGGAACAAATATGTTCACAAACTTATGCTCTAAGCGTTCTTAGGTGATACAAATTACAAATAGTTACATACAAAATAAAACTTTAAGGTTCACATGCTTTTCTTCTATCTGTGGCCCCATCTTGTTTCAGTCTCAGCTCTATAAATAAATATTACAGGCTCATCATCAGTCCTTTTCCCCAATCTATTTGGATGAAACTCAATCCAACAGATTCCTCAGGAGGACCACTTGTGTAGGTATTCTCTGAGTTCTTGCATACTCAAAACTTTCTCTATAACCTCAATCATGAAGGCAGTTGGTTGTATATAATTCTTCTTTGCACTTCCTTTCCTTAAGTAGTTTTCTCTTTTAAAAGTTGCTCCAGAGTTGCCATGCCATGTGTGTTGCTTTTGAGAAGCCTGATGCCAGCTAATTATCCTACAATTGTGTAATTTATTTGATCCTTTGGCCTGAAGCTCTGAGAATTTTTTTAATCTTTAAAGTCTAGTGGTATTACTAAGATACGTCTCAGAGCTGTTCACTATGGGAGCTGATCATTATATCATCAGTTTTTCCCAGTAACCCAGTGGCCATTGCAATGTGTAGGCTCAAGTATTCTTTGATTTTTGGAACTATATTTCCTAGATAGTTCATTTTTCTTCTCTTAGGACTCTAGTTGAACATGCTACATCTTCTTTGTCCTCTATTTCAACTACTTTATCTCTGACCTTTTTTCTTTCTTTATCTAATTTTTAGCAATTTGTTTCCCTGCTTTCTTCAATGCCTCCTATTAATTTTCATGTGGCTCTATTCTTCTTTGGTGTTTTTGTTATTTAGTCTTCATTTCCAAAATGATTCTGTCTTTTCCTTCCTTCTTTTTTCTTTTTTTTTCCTCCCTAAGTTTGATCAACTCTCATTGCAGTTCCCCCTAGTTTTTTTGGTTTTTGCTTTTTTGCCCATTTCTTGTTTTGTTTTTGAATATATGATTTAAGGTTTTTTTAATATCATCTGGTGCTTTTCTATGGATATTTATTCAGTTAGGAGTATTGTATTTTGTGTTTCTTTTGCATAGCTGCTGGATTTAGGGGGGACTGCATCAGTAGGAATGTTTTGATTTACATTTTCTATTTTCCTTTTATAGTAGTTTTGTATTCTTTTTTTTTTTTTTTCTATATTTAGGTATTTGGTGTACAGGGTTCCTGGTGGTGTAAAAGAGGCCTATAAGTTTAGTGGGGTTCACTGTGTAATGGATGACAGCAAGGCACTGACAGGTTAAGTTATCTTGTTTCTGCAAGGTCTGTTATTTTCTCCTTTTCTTTCTTTCTCTTCACTAGCCACATTCCCAAGGTGCTCACTTCTTCCTTATCTATTTTCCTATAGAAGCAGTTCTTTAACACTGCCACTTCTGATCCTCTTCACTTCAAGCCCTTTCCGTGGCCAAAGCTGTGAGCTACCAAGCACCAGGGCTGGGGATCAGTATTTTGCAACATACTGTTGACACTCTCTTTCTGAGAGCGATTTTTTTGCCTGTGTTTTGCTTCGGTTTTCTGTGCTTCTTTTTTTTCAGAGTCTCTTAAGACTCCCCTCTCCCACTCTATGCCCCACAGGATTGCTGTTGCAAGAGCTCTGCTGGAATTTGGTGCTATTTTTCCTTCCCTCCTTGGATATAATCTGAATATTATGGTATTCCCTATCTCCCAGCAAAGCTGAAGATAAGCATCATAGATGGTTTTATCTGAGCTTCTAATTAATATTATGGGGTGTGGGTTTTTTGCAGGAGGGATGTATAATGGAGATTTGCAATCAGACAACTGTCATTATCCTCCAAACCTAAAAGATTTATCCTTGCTCATGGTTAAAGTGTCATTTCTGAAGTCCTCCCCCCGTCCCCCTAAAAATTCTTCAAGGCAACTAGGAAGTTTCCAGCTTGGTCTGGGAGTCACTTAGAGGTGTTCCAAAAGTTAAAAACCTTCCAACCCATCTCCACCTGACCCTCAATGTAAAGCTAAATGTCAGCATCCTTTTCCTGTTAAAAAATGGTGGATTCTTTGCAGCTTTATAGTCTTAAAAAATTCTGAAAGCCTTCATATAACACTTTCCCTATAGGAGGTTTTATCACTTAGAATCACCTAAATTATATTGCCATAACATATTATCCTGAAATTTCAGTGGCTCAAAACCACAGTTTATTTTATTCATTTTTCATGTGCATCGTGACTTGCCTGTTCCATATCTTCTACTACAGTACCTGGGATCACAAAGAAGCCACCATCTAAAGTACTGTCAGTTGCTGAAGCAGTGGGAATAAAAGCTTTGAAGGGTGTCATACCGGTAATTAAATACACAGGCCTGAAGTCTTACCTGTAACTTCTGATCAATTTCGTTGACCTGAACTAGTCACATGACTCCACCCAACTACAAATGCACCTGTCTTGTGCCAGCAGGAGAATCAGAAATCTCTACAATAGAAACTGCATCTTAAACCTAAAATATGCCCAATACTGTTACAGCAATAAGACAATGTACTTCTTAGTATGTGAAAACTAGATTGACTCTTAATATTAAAATTAAAGAAATCATAATCTAATGAAATTCAAATGACATGCAGTAAATCCAAATAAGCCTGTCCAATACATGCAATATTTTAGTTGACCAAATGACGGAAACTAAAATGCTTTATTAAGAATTCCCATTAAATAAGGGTGCCTGGGTGACTCAGTCAGTTGAGCATCCAACTCTTGATTTCAGCTCAGGTCATCATCCCAGGGTCATAGGATCAAGCTCCACATTGGGCTCCACACTGAGCATGGAGCCTGCTTAAGATTCTCTCCCCTCCCCTCTTTTTGCCCCTCTCCCCACTTACATAAGCACACATACTCTCTAAAAAAAAAAAAAAAAAAGGAAAGAAAAATTCCCATCAAACAGATTTAGCTATTGCCAATGCAAGCCTATTACAAACTTTAAATTATGGAAGATAACAGTATCCATAATACCCTTATGAAGAGAATTACATGATTTTAATAAAGGAAACCGCTAATATATGCATACATAGGTTGACATTCATATACCCAGAGATCTTTATCTACATATAAATTTACATGTTATTAATTACCTGCTTAACATCAGTATATCTGAAGGGGTAATAAAGGAAAGTATTTATTTTATTTTGGATTTATAGTTGTTCTTATTTGGGGCTATAAATCAGGAAGATAAACAGTCAAATTCTAAAGTATCTAAAATATCTAGACAACAGTAAGTTGATAAGCATAAACTCTTTTTTTTTTTAAATAAGTCAAGGACACCCATGGTAAAAGAAGATTAACCACTGATGAAGATTTTTCCTTTCTCTGCTATGTGCCTGCAAAAGGGAACTTTAAAGGAATATTACAGTAATTAAAAACTGAATACCCATGGACTCCTTGTGGGAAGTGACATAAAAAATTCTATTCTGCTTTCCTATTATTTGCCTTATTATAGCCTTCCATTTCAATAGTTACTAAAATGAAGATGAAAAACATACTAGCTTTTAAAAAGGCCTTTCTACTTTGCTAAGCTGCCCTTATTTATGATACTGAAATTGACTCCAAAAAAATGGAAAATAAAAAGATTAAGATTTCACATAAAAAAGCATAGCAACTAGGCAATAGCTAAGCAAAAGCATACCTATAAAAATATTCTAATTAAAAAATTAAAACCCAGAGTGTACTTTAAAACACTTATTCTACAAATATTTAAACACTTGTAATTACAAGTAGCTATCTAGAACAAGAGGGGCTTAGAGTCTCACTGTACAGATTAGAACACACGCTCCATTTGCTAGCAATGCATGCTCAGACAAGTTGCTTAACCCCTCTCTGTATCTCTGTATCCTCATCTATAAAATGAGAATGCTAATAGTACCAGCCCTGTAAAATTTGTCATGGGATAGAAAGAGCTAAAATATTTAAAATTCTGAATAAAGTCCATGCATGGCACAAACCACATATTGTACAGATTAAATAATGCATGCACACACTGGTGGTGCATAGATAGTAAGTGCACAATATAGGTTAATGGGTTGCTGTATAATTCACTGAAATGAAATCATTTATTGACTTCCAATTTCAAGATGGTAAAGACCTTTCTACATCCTAGTTTTTCCAAAAAACTGCTCCCAAACAAGGTAAACAAGGAACAGAAATTCACTTTACAGTTAATAATACCCAAAGACATCTATAATCCTGAACTGCAAAGTGTGAGGATAGAAAATATTTGAAAGAATGGTAAAGTGACTCAGCAGAGTGGAGAAAGGTGAAGTCAAAACGCCTGCAGATGGAGCTATTCCTGAGGAAGCTGAGTTACCCCCAGGGGACCCCAAGAAGGCTTGGGATACGGAGGCTCAGGTAACAGTGGACAGCAGAGGGCTGACCAGGAGGAGCAAAGTGAAACATGAAAACAGGGAAAATGTCTGAAAGCCTTTTTTAAGTTTTACTCCCCATGTCCCCACACTCACACATGATACAGGATTAATAATTTGGGGAGGAAAAGAACCAGATTTGGGGTTATAAGACATAGCGATGGGGAAGGATGAGATAGCAGACTGAAAACAAAAAATTAAATACAAGTCCACATATTTCCTGCTGGCTCCAAAAGCAGAGGGCCAGGCTAGTGCTCCCCAAATAATAGTCTGGAGGATCCTTCTCTGGAGAAATGGATAATCTTGAGTAAAAGCCTAACTGATATTGACATATACAGTTCCCAATACAAAAGCTCTACTGTATAAGCCTCCAACTAGCAAGCGACATATCCCTCACAAAAGAGTTTCTAACCAGTGCTTTAGTGTCTTACTCAAGTTACCAGTCAAGGATCACAAGGTAATTGAGAAAAATCCCTACAAACAAGACATCAAAATAAATAAGAAAAAAGGGAAATCAGAAGAAAGAGTGGTAATTCAAGGTACAAGAAAAAGAAAACTTTATAGAAAGTACAATCAAATCCTTAATTCATTTTAGCCATGAAACAGAAATGGGGTACAATTAAAAAGGAATAAATTAATGGGGCCCTTGGCTGGCTCAGCCAGTGGAGCATGTGACTCTTGGTCTTGGGGTTGTAAATTCAAGCCCCACATTGGATGTAGAGATTACTTTAAAAAAATAAAATCTTTTTTTAAAAAAAAAAGATTATAATAAATTAAAAAGTAAGCTCTTAGAAATTTTTTAAATCTGGGAATAAAAGTTGTATTTTGAAGATCTGAATGATAAAGTTAAAGAAATAAGCCAAAAGTAAAGTAAAAAATGGAAGGAGATGAACAATAGGAGAGAAAAATAAGAATGTTACAGAATATCTTGGAAACCTAACATCTAACAGAATTCTAGAAAGTGTGTATAAAAGAACCAAGAGGAGGAAATTATCAAAGCTATAATTCAAAAAATACTCCCAGAACTGAGAGTGTTTTAAGGGGTGCACTCAATGTTTAGCATACTGAATAAAAAAGTATCCACATGCAAATATGAAATTTCTATGTCCGTGTAAATGTGAAAGTCCAAAATTCCAATCCACGGATAAAGAGAAGATCCTAAAAGCTTCCTGAGATTAAAAAAAAAAAAAAAAAAAAAAAAAAAAAAATTATGTACAAAGCACTGGGAATCAGAATGCATCAAACCTCTCATCAGCATCCTTAGAAACTAGAAGACAATGGGACAAGCCTCAAAATCCTGAGTGACAATTCAATCTGGAATTCTGTACCAAGCCAACCTATCACACATAAAAGAATATAATGAAGACATTTTCCGATTTGAAAAATCTTTAAGAAATAAAAAGCCACAGGATCCAGGAAACAGCAATAAATAAGCACACCATTCCCAAGATGATAGTGAAGTAAAGTTCCATGGTAACAACTATGCAGTCACAGAGAGACCAACAAATCCCAATGGAAAAGGACAGAAAGCTCCAGAAGGAATGTCATCAAGAAAAAAGGAGTGCTCATGGGTTATCTGACCTACAGAAAATCATGTTTAAAATTATTTTACAGAGCTATTAAAACCATGTGGGGACACCCAGAGACTTGAAGAAAATTAAATAAATGAAAATATTGGGGTAATTTAACTCCAGGAAAAAAAATTATATAATGAAGAAAACAAAAATATGAGACATTTAGCTCAGCAATGGATATTTATACAGCTATTAAAGGTTGAATATGGATTCCACCAAAATTGTAACGTAACTCCATTATTGTAGATGAGCAAAGAAATAAAAGTCTAAAACTAAGGACTCAAGAGCTCTTAAACGTCACTAACCACTGGTAGACAATATTCTAAGACAGTAGGAACTGGAAATGGAATATCAGATGAGGGTCAGGGACTGCTGATTTTGTTTTGGTGTAAACCTTGTAGTGGTATTTGACTAAGTACTTACATGGATTAATTTGTTGAATATTCTTTATGGCAGACACTACATGTTGGTCCACCTAACACAAGTCTCCATCACCTTGTTCCTTGTCTAGAGAGGTTGGGAAGCTAAATATTCAATTTCACAGCTTCCCTTGCAGAAAGATGGCCATATGACACCATGTGGCCCAAACACAGAAAAGTCTGTTGAGCATAAAAACTCTACAAGCATTGTTAAGCAGAGTAGGGTCCCAGCCAAATGCATAAAATCAGAAAGATTTCTTTACTGATCCAGCAACACTCAGAAACCCAAAAGAAAAAGTGACTTTGGAAAGTTGTAGTTCAGAAGGTTTAAAGATAACTTATGTTGGTTTACAATAACACATGCCAGTCTCAAAAGCTTATCATCACTACTGACAGGGTATAGCAGTGCTCACACTAATCTGGAGGTTGAGCACATCCAACACCCAGAGTTCAAATACAAGCCCCCAACTGAAAAAGATGGGTCTCCAAGATTTGAGAAAGTGGCTCCTCACGGCACAGTCACTTCACAAAAGACAATACTAATCCTTAGAGCCTCACCTAGATAATTTTATCTAAAACCAGACAACAGTGAAGCAAGAATGAAATAGATGGCAAGCATCAAGAATGGAAACAAGAAACAAAGGAGGAAAAAGGGAATACTATAAAAAGTAAACAAAATAGCTGTAAAAAGCACAGCAGCCCAGGACCATCGAGTATGGGAACACCAACGATCTCATACATCTTCAGCACTGCTATCAAAACACAGCACAATAAATGTTGTTCACAGTCACTATTAAAAAAGAAAAGGTTAAATTATATCCAGAATACTCTGTTAAGAAAGTTAGGGATATTAGTTTCATGTGTAGGACTCAGTGATTCATCACTTACATACAACACTCAGTGCTCCTCAGAGCTAATATTACACGGTATGTTAACTAACTGGAATTTAAATAAAAACATGGAAAAGAAAGAAAGAAACTTAGGGATACAAGGCAGGCAGCATAAAGAACTATGTTTACACAAAGAGAAACAATCCAACAGAAAATCCAGTTTGGAAGGGGGCAAGGGACCAGAATGACAATTTCATAAAAGAGGAAAACCAAACGGTCAATACCCTGTAAAATCTATCCGTTTTCAGGGAATTGTTAATTCAGATAGAATACGCCCATCAAATTGATAAAAATTACAAACCTGGTAATACCAGGGGTTGGCAAACAAAGTAGAATTAACTCCTGCGTCACACTGGCAGGGATATGAACTGGTACAATTTCAAAAGCAACTTGGCAGTATCGAGTGAAGATGAAGGTGTGCCTACCTACAACTCAGTGATTCCATGCCTAGGTATATGCCACAGATAAACTCCTGCACATATGTGTGTGAAGACATACAGTGCCACAGTCAACATTACTGCATGAGAGCAAAAAATTAAAAACCTAAAGGTCCATCAACAGGGCAACAGATGAATTATGATATAGTCATACAGTGGAATACCATACAGCAGTGAAAGTCAATTTTAAAAAGTTAAAGCGGTCCATACAAACAGCTCTCACTTACAATGTCAGCAAGGAAGGATATAGGTACTATAGGCAACAAGGATATGCATACAGGTAATAAAGATGTATATATAACATAATGTCCTTTATGTAAAGACAAAGACATGCAAAACATCATTATGTACTGTAATTTATGGACATATACCTATACAGTAGAAGTATAAAAGCGTAATTGGGATGGCAAAAA